>NW_006408581.1:13255578-13307712 GCF_000296735.1 Chrysochloris asiatica | reverse complement strand
TTGTTAAGTGCCGTCGAGTCGGTTCCGACCCATAGCGACCCTGTACAGGGTTTCCGAGGGTGTAAATCTTTACGGGAGTAAAAAGCCTGATCTTTCTCCCGCGAAGCAGCTGGTAGTTTCGAACCGCTGACCTTAGGGTTTGCAGCCCGATTCGTAACCACTATGCTACCAGAGCTCCTTTAGCATCCTATAAAGATGGATGGTGTCCAGCTAACAGAAAGGATAGATTTTGGAGGTCCTAAAACAAGTGGCCATCAAAAGGAACCATCAACTAGTCTGTGCAGAAGAAAGTTCATCAACCTAAGTATGATAATATGCTTGTAATAAAATATATGATCAGAAAAGGGCATGTATTTGAGCTTAAATTCTAATCAGTTGGTTTTCAGAAGACTGATTTACAGTCCTGCCATCAGTTCAGTCTTCTGAGTGTTTTCTGTTAACAAATAATGGAAAAACTTTGGCTTCTGGCAAAGTTTTTTGATAGTGAATTACAAGGGAGGGAGCAGTCTTACCCTGGGGGACTTGCCTAGTTAAGCCCTTAATGGGAACTTGAGTACAGGACCCATGGTCTAGAGAAAGTGTGGTTAGAGGGTCCCCAGAACGAATCCTGCAAACTTTTCCAGTGTGCAATTGTTGTTGTTGTTGTCAGGTGCCATTGAGTCAGAACCGACTCATAGCGATCCCATGCACAGCAGAACGAAACAATGTCCGATCCTGGGCCAACCTCACTACTGCTGCCACACTTGACGCCATCAATGATGCCACCTGGCTTATCCATCTTGTTGGAGGTCTTCCTCTCTTTCTCTGACCCTCCATCTTACCCAACATGACATCCTTCTCTAGCGACTGTTCCCTCCTGACTATATGTCCAAAGTATGAGACAATATATCCAAAGTGTGCAATGGTATATGTATATTCATAATGGTTCCTTTTCCTAGTCCATTGTCTTGCCTGCAACATTGGTGAACAGATCTGCTGACAATCATGATTCTGTAATGAATTTCCATTGTCTTCTGTACTCTATAATTAGCAACATGGCTATGAATATTTGGATACCATTATGGTCTGCCAATAGTCTCCCTCATCTGAATAATTATCTTTATGTTGTCATAATGACCCTGTGTAGGGTTCCTGAGGTTGTAAATCTTTGTTGTTGTTGTGTGCTGTAAAGTTTGTTCTGACTCATAGGAGCCCTGAATATGGTTTCTGACAGCAGCTGGTGGGTCTGAGATAATGACAATGTGATTACCAGTCCAATGCTTATCCTACAGCACCAAAACAGAAAGCCTTGCCTTTCTCCTGTAGCGGCTGATGGGTCTGGACTGCTGATAAAAGTGTTTACTGTACAGCATCACCAAAGAGGATAAAATTTATTATAGAGGTACGATCAGCCCTGATTGGGAACCATAAGGTCAGCAGTTCAAACCAACCAGCTGCTCCTTGGAAACCCTATAAACAGGGTCAATATGAGTAGGAACTAACTTGTTGGCACTTACCAACAACAATATTAAATAAATAGATTTTTTTAAAAATATTGTGGTTAGAATGAATGATCCCAAAACCTGCTTAAACTAGAGCATTTTATACCTATTAGAAGGAACATACTTTCTGAGCCCAATGTTTATAATAGATTTGTCATTCAAGGAGTTTGTTTTACATTTGATTCTAGAATAAATCTGTGTAGAATAGTAACATGGACTAAGAAAACATTTCCTCTAAAGTTTAAAGGGCGAATTAAGAAAAAATCTGAATCCTCTTATACAAATCCATATGTTTTCTAAGAAACAGAAATTACTACTAAATTATTACTAAATCAATTCCAGGGTATTTTGTTTTTTAAAATGTATAGTCATTTCTTCTCTGAAAAATGATTAGGACAATTTCATTTACAACATAAACCATTTTAGGATAAAAAAAAAGATATTTGTATATTATGATTATCATTATGCCTTCTCACTAAGGAAAAGAAATTTGGGGCCAAATCAACTGTCATCTCTTATTATTCTCATGCCATGCAGTTATGTTTAAGATAAATAAGAAAACGTATTTCTGTAGAATTGCTGTTACCCAACTTCAACATCATGAAAACAGACCTTGCCTTGGAGAAAGCAACTCATTTTATAATCGTTCTATCTTGCTCTGCAATTCACATGGCTATCCCAGCACGTTGCTGGGCACTGATGTCCAAGTGAGATCTGGCATTTACTATGACCTTTTGCACATGTTCTACTTGGGAAATTTACAGAAGTTACACAAAGCTGAAAACACTATTATCACTGAGGGTTAAAATGGTGTCCTAATGATTTGTAGATACGCAAACACTACTTGTTATTACTTTTCCCAGCCCTCTGCTGCAGTGAAATTTAATCGGTTTTCTCAGGTTTTTTTTTGCAGCCGAACTGTCACTGACAATAACGTACTTTTGCATATACATCAGTTCGTCTGTAGCGCTTAGTTTTGTTCACAATGTACGCCTACTGATGTGCACTGATTTAAAGTCTACAAATGAAACTTAATTTTATATAGCTTTTAAGTAGTCCCCAGAGGGTCTCGGATTCTAAAAGCTAATATTTTTTCAGACATTATCAGCAGGAATAGGTAATGTATTACCATTAGTGACATTAGCAGGAACTGTAACAAAAGGAAACAGTAAACATAAATGCTCGCAGCAACTTCAGACTTTACTATGGATATTAATATAAAATTACACAAATCACAGTTGCAGTTTAACATTATTCAACATGTTTATTCATAATGATTGTTTCATCTTTAAAGAACACCAAAATATTGTGTTTTGTCAGCCAAGGACAATAATAATTTAATAGTAATTTATTTTAAACAGCTACTGATAATACAACCAATCAACACATTAAGTGGTGCCAACATTGGCATCTTGCTAAATAATCTCTAGACATTGCATAGAGAGTACATCTTTCAAAGATAAGTCAACAAGAGCAATCAGAGCAGAAAATTAGAATTTGGTATCTTAGAATTAAAATACAGCTAAACTAAAGTTTTAATTGGGGTGATCTAAAAGGGCACTTGATGTAATGATCTCTTTCATTTGTTACTAATTGTTTGTTCCTGATGAAGAAGAAACATACACAGGAATGTTGCTGAATTGAGTTAAGATGGCAGTTTCCTTAGTAGCTATGTTTTATTGTTTAATAAGAAAAGACTCAGGAGGGGCAAATTGCCACGTAGAAATCCCTTCCCAGGTAGTTTCGTGTCACACGAATTATATCACAGAAAGCAACAGAGTCAGGTATATAACAGATACAAAATAATTTATATATACTTGAAAAAAAAAAAAAAGATTTAAAATGGCTTATGGCAATGCTATGAATTGTGTAGGTGGGCTGAAGTAAGGCTACATTTCTATTGGGTTTGCAAATCAAGCTGAAGTTAAAATTCCTGATTCAAACTGCTCATGTTGACTACTGTAAGGGATTCTCAACCAAGAGTTTATCTACAAATGATGTCAACTACCATCCTATTTATGATTTCAATTGAAAATTTTAGTCCCTAATATTCATAGATCAGAGAAATTATTTTTACTGCTGAACTGATAAGGACAGAATTTTTCCTGTCTAATTTACACTATAATGTTTATCAATAAACAACATTCTGATAAATGGAGAAAAGATTGAAGTGGTCAAGAACTTCATTCTTCTTGGATCAACCATCAACAATCAAGGAAGCAGCAGTGAAAAAATTAAATGACGTATTGCATTAGGCAAATCTGCTGCACAAGACCTTTTTAAAGTGTTGAAGAACAAAGATGTCAGCTTGAGGACTAAGGTGCGCCTGACCCAAGCCATGGTATTTTCAATAACCTCATATGCATGCGAAAGCTGGACAGTAAATAAGGAAAACCATAGAAGAATTAATGCATTTGAGTTATGGTGTTGGAGGAGAACATTCCAAGTGCCATGAGCTGCCAAAAGAACCAACAGATCTGTGTTGGAAGAAGTGCAGTAAGAGTGTTCCTTGGAGGCCAGGATGGCCAAACTTTGTCTCTCATACTTCGGACATACTGTCAGGAGAGACCAATCACTGCAGAAGGATATCATGTTTGGTAAAGTGGAGGATCAGAGAAAAACAGGAAGACCACCAGCAAGATGGATTGGCAAAGTGGCAGCATCAATGGGCTCAAGCATGGCAACAATTGTTAGCCCAGGACCAGGCAGTGTTTTGTTCTGTTGTGCATAAGGTCACTATGAGTTGATACTGATTTGATGGCACCTAACAACAATGTTTATCAAAACAACTTAGGAAAACACACTTCCTCCATGTTTAATGCATTCTTACAATCTCATTTCTAAAAATTTCCAAATTACTACTATTTTTATTTTTAAATCACAATATAATATGATTATCTACAAAAGTTCATAATTAGCTATAAAGATTGCTATGTCTTCTTTCCTCCCATATGTACATTTAAATTGTGTTATTTAAGAGTCACTTGAAAATCTTACTTTGCCTGTTACAGTAATTTTGAAGAAACAAAACAAAAAAAACTTTTGTATCACTTAACAATTTACTGTTTAAGCACCTGAACTTTGGATTCCTGAAATATATGCCTCAAGTAAAATATGAAAGTATTATAATTTATAGTCACCTTTTAAAAGATACAGTCCATGCAAGGCAGTTTCTGGGCATTGTTGACTAAATGAGAGGAACCATCCCCAACCTAATGCAGCTTACTTATTCTTGAGTGGAAACACAACATAAAGCAGTGAAGAAGAAATAAATTCTATGAAGGATTTTAAAGAAAGAGTAATGAGATAGGTGTGGAGGGTCAATCCTGATAGGTTGCTGAGAGCATCCTTCTCCTGGGTAGTGACATTCAGCACACATAAAATGAGCCATGTCAAAATCTGGAGGTAAAGCATTCAGTTGTAAAAGAACAATTTGATGCAGGAACAAATTGGTGCATTGAGTAGTCAATGAAAAATATTGTGCTTGATGCAGTCTCCATAAGGAATGGTGTAGTGAGAGGTCATAGAGGCTGGTGTGTGCTGCCAAGACCATACTTAAAAAAAAAAATTCCACTGCCATTGAGTTAATTCTGACTATTAGCAACACTATATAGGGTTTTTGAGACTATAAATCTTTATGACAGTAGACCACTACATCTTTCTCCCATGGAGAAGCTGGTGGGTTTGAACCACCTAACTTGGTGGTTAACAGCCCAACACCTAACCCACAATCCATGCCAATATTTTTTCATAGTTCTTATTTTTCAGGTAAGCTTATGTGCTCTTGGTTCTAGGTACTCATCTGATTAGAACAATTGTATTTGCATGCCCTAAACACTTAAAACAATTTCCTTAGATTTAGAAGTTCACTATTTTTTTTTAGTATTTATCTTAATGAATACAGAGTGAATGCACAATCTGGATTGAATGATTTTATAAGTGGATTATTTGCTTTTAAAATGCTTCTACAAAATGACTAAAATGTATCTTATACCACAGTATTACTTTTCTGAATACCTTCTTTGTACAGGGACTCTTGAAAGTTGCCATAGATAATGCCAGAGCTCAAGAAAAACAGGTCCAACTGGAAAAAACAGAGCTGAAGATGGATTTTTTAAGGGAACGAGAACTAAGGGAAACACTTGAGAAGCAGCTGGCCATGGAACAAAAGAATAGAGGTATTTCCAAACTGCCAAATGCATTGCATACTTTTATAAAATATTCAAGGTAATGTTACATTTGAGATTTACTTTGTTAATCTTTAGCATATTTGCTAATATACATGAAACTAACATTCAGGGTAGGATTTGAATCCTGCCTTTATTGTATTTTAGCCTGTTACCTTAATTTCTAAAGTACACAGTCTCTCTTCCTTTCATGCCTTAGATATATATCCATTATATTATTAGTCATATAATTTTGATTGCTTATCCATTATAACAGAATAACATATTGAAGTTAAGAATGAACTTTGATAAGATAACAGCTATGAAGAATAAATTTATGCTCATTCACAATGGCCCTTTGAAAAACTTAAGAGTTAAAGTCATAAAGCTAACGTAGAAAATACTGGTTATTCAAGTGAAACAGATTTAGTAAGAATATGTCAATTAAAGACTGATGATATCCAAACAAATTACCAAAGTTAAGAGTTTGTATAATTCTTTATGAGCTATTCATTTTTATCCAGCAATGTCAAGTGCATTTTCATAGTAGAAATTGATAAATTCTTATTGGATAGAATTCATGATATTATCAATATATGAATTATTATTTTTGATACACTATAAAGTATACCTATAGATAATTTTGAAGCTTATTCATATTTACATGTGTTTAAACTTGATATTGGGAGTCCTGGTGTGGCACTGTGGGTTAATGCACCTGACTGCAAAGCCATTTGAACTGCAAGGTTGGTGGTTCAAGCTCACCAGCTGCTCCTCAGAAACCCTGTACAGGGTTGCTATGCGTTGGAATCAATTTGACAGCACTTAACACAACAACAACAACAAACATGATATTGAAGTGTATCAATGGTAAAAATCTCCTGAGTGTTCTAGAAAGGGACCACCCTTTCTCTTGCTTACTAAGTATCCAGTATAAATGCTTCACACATACTTCTTTTGTACACTTGATATAGTCTTTTAAAAGTTATTGTTTTATTTTTCTTTATAAAATTGGTAGAAATTTCCAGATTACTTCATTAATTATTGTGAGTAAACAGATAGTTTCTGGGATGAGATAGATTTGGGTAACTCTCACCAAATGGTATAGCTCAGATATAAATAATGTAGCTTCACCTAGACTATGGTACTAAACAACTCAAAACAAAGTAAACTTTGATGATGGAGTATAATTTATGTGAATAAAATGTTTGCTGAAAGAGTATAATCTATGATACCATCTTACATTAGATAGCATGTCTTGATTTCTTTCTCATTTGGAAAAGTCTTTTAGGTTGTTGTTATATCAGAATTTAAGGCAGGTTCTTTCATTAAAAGTAGCATTTTATTTACTCAAGAGACTTTCAGAATTTTATTGGTTCAAACAATTAGGAGGATTTGCATCTTGTCTTATTTCTTTATCCACTAGAGGGCAAAACATTCATAGATCACGTCTCACTTAATTAATTGTGAATAATATCTAAAAGGTAAAAATTATCAATAATGATCTATTATGAATGTGTCTTCTAAAGCCATTGTATTATCCTCAAGAAAGAACATGGCTATTCCATTGGTTCAGTCATACAGAAGGAAGCAGTGAATGGTTGGTTAGTGACAAGATTCTGGATGCTGAGCTGTTAACGCCATGAGAGTTTATGATCTAAGTGAATAATTTGGAAATTACCATTCTTTTTCAAAGAGACTTATAAATAATCATTTAGAAAACTGAAATAGTAGTCAAGGAAGATTGGCAGTTCAAACTCACCAAGCACTCCTCCGAAACCCTAGACAGGGTCTCTATGAGTCAGGACTGACTTGATGGTACTTGACAACAACAACAACTGTGGTGTTGTAGGATAAGCGCTAAGATGCAAACCACAAGGTTGGTGATTCAAACCCACCAGCCATCTTTGGAAACATATACAGGATTACAATGAGGAGAAACTGACTCAACGTCACTTAACAACAACAAAAACTAAATGTAAAAGTAGCATTTATAGAAAGTCAGTTTTAATTATTTGACTTATCAGACTGTAGACAACTTACATTTTAATAAAATTATTATATGATAACAAGAATAAATTTAACAAGTTACATCTTTGTTGTTACTAGGTGCCGTCAAATTGGTTCCAACGCATAGTGATCCTGTGCACAACACAACAAAACACTGCGTGGTCCTATGCATTCTCATAGTTGCTATTACAATTGAGCCCATTGCCATTGCCACTGTTGATCCATCTCATTTGGGGTCCTCCTCTTTTTTGCTGGCCCTCATCTTTACCAAGCATGATGTCCTTCAATAAAGATTGGTCCCTCCTTAGTTATATTTTAGAAATTAGAAATTTAAATTATACTTCTCGTTTGGAGAACCATTATTGCCTTATTATATGTCTTTAGTTAAATATGGTGTTAACTAAAAGTGTTCTTCATTCTGTAGTTAGAAATCAAATCGTGAACTTGAAATGAAGACTTTTAATAATTAACTCTATCAGAAAGATGATCTCATCTTAATTATTTACATTCACACTCATAATGTCAATTCGTTTTTTTAAAATTTTCTTTTCAAAGGAAAGCTTATGTAGACCTCCCATATAGTGCTGGAAAATGAGCCATTAAGTTTGGAAAGCACTTAAAATATTATTAGGAAGAGCTACTTCCTCAAAGTAGAGTTGACCTTAATGAGGAAGAGGGAGTAAAGCTTTTAGAACCTGAATTTTCTAATGTGGCTTGATTCAAAATGATAAGAAACAGCTGCAAATATCCATTACTAATTCGAATGTGGAAGGTATAAAATATGAATCTAGAAAAATTAGAAGTCATCAGAAATGAAAGAATGCATAAGGAACAATATCCTAGGCATTAGTATACTGAAATGGACTGGTATTGGTCATTTTGAGTTAGACAAACATATGGTCCATTATGCTGAGAATGAAAATTTGAAGAAGAATGGCATTATATTTCGTTATCAAAAAGAACATTTCGATATCTATACTAAAGGACAATGATGTCAGTGATTGGGTAATATCCATAAACCTACAGGGTAGACCTGTTAATATGACTATTTTTCACATTTACACAACAACTACTAGTGCCAAAGAAGATGAGATTGAAGATTTTCACCAGCTTCTTCAGCCTGAAATTGATCAAGCAAGCAATTAAGATGCATTCACCTCTATGGATCATAACATCTTATGAATAATACTGTGTAAAATTGAAACTCTAGAGTACTTCATTGTACTCATGAAGAACCTGTACATAGACCAAGAGACTTGTTCAGAAAGAACAAGGGGATATTGTTGATTGAAATCAGAAAATGTGTGAATCAGAGTTGTAACCTTTCTCCATGCTTACTCAATGTGTATTCAGAGAAAAAAATCTGAGAAGCAGGCATTAAAATTGGAGGAAGACTCATTAACAGCTTGTGATAAGCATATGATACAACCTTGCTTATGGAAATCAAAGAGGACTTGAAGGATTTATTGATGAATAGCAAAGATTTCTGTATGTGTTACACCTCAACATTAGGAAAACAAAATTCCTCACAACTGGACCAATAAACAACATCCTAATAAATGCTAAATGGAGAGAAAATTCAAGTTACCAAGGATTTCATTTTACTTGGATCCACAATTAATACCCATAGAAGTTGTGGTTGAGACATCAAATAATGTAATAGGTAAAGTGTTCCAAAACATCTTTTTAAAGAGTTAGAAAGCAAAGATGTCACTTTGAGGAGTAAGGTGATCCTGACACAAGCCATGACATTGTCAGTCATTTCATATGCATGAGAAAGCTGGAGTGAATAAGGAAGACTGAGAAAAATTAAAGCTTTTGAATTATGGTTTTCGCCAAGAATATTGAACAAACCATGGGCTGCCAGAATGAAAAAAAAACAATCTGTCTTGGGAAAAGTACAGCCAGAATTATTTTAGATGCAAAGGATAGCAAGACTTCATCTCAGGTACTTAGGATATATTATAAGGAGGAACCAGTCCCTGGAGAAAGATATGCTTGGTGAAGTAGAGAGTCAGGACAAAAATTAAGGAAGACCCTAAGTGAAATAATTTGACCCAGTGTCTGTAACAATGGCTCAGACATAGGAACAATTGTGAGGATGGCTTAGGTCTTGACAGTGTTTAGTCTGTTGTAATAAGCTCCCTACAAATCAGAACCAACCCAACAGCACCTAAGAACAACACATCCCATATGAAATTATACTGAAAATATAGTTAATACACATTTGTGAAGAAAATATTATAATTTATTAATTTCATTTCATATTAAAAATTTAAATGTTCAGGTAAAAGAAAAATATGTCATTATCTAATTTTTTATGTGACTTAAATAAATAATTATTTTTGTAGTAGTTGTTGAGTCAGTTCCAACTCACAGCAAACCTGTATAGGATTTCTGAGGAGCAACTGATGGGTTTGAACTGCTGACCTTGTAGTTAGCTGTTCAGTGCTTATCCTACCGTGCCAAACAGGGACTCCAAATTATTATTACAGAAGGTATTATTACAAAACCTGATAAGTGTTGGATTTTACTTATCTGATACCTGCAGAGTAAAAATATAACAATTTTATTAAAATATGTTGTGATGCATATAAATTTGCTATGAAGAAATCATTACCATCTCTAAGTAAATTACAATAGTCTTATCCAGTAAAAGCATTCTTCCTCTGCATAATAAACATCATTTTGAGTATTTTTGCTCTTCAGAGACAGTAATATTTATTGTATTTTCTAAACTCTTAAATATTTATTAAACACCTAGCTGATTTAACAGTATTTGGCCAAAGTGTTTGTGGCAGGAAATGCTTCATTTGCTACTCAAAATTAGTCCCTCATAAAGAGAAGTTGGCATGCTTACAAGGGTTTGCACTAACCTGCCTCATGATTCAAGGATAGAGAACTAAGTCACATAATTCATTTAATCAGGTTTCCTTTATACATTTACTAGAAGCGGCTTCCCATTGAATTTATTTCTACATATGATAATTAAAATCATTCTTGTACAGTTCAAGGCTGAAATACAAATTGGCCTAATTAGTCATTATTCTGAGATTTATTTGAGATAAAGACTTTTATTTTTACATTTCTAAAAAAACCTCCTTTGTGGTGTTGTTATTATGGTTAATTGCCGTCTAGTCAATTCCGACCCATTGCGACCCTGTATAGGGCTTCCGAGGATCAACTGGTGTGCTTGAACTGCTGACCTTGTGATTCAAACTGACTTTGCAGTACAGAACATTAACCCACAGCATCTTTGCTAGGGGAAAACAAATGAATATAATACAAAACGTTGATTTATAAATTAGCAACTTTATAGCAATTTAAAAAACATAATGTGTGTACTCTCTTTTCTAGCCATAGTTCAAAAGAGGCTAAAGAAGGAGAAGAAGGCAAAGAGAAAATTACAGGAAGCACTTGAATTTGAGACAAAACGGAGAGAGCAAGCAGAACAAACATTAAAACAGGCAGCTTCAACAGATAGTCTCAGGGTCTTAAATGGTAAGAAAGTGTATATTTATGCATGGCTAACAAACTTCCATTTTTAATACTCAAAGGACGATTTAGACATGCATTTGTGGTTTTATATTGCTATTCCTTCTGATTTCATTAAACTCTGCTTGTAGATGAAAGCATGGTGGGAAAAAAAGTTGCACGTGCTGAGGGAAATGCTTTATTTCATAGGCTCTTCCATTGGTTTTTGCTTTACTCCAGTTTCTGGGAGCTGCCATTACTTCTCTGCGTAAGCAAATCTGTTGCTACTCCAACCTGCTAAAATATAAACAACTCCCCAATACCATTCTATCTTAAGAACAATTTTTGTGTTGCTCATATATTGTTTCATATCTTTCTTAAATGGTTATGGTTATAGTCTTTGTTCAACCTTTAAAAGATGACAAGGATTTATTTTATTTTAATGCAGCACCAGAGTAACAGGTTGCTCTTTTTAAAAAGGACAATAGGAATCAAATGAAATATGTGTCACTCTTACCTCTCTGTGCTTTCAGACTCTCTGACCCCAGAGATAGAAGCTGACCGCAGTGGCGGCAGAACAGATGCTGAAAGGACAATACAAGGTAGGAATTTGCAAAAGGCTATAAATCTACTTCTTGCTATATGAGTTTTTCCTCGGCTTTAGCCTGCTATTCAAGCATGTAGCCAACCATCTGGGCCACATCAAAACAAGTTCAAACAAGGTCAAGTTCATCTTGCTTGTTTATATGAGTGAATTCATTTTGTGCTGATAGATTTTCTTTAAATTAACAGGTCATTTCTGTTTATACAATGCAATTAAAAAGGAATAATTAATTTTAAACAATGTATGATTTAATCTTGGACATAGTAAATGTGTTTTATTGAATGCTTGAAGCGCAACCTAAGCAGGAAGAGTTGATAAATTCTATTCTATATGCATAAAATTTGTTTAATCAAATAGGTTCTTCTTAAAACTTACAATGTAGAACTCATTTTTTTTTTTTTGGTGACAGTTACTGCAAGATGTATGCAAGTACACTAGTTGAATGGTAACAATTAATAAGATAGTTTAGTACCTTTGTGGATTTTCCAAATGTTCTCTATGCCATTATATACATTTTAATAACACAAATCTGCTGAGCAAAATCATACATAGAATACTAAAGGGAGTTGTATAAAACATTCAGAAGAGCTAAATATGTATATTGCCGAGACCACACTATTAGGGAAAGGACAAAATCTGAAGGTAGTATTTATGGTCTGGTGTTTATTCTAGACAACAAACTCAATCTAGCAACATGAATACTAAACATCAAAGACTGTATTTGTTTTCTGTTTTAAAAGAAGATAAATTTTACAAAAGAAAGCCTAAAATGATTAACTGCCATAATCCTCTCAATTGCTTTTATTTTGTGTTTTAAACTCAATCATTTTTAGGATGCTGTTTGACATTATTTGTGCTACTCAGTCAACTCTAGAAGTGACATTCTTGGCTTAGTGCAAAGGAGTAATGCTTTTGTAAAGTATTACATGTGTATAAAATAACAACTGGAAACTTGAAGAAACATTCCTGACAAAGAGAATTTTATGTTTTGGGGCTTATATTTATTTTACCTGAGGTCCTGTTAATTCTTTTTAAACTCATAAGGCTTGAATCCTATGTTATTATGAGAAAGTTCCTAGGATGCACAGAATGAGTATAGTTGTAGCAGTAGTTAACCAGACCAAACTAATGGCCTTGATCAAGTCCATTCTGAATCATAGCAACCCTGGATAGGGTTTTTGAACCTGCAAATCTTTATGGGAGCAGAAAACCTCATCTTCAGCAGTTCAGTGTTTAACGTACAGTACAAGAGCTAATTTTTTAGACCACAGTGGATTTTAGCACAATTTTATATATGTATGTATATACATAAGGAGCTCTGGTAGTGTAGTGGTTATGAATGGGCTGCAAACCGCAAGGTCAGCAGTTGGAAAATACCAGCTGTTCCGCGGGAGAAAGATGAGGCTTTCTGCTCCCGTAAAGATTTACAGCCTTGGAAACCCTGTACAGGGTCGCTATGGGTCGGAACTGACTCCACAGCACACAACAACAACAACAATGTAGCATGTTAATAGTATTTACCTTCATTCACTTTAATTACTAAATTCCTCCCGGTGTCTCCTGCTACTTCACCTCTCCACTGCTAACCTTCCTCTTGTTGTATATTGTCTGCCCTGTCACCATGTCAACCCTCTAGTCAGTGAATAATTTTCCCTTCGCCCTCACCTCCATAACTATCATTGATTGTCTATTCTATCAAAAAAATCTTTAACTTTTTATAACTTTGGTTTCAACAATATTTGTCCTTTTCTGATTGACTAATTTCACTCAGCATAATGTCCTCCAGGTTCATCCATGTTTTCAAGTATTTCCCAGACTCATTATTTTTCGGTGTTACTACTTAGTATTCCATTGTGTGTATATACACCAAAGTTTAACTATTTCTCAGCTGTTAGACTTGTAGGCTGTCTCCATCTTTTTGATAGCCTCTTGTAGACAGCATGTTGAAGGGTCCTGTTTTCTCATCTATCTGCTCTTGCTCTCTCTTGACTAGTGCATTTAACCTATTTACATTCAGTATAATTATCAATATATATGAATTAATTGTTGTCAATTTTCTGTGTGTGTTTTTTATGATGCTACAGATTTCTTTGTTCCACATAATTTTCAGTGCTGAGTTCAGTTTGTGGATTTTCTTTTTCTATTTGCTGTGTTAATGTTTACAAAAGTTTTCTGATATTCCTTTTTTTATTTGTATTTTTATGTACAGGTATATTAGTTTTCTTTGCGGTTATCCTCTAATTTATTATTTTTTTCCTGTTTTATCTTGAAATCTATTTGACTTCCTTGCTATTTGGAAATTCTGTGTCTACACCAGTCCCTCTTCTTGCTTTGTAGGTGACTTCATTATAAACTGATATCTCTGGTTCCCTATTTTATGTCTTGTAGAATTGTTTTAGTTTAAATACTTCTGTACTTGGATTGAATTCTGGGTGATGTTGTCACGTATGATAATCTCAGGTTGTTGTTTGCTATTGTTGATTCTCAGTCCAAAGAACACCTTTAGGACTTTTTATAAAGTTGGTCTGATCATTACAAATATCTTTATTTTTTGTTTATTAGGAAACATCCTAATTTCAGCATCATATTTAAGTGTCACCTTGTGGGGGGTATAGGATTCTTGGCTGGAAGGTTTTTTTTCTTTCTGTTGTGTGTATGTCACACCACTGCCTTTTGGCATGGTTTTTGCTGAGAAATCAGAGCTTAGTTTTACTGGTTATCCTTTGTAGGTTTTTGTTTTTCCTGAGCTGTTTTCAGGCTTCTTTTCTGTCTTTGATTTTGGAAAACTTGATTATTATATGTCCTGGTGACTCTCTTTAGGGATCTATTTTGTTTGCAGTTTGTTCAGCTTCTTGTATGCTTATCTTTTTGTCCTTCAATATGTTAGGGAAGTTTCTGTTCAACAACTCTTGACAATTTTCTCTGTGCTTTTTATTGTCTTTTCTTGTTCTGGAATTTCAATAATTCTTAAGTTTTTCCTGTTCCTGGTGTCCCACATAACTCAGGTTGTCTTTGGATTTTTCCATTCCTTTTTTTCTAGTATTAAGAGGTTTATCTTCAAGCTCGCTAATTCAGCCTTCCTTTACTTTGAATCCACTTCTTTGCCCTTTCAATGTATTGTCCAATTCAGAAATTTTCATATTAATCTTCTAGATTTCTAATGGCAGGCTTTGTATTGCTTTAAAATGTGCATTTATTTTTTCAGTGTGTTCTTATAATATTTTCCAGAATTCTTCTAAAGTTTTTCATGTGTTCTCCTTGCTTTCCTCAATATTGCTGTCAATCTTTTGTTTAAAATTAAGAAAGGTGTGCGACAGGGTTGTATTCTTTCACCATACTTATTCAACCTGTATGCTGAACAAATAATCCGAGAAGCTGGGCTATATGAAGAAAAATGTGGCATCAGGATTGGAGGAAGACTCATTAGCAACCTGCAGTAGCAGATGATACAAACTTGCTTGCTGAAAGTGGACTTAAAATATTTACTGCTGAAGATCAGAGCACAGCCTTTGGTATGGATTGCATCTCAATGTAAAGAAAACAAAAATCCTCATCACTGGACCAATAAACAACATTCTTATCATTGGAGAAAAGATTGAAGTTGTGAAAGACTTTATTCTTTTTGGATCAACTATAAACACTCATGGAAGCAGCAGTCAAGAAATCAAACAACATATTGCATTAGGCACTGCACAAGACATTTTAAAAGTGTTGAAGAGCAAAAAAGTCAGCTTGAGGACTTAGGTGCGCCTGACCCAAGCTATGGTATTTTCAATAACCTCATATGTATGTGAAAGCTGGACAGTGAATAAGGAAGACCATAGAACAATTGATGCTTTTGAGTTATGGTGTTGGAGGAGAATATTGAAAGTGCCATGGACTGCCAAAAGAACCAGCAGATCTGTGTTGGAAGAAGTGCAGCCAGAGTCTCCTTGGAGGCCAGGATGGCCAAATTTCCGCTCTCATACTTTAACATATTGTCAGGAGGAACCAGTCGCTGGAGAAGGATATCATGTTTGGTAAGGTGGAGGATCAGAGAAAAAGAGGAAAACCCCCAGCAACATGGATTAGCAAAGTGGTAGCATAAATGGACTGAAGCGTGCCAACAGTAGTGAGGTTGGCACAGGATTGGGCAGTGCTTCGTTCTGTTGTGCATAGGGTTGTTCTGAGTCGGTACCAACTTGATGGCACCTTATAACAACAAGTATCATTGTTTTGAATTCATTTTCAGTTAGCTCCATTAGTTATTCTTCTTCACAAACGTTTTCTGTTTCTACATCTATCTTGGTCATTTCCTTGAGCTAAAGTTCTCTTGTGTTTCCCGGGCATTGTGGGGTTGTCATGTTAGTATTCTGTTGTTGTTGTTGTTAAGTGCCATCAACTCAGTTCAGACCCATAGCATCCCTGTATAGGGTTTTCCAGGAGCAGCTGGTGGGTTTGAACTGCCCATCTTGTGGTTTGCAGTCCAGTGCTGATCCTTTTATGTTGATGTGTTCTTAGGCTCTTACCAACTGTCTTTTGTGGGCATAGTTAGAAAATCGAAGCATGTACACCCTTCTTGTTTGCTGTTCATCACCTCAGTTTATGGTGGGTTGGGCTGATGTAGCTGATGATTGCTAAGGTACTATAGGAGCTGGTATTGGCTCTTGTCCTGCTGAGCTATAGGGTCACAGTTGCTGTCTCCTTTGTCTGTTTGAATCAGCTCTGCTAGGCCACCTTCTGTTGCCAAAGCTAATCACAATAGTTCAAGATGGTTTCACCATGTCTGGCTGGCGATTCTCCAGTCTCCCTTTCTCACCATTCCTGCTCAGTTTCTCCTACCAGCAAGCACTTACTCCACTTTGGTAACCTTCCCTCTGAAGTCCAGAGTTCCAGGATTTCATCTATGTGTGTTTTACTTAATCTCCTGTATCTTACATGTAGAGGATCTATGTAATGCATCTGCTTAGTTCACCATCTTGCTGGAAGTCCTCAGTCAACATTGTTGAGCATCTATTATGAGCTAGTCAATAAATATCTTCCAAAACACTTCTCCATCATACACACATATATACAAATGCATATTCAAATATTGTATGTAGCCAAATTTCTATAATGTGAAGTCTCAGTCTTACTCTGTACTTTTTTCCTGTTAACCAAATCCACTTGAATGGTTTATTTAACCTATATTTCAATAATTTACACATGTATCTCTCTAGCCTGCTAAGACATTCTTTAGGCACTCTAAATGATAACGTTCAACTTTTTTATTTAGCTATACAGGGTCGCTATGAGTCACAACTGAGTTGACAGCACTTAACAACAAGAACATGTTATAATGACCTTTAGGTTCATGTGCACAAAACAACATGTATTCCTACCCTACCTCAAAACCTGTCTTCTGTATTCTTGTTTTATGGTGTCTTATCAGTCCTATAGAGTCCTGGTGTGGCATTGTTAGTTAATGCACTGGACTGCAAAGTCGGTTTGAACTGCAAGGCCGGTGGTTCAAGTTCACTAGCTGCTCCTCAGAAACCCTGTACAGGGTCACTATGGGTCAGAACCGAGTGGACAGCACTTAAAACAACATAATATCAGTCATATATCCTCCTTTCTATACATAGCAGACCAGCTTAATTCCTCTCTGCCTCACTCCCTTACCCTTGACAACTATTCATAACTTGATTCCTCCCTCGCCTTCCACACCCAACCAGAACACTGACTCTTCTGTCACTTTCCATACCTAATCATAACTCTGACCCCTCTCTCATTCTCTATAGCCAGTAACACCTTTGACTCCTCCCTCAGTCTCCTCAGCCAATCATATAGCTTGGCCTCACCCTTGGTACCCAATCACAACTGTGACTCCTCCTTCCCTCTGAACTCAAAATTACAAATTTTCTGCTTAGTTTATGTGCTTTTATCATACTGGAGTGTGTTTGTTTTCTTGATACTCTCCTGTCTTTTCCCACCTGGACATTCTTCTCTCCTCTTTGTCTTTACTTACTCATTCTTAAAGTCCCAACTTAAAAGTAGTTGCCTCCAGGAATGCATGTCAGACTCCATACCCTTACTGGCTCTAGATTACTTTCTGCAACCCTGATCTAGATTACATCCGAAGGTCCTTAACACATCATTCACTTCTTCACAATAACATGTGCATTTATAGTTACTTGTTCAGTCTTCTTCTCTTTCTAAAGCAAGCTGAGGCAGAACATGAACCATATATAGTTTGTTTAGTATTTTCCTCTAGTGACAGGTAGAATACTTGATATATAGTGATGCATGCTGCATAGTCCCTGAAAGGATGAATTAACTGTCCATTAATGATGACCCAGGTTAGATTTTTGGGTATGAAATGATCCTTATTGTTCTGACATCTCACACACACTGATTGTAGAGATTTATGAGAAGAGAGCAAGGGTGTCATGATTTGGCTTAGAAAAATCAGAATTACAAATTCAATAATTATACAACTAATTATTATATTTGATTATTTAAATTAAATTATGTTTTTATTCTTCTTGAATACATTTCAAATATTACTTTCTTTTTGCACACTTGGCCTAATTTCCTTCTGTGAATATACACTGTCATTCAGTTTTTTATTTTCTGCTAGTGATTTAGCATACCATTGCTACACTTACTACACTTGCTTCTTTGATTAGCATATGTTAATCTCATTCATCTGTTTCTGACTTGTTTTTTGTCAAGTCAAATAATTGAAGCTTCAATATATATTATTTTGTTGTTGTTAAGTGCTGTTGAGTTGGTTCTGACTCATAATTACCCTAAATAGGGCTTCTGAGGAGCAGCTGATGAGTTTGAATTGAACCTTGTGGTTCAAATGACTTTGTGGTCCAATGCTTATCCTACAGCTTCACACCAGGACTCCATATATTGTTTGATTGATCAGTATGTTGACATGAAATTTAACATGACAGATCACAGATCATTCCAATTCCAATGATGTCTTTTATACAATTTTTAAATATCTTGAAAGTTAACTTTCAATATAGTGGTTTTTAATTAGTTACTAAGTAAAAACATCTGCCCCTCATAAAGATAAATATTTGTAAATCAACAGTGTCTCTGACATCTTAAAATATCAGCAGGTTATACTTGGAAAATTTTTACTTCACTTTAAAGTGCCTTTCTATTATTTGCATCTAATGCTCATAACCAAAGCTGTTTGGCTTTTTATTCTTTTTTTGATTGATCTTAGATCATAGAACACCAAATATTCCTCACAGAAATACACAAAAGACTTGCCATTATGTCATCATATTATCAATCTCTCCCCGCCCCCAAACTAAAAAATATCTTCTTTCTGGTTTGGAACCAACTCGGCAACACACAGCAGCAGCATATATTGAACAGGATCCCTGATGGCAATGTAGGATAAGCACTGGACTACTAACCACAAGGTTGGCAGTTCAAACTCACCAGCTGCTCCATAGGAAAAAGATAAGACTATTTGCTCTGTAAAGATTTCAGTCTGGGAAACTCTATAAGAGGGTCGATTCAAGTTGGAATGGACTTGATGGTTGGTATTGAACACTGATGCTAAGCACTTAGATTCTGCTGCTGCTTTAACATTGGGAGGACTTAAATTTTGTTTTTTTATGTCATAGAAGAGTAAACTGGGACTTCATGACAATAGACAACTTGTTAATGTCCACAGACTGAGTTAATAGGAGTTGAGACAATGACATTATTTGAGTTTTGGTATCTTCCTCATTCACATATTATCATCCTAATTGCTTTTATGTCAGAATTGTTAAATTACACTTTTCTTGTTCCTTTAAAATATGTGATTGTTAGTAGTATTTGTCTATTAATTTATAGCTTCAATTTATATTAAAGCTCATTTTTATGAATGGAATTTTAATCTTTGATCAACCTTTTTTGAAATAAATGTTCTAGCACTCAACGAATTTCGCAATAATACAATGCCTTTCATTTAGACTTAGGAATATCATTTTTTGCTGTTGTTAAGTGTCATCAAGTTGGTTTCAACTCAGTGACTATAGAGTTTCAGAGGAGCAACTGTTTGGTATGAACTACCGACTCTGTTGTTACTAGTCCAGAGCATATCCTACAATATCACACCAGGACTTGTTTATTAAAATATCGAGGTGGGTTAGAGATTGATACTTAATGAGACTGTATAGTATATTCTTATTTAAAGTTGAAATAACTAAGGCTCAAAGTGGTTCACTGCCTTGAAACCTTAGTATAGTTAGTGGAGATACTAACATGTGAAACCAGATTTCAAAAGTCCTTATTCTTTTCACAATGGATTTTAACCTGCACTTGTATTTCTCTCTTACAGGATAAATACTTGAGATCTCATTATTCTTTTTGTATGGTTAATACACTGCCTGCTATTGACCTAAAAATGTCTAAACGGTCTACTGAGAGCTTCTAGGAAAGGATGTACCATTGGGAGGGAAAAATAAGTTTGATCACCCACTATACCTAAATTATGTGTACAGACTTCTAGATAAACCTGGGGAAAATGTCACTGTAAGTAAAAAAAGTAAATAAAATGATAACAAAGTTTAAACAAAGAAATCAGTCATATTTAGTTGAAGAATCATCTAATTAGTTGCTGTCAATTCCAGTTTATGGCAGCTCATATGTGTTAGAGTAGAACTGGGTTTTCAATGACTGATTTTTCAAAAGTAAATTATCAAACCTTTCTATCAAGGTGCATATGGGTGGATTCGAGCCTGGACACATTAACAGTTTACACCACCCAGCAACTCCAAAAGTTTCTTCTCCATGCCTAAAATTTTGCATACAATGAATTCAGGGTATATTAAAATATCAGACGTAAGTCCAATCTTGATGCAATTTATAACATTTGAAAAGTCGTTTTCTTCATTTCTTTTATAGTTTTTTTTTTGGAATTGTTGTTAAGTGTTGTTGAGTCGGTTCCAACCCATTGCGACATTGTCTAGGGTTTCCAAGGAGCAACTGATGAACTTGAACCATCGACCTTGCAGTTTAAAAGGCTTTGCAGTCCTCCACATTAACCCACAGCACCAATAGAAATCACTAAAAACTTTTACATATTATTTACTCTAACTTAAACCTTACATGTTTTTTATACCTTTATGAAAGCATTAGTTAATGCTCACATTTGATCATCATATAATTTTTATGTATATTTCTTGTTTCTGATATTTAAATATAAATCTGATAGTATACCTTTAAGTTTAGTGTGTAGTGAGAGTTCTTTAGGCTATCTATACAACCTCACAATTAAGAACTGCTGGGAGTTTACCCTACTCGTGGCATTACTCAATTTTTTTTTTTTTTTTTAAAGCAACTACTTACATTCAAAGGTTTCTTCTAAGGATTAAACAAAATAATCCACGTAAAGTATTTAGCACTTACTGAGCAGTAGTATGCACACAGTTAAGTTTTAGCTCTTATTATTAAATTTTATTACTGTGAGTTAAAATGTTTACTACACTGTCTGACAACTAGTAAACATTGAAACTACTATTATTCTAATATACAATTAAATGTTCCTTTTTGGTGAAAATGATCTTTATTTATCATTCAATGTTGATTTAGTCCCATAGTAAACTGCTGCAGGGATTTGTGCATGTTTTAATTTTTTACATTACCTAAACTAGTGTTCTGTATTTAAAAATGTCTGCATTGAAGTTCAAAGAGTGAAAAGAAAGGCTCTCATAGAAAAAGAAAGAAATGAGCTGAAAACTGGTTTCTGGAATGTCTCCAGAGCACACTGACTCTTGTTAGTTCATTAGAAATATGTAGTTACCATAGGGATTTCCTCAACCTATTTTTCTTGATTTAAAAAAGTAAATATTGAACTTACATTACTGTGAACAAAACAAAACAATAATTAATTTGTTTCCTGTCCTTTCGCACTGGTTCCTGGTTTTTGGCAGATTTCAAACAGAGCAAATCAATTTAAGAGCAACATTGATTAAGTTGAATGAAAGATGATATTCACTGCAGGCAGATCAATAGATAGGCCACTGTCCCACAGTTGTCACAGGTCATTGTTAACTACTCATTAACTAGACAATCATGTTGATGTTAAGTGCCATCAAGTAGGTTCCCACTCATAGTGATCTTGTATAGGGTTTCCAAGGAGTGGCTGGTAGGTTTGAACAACCAACCTTTCGGTTCAAACCGACCTTGCAGTCCAGTGCATTACCCGGCAGTGCTACACCAAGACTGCTGACAATCGTTTTTGTTGTTACCAGAGCTCCTTACTGACAATCATGTTGTTGTTGTTGTTAGGTGCCGTGAAGTCGGTTCCAACTCATAGCGACCCTATATAGGGTTTCTGAGGCTTTAAATCTATACCGGAGCAGAAAGCCTCATCTTTCTCCCTCGGAACAGCCGGTGGTTTCGAACTGCTGACCGTGAAATTATCAGCCCGATTCGTAAACACTACACTTCCAGAGCTCCTTGCTGACAATCATAATTAATAGTAAATATAAAGGTTCAAATATCACCAGGATTCCTTTGGCTCATGTTAAGAAGTAGATCACCAGGCTGTTCTTTCTTCTCTGTCTTAGTCTAGAAGCTTTTCCTAAATTTGTCTGCTATAGCTGAACCTGCATGCATTTGAAATGCTTGTGACATAACTTTCAGCATCATAACATTAAAGCCACCACAGAATGACAGACTAATAGATGAATGATGGATATCAAGATTAAGCAGAGTGTATTAAGGCAAAAGAATTGTCAGGGCTTAGTTTATGATATATTTTTATACTTTTTCTTCCAGTAAAAGTAATGCAATATGGAAAGTACTATGAGCACTTGTTGTGTTAAGAACCCTTGCAGCTTGTGGGTTTGAATTACCTTCCTTGTGATTCAAAGTCCAGTTCTGATTCTACAGTGCCACACCAGGAGTCCATTATGAATTTACAGGATATAGAAATTACTTTTATCTAGGAAAATTAGTGACAATTGATGGAAATTAGAGGTTTAAAGGAGAGAAAACAGACATTTTACCAATAGGTTATTCTTATATTTTGAACAGAAAGTTATTAATATAAATATAGTAATTTTTATTAATAAAAAGAAAATATTTGATACAACTGTAAAAAGATAGAGTTAAAGTGGTCTTTTCATGAACACATCCATGGCTTGCTCACAATAGAAAATCTGTAATCAAAGAACAATGGTAAATGGAAATCAGTAAAGATATTAGCTGGGGACCCTAAAGATCAATGCTGGATCCATTTATATTTAACATCATAATCAGTGATGTGAGCAAGTGGTTAAACAGTGTATCAATGAAATTTACAGATGATCCTAATTTAGAAGGCATAATATGCATCTGTGAGGGCAGTGTAAATATGGAAAAGAACTTGGGAGTTAAAAAATTCCAGCATGATTAAAGTGTTCTTGTTAAAGACCATCGAGTCAGTTCTGACACATAGCGACCCGGTTTAGGGTTTCTGAGGAATGGCTGGTGAGTTTGAACCACCAACTGTGTTTCTCCTACAGTGCCATACTGGTACCTGTGAATGAAATGAAAGACACTTAAAAAGCTCAGTAAATGTCAGTGGTAATACATGTTACAGGTTTTCATGGTAATGAGTTCACATTGCTTAGAGGAGAAGTTTCAGAGAATAGGAAGTAAAACACACCTTTGACATTTATTTTTATAGTTTTGCTGGTTTTACTTTGTATTATTATTAATAACAAATAATTTATGGTCTTGATTCTTCATTATGGACAAAATATATTAATTTCTTCTTTTTCAAAATTAATGAAAATTGAAGTACATTTTTGCCTTGAAAGTCTTTTCTACTTTTATCATCAAAGCAAAAAAAACAAAAAACAAAAAACAACCGGTATTATATCCAATTAGTTTGCTCACTGAAAAGCATAAGAATAGAAAACGTATATAATAACCAAAACACTGAAGAAGTAATATAGATTAGAACTGACTTGAGTCATTTATATTTAAAAAACAAGATTTCTTAGTTTTGATGTATATTTAAATAAATTGAAAGTAACGTGACCACTTAAAATAATGTTTAATGAACATTAAGTGATCTCTTTAAGATAATGCGTAAAAATACCATTTGTAAAAAAAAAAAAAATTGTATTTTAAGAAGTATAAGAGTGCTATGAAACTAAATTATGGGAAAAGACACCCTACTTAAAAATTTTGTTGATTAAAATATAGGACTTGTTTGTGTACGATAATGGTACCCAAATGTATGGCATAAATTTTGACAGACATTCAAGATATGTATCAACCATTGATATACTTTCTCTGAACAGAAAAACAGTAAGACATCATCATGTGAACTATAAATGTAAAGATGCTTATGACGCATTACTGCACCTCCCATGGCTAGGGACAGAACGCAGACATGCCACAATAATGTTTTTTATTTCTACTGCTCGAACCATATTAATGAGAACATCATTTTGGAGAACTAATTATTTCTATTTGTCTTATGTCACACTTTCTAATTCCCCTATATTAGCACAGCCAAAGCAAATTAATTGCTTTTCCAGCAGTTGAACCTTGTCCAAGAATGAGCTCACATTCCCTTCCAGTTTTCCTGTTTCTGGGAGTGTATTGTATCAGAAATTTCTCTTGATACTAAACCTTTACAGATTTTTGTGCTGCTCACTTGATGAAATTTATAAGTTTAAGTGACCTACCAGGAAAGATAAAGTTCTTAGCTGCAAGATTATACATCAAAACAGTTAAGTGAAATTAAAATTAAATGAATGAATCTCACTGAAGCAAAAAAAGCAGTAATTAATGGTTCCCTTAATTGTCTTCATAAAATATTTGCATGGGTCTAATTTGCATAATTTGCATGTATTAATTAATCTTTCAAAGGAATTTTGTGCTGAGAGAAGCCAAAAAATCTCTTTGTTTTATTTAACATCTAATGAAATATTTATCTTCTTTAATGAACTTCTCATCTTCATTAAAATAAAAATTGCACAAGTTTGTATGTTTTAAATGTTTTTATAATTGAAGTATTCAAAAAATCTCTTTAGACTTACAACAGCTGAAAAACAAACACATTACTTAGCATCCAGTATCATTTTAATAACAGCAACACTTAAAATTAGAAAGTTTAATTTCACTATCTCCAAGGTAGCAAAGCATTTGGTAAATGAATATAGCTATTTAGTTTAAAAAGCAAGATTTAAAAAACTATGATTCTTTTTTAAAATGGCAATGTTATTTTTATCGCTAAAATACTGAGCAATTAGAAGGTAGGTAAAAATTTAGTATGTTTAGTTATTGAGGAAAGTTTACTGGCTGAAAATATTTTAACTAGTTCAAAGAAATTAGACCATTAAACCCCATTTGCTATTATTAACAGCTATATTGACTGACACTGTTTCTTGGTAGTAAGTATGCAGCTCCAACTTTATTCTAAGTCAGCCTGCTGAAGAGTTTCTACTCTCACAAACTAAGAAATTATTGTGATATCTAAGATACATGCCTTAAAAGGGATGAACTCCAAAATCTCATCATATGCCAAATAATTCATATTTAAGAGAATTGAGGAGAGTGTTGTGAATGAGCCTAGAAATTAAAGCGACATAAGGGAAAGAAAATTGTTGTTGTTGTTAAGTGCCATCAATTCAATTCTGACACATTGTGACTCTGTATAGGGTTTGTGAGGAGCAGCTGATGAGTTTGAACCACCGACCTTGTGGTTCAAACCAACTTTGCTGTCCAGTGTTACCGTACAGTGCCACACCAGGATTCCATCCATTAATGAAATTCATTTGTTTTGAAGCAGTAGTGTTTGAGGATATTAGCAATAGTTAACACTTTTACAGCAATTTAAGTTCTGCAAAGTTTTTTGTGTATGCTATCTTTGTTGATCTTCACGGAAGGCCCATTTTATATTTGAAACACCTGTTGTTAAAATTTGATAGACTAAATATTAAACTACATAATGAGCCTGGCATAAATGTGTAAGGGTTAAATTAAAAATATATAGTTTGTTTCCATGAAAAGTCTTGTCATGTAATGTTATGTACCGTAGAGTCGGTTCTGATTCATAGCGACCCTGTACAGGGTTTCTGAGGCTGTTAAATCTTTACGGGAGCAAAAAGCTTCGTCTTTCTCCAGCGGAACAGCTGGTAGTTTCAAACTGCTGACCTTGCGGTTCGCAGCCCGATTCGTAACCACTACACTACTAGAGCTCTGCTCTGGCCTATAGGGCCACTATAAACAGTGGGATTTTTCAATTTTGTTGTTACCGAGAAAAATATTTTATGGGTGATATTCTTGCACAACTTTTATAAAATTAGTATTCAAATAATATGCAATCAATATACCAGTCAATTATATATGCATTATTTCATTTGGTCCCCATGTCATACCATAGGTCACAATTACTCAACCCTGGAACTGTTGACGGTTTCACTGGGGATAAGTGAAGTAGCTGTCATTGCGTTGCAGATCGTTGGATAGCACATCTAGCAGCTAACCATTAGATCCCAGTAACAGTCCCATCTCAGTTGTGCAAATTCACTTTGCCTAACATCCCGTGGGGGTGGGGTGGATGGAGATTTCCTATTGATAATCACTACTTTAGATTAACCTCATATTCTTGTTGTTAAATGCTGTCAAGTCTGTTCAACTAATGGCGCTGAGGGCTCACTGGACTGCAGGATCAGTTTGACGGTTCAAACTCCCCAGCCTCTTAACAACAATGACACGTAACAACCACAACACCCTTGGAGAAAAGATGGATAAGATCAGTATTGTCAAAAGTAGTTAAGATTCTGAAAGTTTTAAATCCACGTAAGAGGCTAGGGAGGCAAACAGAGTGGATATATATATGGATGGATGGAAAGCCACAAAAGGACAAAAATTTTTAAAATATGTATTAATAGTGATTTAAAAAAAAAAAAAACAACAAGAAAAAATTCCAGAACTTTTAGAGCTCATTGCCAACTCAAAATATGTGTACCAAATGGATTCCATAGTACCAAATCCATTTGATACATATTTGTTGTGTTGGTATGCCATGGAATGCCAAATCCAGTATTTTATAGACTCTGCAACTGGTCATTTTAATTTTTTTACATATTCATAGTTGCAAGTACAAAGTGAAACCCTGAGATACTACTTAATATTTAAGAGAAACAAACTTACTTTGCACAAGTACTTATATGAATTATATGATTTACATAAATCATGCCTTGAATTACTGCAAGGACCCATTAGTATTCACAGTGGTTAAATAACTTGCCTGAGGTTAAACGCTTAGGAGTGACTAAACTGAATTTGGATCCAGTTTCCAAAATTCATCATCTTTCCCAGGTGAATACTTAAGATTTTTCATAGCCCACACTGCAACTATTATTAAAATTCTTACTCGGAGAGGCTATAACTACATAGAAGACTTGGATTTCCATTTTAGATATGTTCCTTTGTTAAAGGTAGTGAAAGAGCAGCCTTCATTAGAGCTGCCTTGTTTAGACTTCTTCAGTAACTCTTCTTAAGCAAGTGGTATAGAGTCCTGGTGTGGCACTGGGCATGGTTTGAAGTGCAAAAGTTGGTGGTTCGAACTCACCAGTTGCTCCTCGGAAACCCTGTACAGGGTCACTAAGAGTTGGAAACAACTCGCCCTTAACAATAACAGGGAGCAAGTGATATAGCCTTTCAATCTCATTTTGCTCATCTTTGATTATGGGGGTTCGGGAGTGTAGTGACTCTATAGGATAAGCACTGGACTGTCTGTGAACCACCAGGTCGGCGGTTGGAGCCTACCAGCTGGTCCACAGGAGAAAGATGAGGCTTTCTGCTGTCACAAAGACTTAAAGCTTCAGAAACTCTATTTTGTTGTTGTTACGTGCCATCAAGTCAGTCCTGACTCCTAGTAACCCTGTATAGGGTTTCTGAGACTTCTTTAAATATCTTTTCAGGAGCAGAAAACCTCATCTTTCTCCTGCTGAAGCTGGTGGGCTTGAATAACAGAACTTTGTGGTTCATAGTCCAATGTCTATCCACCAAGCTTCCTTTCTCTAAGGGTAATAAGTGTTTATATACTGAGATTTCTTCCTCCATTTTACCCTGGGATACATTTTACTGAAATTTGATGCTTTTTGTTCTCTTGTTCCCCCATTAATGCTTATTCTCCATACTCATGTTTATTCACTTTCTGTTGCTGATTTGTAGAAAATTGAGTTCTTCATTAGTATTTGTTGTTGTTATTAAGACTGTCAAGTCAGCTCTGACTCATAGCCATCTTGTATAATGTTTCCAAGGAGCAGCTGGTGAATTTGAATGACCAATCTTGTGGTTTAAACCGAGAGAAAAAAAACAAAACAGAGAGTTGGTTTTTGAAATAAGAATGGATTTTCTTGGGAATCGAAGCAAATACTCTTAAATGATGATGCACGGAGGGGATTGTAATCATTGCAGTGAAACAAAATATGATAGGATGTGTGCAAAACTGATGTTCTCCCATGTAAACTCGCACTGAATTTTCTTTTGGTAGCTGAAGACTCAAAGGGTAGAAAACTTGAGGCTTACTTAATAATTACTATGTCGGTTCAGGTGACCTGGTGTGGTACTATAGGATAAGTACTGGAGTGCTCACTGCAAAGTCTGTGGTTCTAACCCACCAGCTGTTCTTCAGAAATCATATACAAGATTGGTATGAGTGGGAACTGACTTGAGGGCACTTAACAACAAAAACATGTCGGGATATTAGTGGATTGGATTTAAGTAATATCTGGTGGTGATGGTGGTGGTAGTGTGCCATGGAGTTGGTTCCGACTCATAGTGGCCCTATATAGGGTTTCCAAGGCTATAAATCTTCATGGGAGCAGAAAGCCTCATCTTTCTCTCATGGTTAGCAGCCTGATTCGTAACAACTATACTACCGAGCGCCTTTTAAGAGTTGAAAATGAATTTGCTCTATTCATAAAATCAGACAAAATGAGTAAGGAGAATGCATTCATTTACTTGATGTTACCTTGCATCCTGAAAAAGGAAAGTGTAGGTAATACAACAGAGAGTTTAAGAGTGTGGGTTCTGGAGCCACGCTGAGTTCAAATCCCCACTCTCCTATTTTATTATCTGTGTAAACTTTCATGTGAACATTTTAAAGTTTTATTTTTAGTTTTCTAATTATGTTGGAGCTCTGGTAGCGTAGTGGTTATGAATCGGGCTGCGAACCGCAAGGTCGGCAGTTCGAAACTACCAGCTGTTCCACGGGAGAAAGATGAGGCTTTCTGCTCCCATAAAGATTTATAGCCTCGGAAACCCTGCACAGGGTCGCTATGAGTCGGAACCGACACCACGGCACATAACAACAACAACAATTATGTTGTGGAATCCTGGTATGGCACTGTGGTATAATACATCAGACTGCAAAGTCGCTTGAACTACAAGATCGGTGGTTCAAGCTCACCAGCTGCTTCTTGGAAACCCTATATGGGGTCGCTATGGGTCAGAATCGACTCGACAGCACTTAGCAAAAATTGTGTTGTACATAGAGTCACTACAAGTCAGGACTGACTCAATGGCACATCACAACAAAACTATGCAAAATGTATATAAGTGATAGTAATGCCTACTTCATAAACATACTATGAGGATTAAGTGAATTAACATATGCAAGAAACTTAGACAGGTGCCTGGTAAAGGCTAAGTGCTAAAAAGAGTTTGCTATTATTACTACAAATTTAATGTTATAGTACTTAACAGGGCACTCTTTTTAGGTCATTACCAAACCTTTCTTGGATTTTAAAATTTTATTTCCATAGGCTAGTGAATATTTTTTTCCATATGTGATACATACTTTTTCTTTTAGTCATGAGTTAAACTAAAAAATTAAGAATTATATTTACCAGATCTTCCAAAGTATTAACAATTCATGGTTGTATGTGAATTTCAAAATTTATCATTTAAAATATTATAACTTAAAGAAATTTATTTATAGCTGTATATTCTGAAGGCTTATTTATCTCTTTCAGAATTAGATAAAAGATAAACTAGTTATTTTTCACTCAAATTTAAGATGGAAGTGCTAGAGCTTTCAAAATTTTTTAAATCTAATTTTGGTAAATTTCTCCTAATATGATTTGTATTTTTATATAGCATGGCATAACTGCACACTATTCTAATTCATATATAATCATACTCCAGAGATAGTAAATCTCCAAACATAGTTCTACTTAAGCTTACTAATTACACCTATAAAACTATGAATGATGGCTACAAATTATTGGATGTGACTCTCACTCTTTATTTATTTCTCCCTGGTGAAAAGAGCATTGGATGAGGAGATTTTAGATCATAAATTATTCCCATACATTTTCAGGTGTGCTGTGTTTAACTTTGATTCCAAACTTTGGTTTTACTTTTACTGATGAAATTACCATTTTAGCAGTGAAGAATTCTATGGTATTTTTGATTTTCGTGATGGCGTTCTAGTAGTTCTAAATTCTTAGTTTCATTTAAATGGCATGTAGTGATTAATATGAATTTTGTTCTATCTTGTCCCAAGCAATCATAGTTTTTTGACTGGTTTTCATACAGTTCTCCAGCAAAATTGTAAGAAACATCACTATGTAGGCTTCATCCTGAGTTAAAATGTTAGGAAAGAAGAGAAATTTAAATCAAGAGAAAAGATTAGATATATTATTCCAATTCTACACCAGTTAAACGTTGCCCAGGTGGGTCTACATGCTAAGTTGTTGTTGTTGTTATGTGCCGTGAAGTTTGTTCCGACTCATAGTGACCCCATACAGGGTGTCTGAGGCTGTAAATCTTTACAGGAGCAGAAAGCCTCCTCTTTCTCCCGCGGAGCAGCTGGTAGTTTCGAATTGCTGACCTTGCATTTCACAGCCCGATTCGTAACCACTACGCTACCAAAGATCCTCAATATAAATTTTCTAAAGGGAGGCAAAACCACATATTTTTACATGAATTGTTGATTTTTAAAGCAATGTAAGACTGGGGCTAGGATTATACAAATTTAAATGTTCCATTGTGAGTCCTGGTGTGGCACTGTAGGATAAGCACTGGACTGCTAACCACAAGGTCACCAGTTCAAACCAACTAGCCTCTTCTCAGAAACCCTATATAGGATCGCTATGAGTCAGAAACAACTCAACGGCACTGAACAATTTAATCATTGTTGTTAAATTGACTCAGTCAGTTCCAACTCATAGTGACCCTATATAGGGTTTCCGAGGAGCGACTGGTAGGCTTGAACTGCCGACCTTGCAGTTCAAACTGCTCTTGCAGTCCAGTGCTTATCCTACAGTGCCACACAAGGACTCCTTAACAACATAAAAATTCATAAAGTCCTCTGAATTAAAAACAATACAATCACAAGTAAAAGGAAATGCTCTCCAAGCTCTTTAAAATGAGTGCAATTAATTTCCTCTAACTGTTCTGAATCCAGGCTTGCTTTTCAGAAGATATTTTAGAGTCCACCTACCCACATCTTCCTTTAAATTTAAACAATTCACATTAATCTCATTGTGCCAGACACTTAAGTGGTACAAATATTGCCAAGGACAAGAAAGCCAGTTTTGATTTTGAAAATTCTAATTATTCTTCTTAAATTATAAGAATGAGAAGCATTTAAAGGAATTTCAGAAGATGATTTTAAAATAAGTTGATTGATTATATAATGCAGCTCTTAGGCTTATACTTCCCTAAGCTTTCAGGACCAATTATGGTTAATGAGTCAGAGACTCAATGAATGAAACAAGTGAAAGAAATATGGTAGATACAGTTTTTAAATTGTTAATGTTATGAACTATGTGTATGTTCTACCTTTTGGACTGAGTTTCTTATTATTCTTCATATTTTTCCCTGATATGACCTTTTTGAGGCAACTGATGTATTTATATTAACTGTCTAAGATTAGCAGCAGTAGAGTCAAAATATTTTCCCAAGCCATATTATTATACTATGGATATATATTTTATTATAAAATTTTAAAGTACAGGTAAAATTTTAACAGTGACTCAGTGGTCCTTGTTATACTTACTAATAGAGAAAATGAACTGGTTTGAATATAAGCCAGACATAAACCTCAAAAAAGTCTCTAAAAGCATCCTTGTCACGTGCCAATCTAGGGCATAGGACTGGGTCACACCCTGATCATCTGTCCAGAAGAGTTGTAAAACACTAAAGCAAACTTCCTTTTGTTTAAAAGATGGAAACAATGCTTAGTGTAGTTCAACATAAGCTCATCTCATAATTTCACATCTACTCCAAATAGCTCACCTGACTAATTCCAAAAAATACTGAATTTTTGTAATATTTGCATATCAAATTGGATATACTGCATTTGTCTACACTGTGGGATTGTTACAAAAATTAATGCTTGAGTATTTATAAATAAATATATAAAAAGTTAAATAGATATTTTTTAGGATGTTTCTATCATTATCTTTCAACATAAGTAGATGTTTTTGGTTTTGTTAGGCTACAAAATAATTCATTCCCTAAACAAATGTTTAACTAATTGGTGGGTCATTGCTTACTTATGTTTTGCATAGTATTTCAATGTATGATATTACTTCTTTGTAAACAAACAACAACAACAAAAAACCCAATAAAACAGTTATTTATTTAAACCCCATAACTCACACAAAGACTGAATTATAAGGCAAAGGGAATGCAAAAAAACCTTCCCAATGATTTTCTTAACATTCAAAATGTATAATTATCAAAGAAGTGATATTTTGTGTAACCATTCTGAAGCTAGGAGTTTTGCGTTAATACAGTGTTTTAGTATGACTTTATTACCATTCCCTATTGTTTGTGAGCACAAGGTCAGAAGTTCGAAACTGCCAGCTGGTTCGTGGGAGAAAGATGAGGCTTTCTGCTCCCGTAAAGATTTACAGCCTTGGAAACCCTGTACAGGGTCGCTATGAGTCGGAACTGACTCTATGGTACTTAACAAAAACAACATTGCTTGTGAGTAGACTCCAACGCATAGTGATCCTGTAGGGAAGAGTAGAACTGTTCATAGGGCTTACAAGACTGGAATTTTTATGGAAGCAGACTGCCACATCTTTCTTCTGTGGTACAGCTAGTGGGTTCTAACAACCAAGCTTTGTTTGCACCTGAGCCCTTTACTACTGCCCTGTCAATGCTCTCTATGAATATATTTGGTACCAAGTATTCAGGTAATTTTAGCAGTATTTAATGTAATCAATGGCTTTAGTTTCTAAGATACTTGAAAATATGATTTGTATTACTGTATTTCATTATTGACAGTGTTTATGATTTCTGAATAACATGAGTTAGCAATTTGACTTTTATAGATGTAAAAAACTAGCTTTTTCTTGGACTGAGTTATTGTATTTTTTAAGCTGTGTTTTTCTTTTCTCTCTTTGTATACTATTTTCTGGAGCTAGAGGTCTAATGTGGCATTATAGGATAAACACTAGACTGCTAACTTCAAGGTTGGCAGTTCAAATCCACCAGCCTTTCCTTCAAAACCCTGTATAGGGTTACTATGAGTTGAAATAGGCTTGATGCCAATTCACAATAACAACAACAGGCTAATCAATGCAACATATAAAAGTATTTCACAAAGAAAAGTTCAAGAACCTCCAAAGTCATATATATCTGTATAATGACAACTCAGAATTCCTTTTATTATCTATTTTACTTCTGATCACTCTAAAAATCACTCTGACCACTGCACTGCTTCTGGTCCATAACTACAGTTGCCTCATGTGACCACAAACATCTGCAAGATGCCACTTGTCTCTGGAAAGTATTATTTAGCAAACTTAGTTTATTTTATTGGAAATCATGGCCCATGTATTCTTCCTGCTTTAATACGAATTCACTTGAATTTGAACATATATTTCACTTTAACAAAGAGCAAGTTCAACATTACCAAATGGCAAACCAACAAACAAAAAATCTAAGCTCATAAATTCAGATGATAATATTTTCCTATATTATTGAAGAGAATGTATTCATTTTATTTTTAGAGAAACTAAAATTTATTTTTATTTCCTTCCCTGGGCATATTTGCAATTCATTTAAGGCTACTGAGTGTAAGTTAAAAAAACAAAAAACAAACCCAAACGAGGGACATACAATGTGGCTTTCAGAATACTATCATTGCCCAACTCTGTGAACCATCTCAAGAACAACTTAGTGAGCAAAATTTAAATGTGGTCTTCGTTTTATTATTATTATTTGAAATCAGGCATTTGTCTTATCTGTGTAAAAAAATGTCATATTCAATGTTTTTTTTTAAGTTGTTTTTTTTTTTTTTTTTTTTTTTTTTGCCACTCTTTCTGGGATCTTCTTGTATGATCCCTCTCGGGGCAGATCATCAGTTTTACATTCAACAAATCATATACTTTGTTTCATTACAATGATTATAATCCCCTCCATGTACCATCAGTTAACAATATCTCTCTATTCATTTTAGCTTTGTTTTTTTAAATACTCATGCATATATAATGATTTACACCGCCAATGGTCATGTTCTGCAAGTCTGCCACCTGGCTGCCAGCTCTCAGTCCTTCTCTTTCCATTAATCTACAGTCCTCAGCTGCTCCCTCTCTCCATGTCCCCATCTCTGCCTCCATCTCTGGTCTTGCTGCTTCTCTGGATAAGGTCCCGCATTCTACTTGTGCTCTTTTCCCTTGATGGTCCTAGGGTCCTCTGTTTCTAGACTGTAAGATTAAATACTCCTCTGTTTTTGGTACAAAACTTCTACCTTTACAATTGTGACAGTAGCAATTAGTCATGATAACAGCTACTCACTGTTGAATCATAAGAATCTTATCCCCATCTCTTTTTACCAGACCCATCTAGACAAGATGAAACCTATTCAGTGGGGACTCTATCTTCCCCCACACACTCTTGAACTCAGTTCCTTCTTGAAACCTTGTTAGCTGATCACTTCGTGCCTTTATCACCCCCTCATTTTAGGTAGCCAATGTCTAAGTTGCCCATCCCTATCTACCCTGTATACAAAGGGGATGGCATTGATACTTGATGTGAAGACTCCTTCCCTCTCTGTTGATGTTTTGAGCTACTACCTCCATGAATGTAGGTCAAGTTCATCAAATTGTAGCAATTGACCCTTATTTCCTTTAACAATTTTTTTTTGTTGTTGTTGTTATCTTCCTCTAGTCAAGTTCTGATTATCAAGCTATCAAGGCTAGGTCAAATGGGTACTATCTGCAAGTTTGGGTGTTCTTGTGCATCTCCCCTCACTGCATATCAGCTGGATCTTTACTCTAGGCTCTTGCCCTCTGTGGCTATGTCCTTGTTCATGGTCTCAAGTGTGCCTAGGTCTCACCACACTTTGGACCACCCAGCCCTTCCTCTTTGCTCTCTCATCTCCAGGTCAACGGGAGTCTATGGAATGTGGTTGAACTCAGTCCGTTTCTTCATTGCTGCTTTTCCCCTCTTTCACTCACCAGTAGACTAATGTTGTCACCAGCAAGCTTACATGCCTGCTCATGTGTTCTCTTTGAATTTCACTCTTAAAGGGGGGATATTCAGTTTTTTTAACATGCATGTTTAATGTTTTCAACATTCCAAAATCCTTCATTAAAATTAAACATACATGACTTAAACTAGCATTTCCTCAAATTATCTGACTACAGTACCTTTTTTAATAGAAACTTAAAGTTATAATATCTCATGTAATGAGGACTCCTGGTATGGCACAGTGGGATCAACACTGGACTTCAAGCCATAAAGTGAGCAATTCAAACCCACCATCTGTTCCTTGGAAATCCTATACAGGGTCACTATAAGTCGAACCGACTTGACGGCACTTATAACAATGAACTTTGCTTAAGTGTTGGGACTAACCAAAAAAAAAAAAAAACAAAAAAGAAAAATAAACACTTGTTGTTGAGTTGTTTGCAGCTCATGATAACCCGTGTATTCTAGAGTAGGACTGTGTGCTCTAGAACTTTTAAGGCTAATATTTCAGAATTAATTCTCCAGGCCTTCCCTCAGAGGAACATCTAGGTGGACTGAACTTCCAGTGTTTTGGTTAGCAACTTGGTACCACTTGCACCACCCAGGAACTACCTCTTGGAATGAATTCTTGGTAAATATATCTACTAAAATCAATTCAATTCAATTAACAAAGAGTTGCTTAAATTATGGGGACAAAAAATATAAAAGCCATGATACCATTACTAAAAATTCATCATCAAGCAGGATATAACCAAAGCAAACTTGTTGCTGTTTAGTCAATTCTAACTCATAGTAAATATAAATTCTAATGTTGTTGTTAAGTGCCATTGAGTCAGTTCTGACCCATAGCAACCCTGTATAGGGTTTCTGAGGAGTGACTGGTGAGCTTGAACTGCCAACCTTACAGTTCATATGGCTTTGCAGTCTGGCACAATAACCCACAATGCCACACCAGAACTCCTTAGAATACAGATAAACTCTTATTGAAAAACCTCTGTCAAGGTATTATTCAGAAGTGCTAGAAGATGTAAGTCAATTTTTTGTGTGTTTTATAAAGTGTGAAATATGTATACAGTAATTTTTATTATATGAAACAAGGATTATTTTAGTAAATTAAAATGTGACTCTATATTTAAAAACTAATATACTTGATTAAAATTTTTATATAGTCATATTTTGAAGTTTTTCTAGTAGAACCAACTTTTAACTTTGTAAGAGCTATTAGACATGGGAGCATGCATCTAAGGCCTAAAATTAATTTAACAGATAAAATCTAAACTTTAGAAATTTGATTTTTTTTCCCCCATGAAAGATGTAAAAGATTTATTGTTCTGTTTTAATGAAGGAACACTTTGGTCTAATGCTTTAGAAATATAAACAAAATGCTTTCAGAACACAACCAAAGCAGTGAATTCCATTTAGGTGAATGGAAATTATTTATGTAAGATTAGACACATATGTAAGTCTACATTCTCTGAATAGCCTGATACTTTTGACATGTCTTATATAGTTTTTTCAAACAAAAGGGAAATAAAGATGATATTGGACAGATTCTTAAACAATATTTATTCAACTATAAAGAACTAACCTCTTTCTTGTTAGTCTGAAGCCGAAATACAAAATCCAGCATCTAATATAAGCATTGCATACAATGTGTTGATTTAGAGTAAGAATAAACAAATGAGGAATGCAATTAATTCTGAAATGAGGATCCAGGCTCTTAGAAATGGAGTGGGAAGATGCATTTAAAATACAAGAGAAAACCAAATGGCCAGGCCTATGAAAATGAAATAGGAAAACAGTGGTTGGTAATTTGAAATAGGTAATCTAGAAGAGATATTCAGGCCAAAGTAAATGAAATGATTAGATTTGATGAGACCATCGGGCATTTAGGTAAAGATGCACAGTAAGCCTTTAAATGGATAGGAAACTGGGGTTTGAATGTGAGATAGTTTGAATTCACTGTTCTAACAATAGATACATCTGTGGGAACACTGAGACTGCACAAGAACCCTCATGTGTAAGATACTGGATCTCTTTCCATAATCTTGATATTATCATTATTCTGTATAGGAAAGTGAGTCAAGATACCCCATTCCTCTCCTCAAAAGAAAATAATTATAAGAATAACAATTGAAACATTGAGAATCAAAGTATGTTCAAATGGCTGTGAATTAGTGTATTTCTATAATGTTTTACACCATTGTTATGTGTAATGGATGACATCATATATATATACATATACATATATGTGTGTGTGTATCTACATATATAGTTTTTCAATGGAGCAAATACAATATAGAATTTTTCATGGCAGTTAGAGAGGATGGATTGCTCAGGAATGAATTTGGTCCATAAGAGTAATAAAAAAAAGAGACTAAGAAATTTACAGTACTAGATTATGTACATGAAATTAGAATAGAGAATGCTAAAAATATACAGTGGTATGTAGATTAGATAACTCATATTTTTATTTATTTATTTTGCATCTTTGTTGATTCTGCAGATTCTACCTTTGACAAACTGTCAATTCAACACTTGCATTAAGAGACATGTATTTTTCATGATATTGTTTCATATAGTAATATGTTGGATACCAGTCCTTTAAAGTAATCAAACTGCAGTGAATAGAGTCATAAACAAAAAACAACAATAATTTACTCTCCTTGTAAGCTTTTCCCATTGTTCCATAGAAACTCTTTGCATTCACTGTGAGCAGTACAATACATTCTTTGTTCTGTTGAAGAAGTGAAAATTAAAGTTAAAAAGTACTATTTATGTAATAGTGTGCAGAATTTTCATAATCATTTGTTTCATACAAAAAATTTGACTGTATGCTTTAAGAGCATTGTCTTTTTGTAGTACATGATTAATTTGATAGTCTTTTGAGATAAAGTCAGCATCTAAAACATGTAGTGAATTCTCACCTGTGCATTGGAACTAATAGAGAACTGGACCCACTAAAGATATACACTAAGGTTTGTGAACTCTTAATTCAGATATGGGGATGCCTTCTAAGACATCATGGGAAAGTAGGCAAAATTTATTTAAAATTTTTTCCAAGTTTTATAATTTGTTATTCTTGCTGCTATACGACTTAATTTTCCTTTTAAGAGAAGGAACTAAACTCTGTCTAATTGAAACAGAGGTACAAGATCACAGATATTATGATAAAATAGCCATTCATGGTTAAACAGTTTGCTATTGCCCAAGCTCAACTGGAAATTAGCCCTGAAAGTTACATCTCATCCGCATAGTAGAATCCTGAGGCTACTAATCACAAATTTGGCAGTTCAAACCCACCAGGCAATCCTCAGAAATTTTATATGTGATCACTATGAGTTGGAAGTGACTTTATTTAACAACAGTAATAGTAGGGAAAAAAGAGCCCTAGAGGTGCAGTGAAGTCCTGGTGTGATATTGTAGATAAGCGCTTGACTGCAAGGTTAGTCTGAACCACTGTTGGCAGTTCATACTCACCACCAGCTCCTTTGAGACCCTATGCAGGGTCACTATGGATCAGAACTGACTCGATGGCACTTAACAACAACACCAAGTAGTGTAGTGGTTAAGCACTCAGCTGCTGACACTGCTCTTCAAGAGAATTATGGATCTGTTTGTTTCTGTAGAAATGTAAAATGTTAGAAGCAATATGGGACAGTTCTACTGTGCCCTTAGAGTCCCTAGAAGTTGAAATTAACTAGATGGCAATGGGTTTGTTTTTTATTTCATAGTAGAAAAATAGTTTTATAATAAAATGGTTTTGACAAAAACTTAAATAAGTTCATTAAATTCATAATACTTCCAGAAATGTAACCTTAATTTAGGATATAATGATCTACATGGTGACATAAGCTAATTTTATTCATATCACAATTGCTAGTGATGGGAAAATAAGACAATACTGACAGTAACCACAGCCACAACTATCAATTGTAATGGAAATAATGGCTTATGTTACCATGACCCAGAGCAGAATTTCACAGTGGGTATGAAATGTACATATATCAGCATTTCATTTCTTTCTAAATATATGCGCATTTATTGTATTTTGAATGTTTAGTTGTACAGTTTGTATGTTTGTTTTTGAAATTATATTAAAGAAATTTGGCAATTACATGGAATTTAAATTATGCTAAAAACAAACTGGAATTTATGATAAACCTAAATTATAAGCAAATCCAGAGTACTCAAATGTTTCCTGAAATTCTTTGTTTCTCAAGACAGAAACAATTTGTGAAATGCAAAGTTATCCATTAGCATTGCATATTTTTCTGTGATCGCACATTTTGTCTTTTCTCATCATTTTGACTTTAGAAAGCATTTAGTGTCTTACATTTGTTATTTTTTTGTGGCCAGTTTGTTAGTATTTTCATCAATTTGCAAAGAATTAAGTCCGTTTCGGGGAAAACATGCAGTATAAAAACAATTTTAAATATTGTAAGATAAAGATTGAATAAAATTGGTCTCAGCCAATCACAACCACTAAATCAAAAGTTTTGGGGCACATTAAATAGGCTGTCTGGTTTCTTGTTCAATACAACTTTTCCAGATGTATAAATAGGCAAATCTGGAGTCTTTGTGTATTTTTTTTTTTTTTGGATAGTTCATTAAATTATAGTAGCTTCAACATTTTGCACTTCTACAGTGGCTAACATATTTACTTCTGACACATTGCCTCAAGTGACCTAATCCAATCACTGTTATTCTGAGCTGACCAGAAGTTTAATATAAGGATTAGAGTATTGAAGATTATTATTTTTATTATTAATATGTGCTTGGTTACGAATCGGGCTGCGAACCTTAAGGTCAGCGGTTCGAAACTACCAGCCGCTCCGCGGGAGAAAGATGAGGCTTTCTACTCCCGTAAAGATTTACACCCTCGGAAACCCTGTACAGGGTCGCTATGGGTCGGACCCGACTCGACGGCACTTAACAACAACAGCAACAATTATTGTGAAGGCTGCCTTATATCATGGAGTCCTGGTATGGCACTGTGGGTTAATGCACTGAACTGCAAGGTCAGTCTGGACTGAAAGTTTGGTGGTTCAAGCTCACCAGCCACTCCTTGGAAATCCTATACAGGGATAACTCAACAGCACTTAACAACAACAACCTTATATCATGAAATAAGCTGTTAATTTATAAAGAAAACCTATTCATTTATTCCAGGAAAATCTTTTTTAGTCATTTTTTTATTTTTTAGAATCAAAACAAGGAACCCTGATGGTATAACAGTTAAGCACTTGAGTGCTAACTGAAAGGTTGGTGATTCAAGCTCATGCAGAGGCTCTACAGAAAAATGATTTAGTGCTCTGCTCCCATCAAGATGATCACCAGAAACCCTCTGGGTCAGTACTACTCTGTCACATGGGGTAGCCCTGCATGAGTCAAAAGCAACCTGATGGCACCTACCAATGACAGAATCAAGTCCCATAAGATAATACATTTAAAACAATTTCCACTTAATACTGACCTAGTCATACATTATTGTTGTGGTTAAATGCCATTGAGTCAGTTCCAACTCATAACAACCCTGTATAGGGTTTCTGGGGAACAGTTGATGGGCTTGATCTACTGATGTTGTGGTTCAAGCTGACCTTGAAATAAAGTACTTTATCCTACAGTGCCACACCTGGATTCCATAGCTAGATAAATAGAAAAAAAGAGGGATCCATTAAAAGTAGGAAAATAAATATTCTGTGATATATCCTCTTATTAATAAATCAATTTGCTCTTCTGATTTTTATATCATAAACAGAGAAATGTTCTGATGAAAAAATATGCAGATTTGCTGTACAGTATCTAATAAAGGCAGACAGTTTCCCAGAGAACCAACAAGGTGGCTGTAACTCAATGAGTTCATATGGCCCAGTGTTCCTGACAAAAACAAACCAACAAACAAAAAGCCTGAGTCATACAAACACACTGTAACTCATAATAAGTGGGATATGTAACTGTAAGATCGATAAGCACATCTTTCTTAGGAAGGCAAGAATGTTATTTATCTATTGTGGGGAAAAAAAACAAAAACACTCACAATTTAGTGCCTTAGAGCAACATTAATTATCTCCCAGTATCTGTGTGCCCAGACTTCTTCAGGTTCTCTCTCGGGTTTCAAGAATGTACTGGCATGGGCTACAGTCATTTTAAGACTTTACTGAGCATCTGTTTCCAAGTGCACTCATGTAGCTGATGGCACATCTCAGGACTTTGAGGGTTGTTGAACTAAGAGCTTCAGTTCTTCATTGCCTGTTGGCCCAAGGTCAACCTTAGTTCCTTTCTACATGGACCTCTTCATATAACAGCTCATACATGGCAGCCTTTTTCATCAGATAAAGCAAGTGTAAAAATCCACAGAAGAGAATGTCAGCAAGATATAAAATACAGTCTTTATAAAACTTAATTTTGTAAGTGACATCCCATTACATTTGCCATATTTTCTTCATCAGATGTAAGCCACTAGGTCCATCCCACATTTAAGGGGAAAGTATTACACAAGGATGTGAATTCCAGGAAACAGGGATTTCTGTGGTCATTTTACAGGATGCCAAGCACTGAAGGCTAAGCATAAAGTAAAATGTTCAAGTTACATGGTAAGAATAGGATGCAGACAAGGAATGTTATATATATATAATTCAAGTATCTAATGGACTAAAGGTAGACCAGATGTTTGTGTTGGTCTTTGGAGGTAATCTCATCTATTGCTAATCTCTTTGCCAACACGTGCTTGATTAACTCTACTTTTCTAAGCTATATTATTAACAAACAACTTACTGATTCTTAGATTCTTTCTTTAGATAGGATAATTTGGCCAACATACTCACCTAACTGTGTATAAGTCTGTCATTTTAATATAACTTTGTACATGTCTAGACTGACCCATTATGAGTTCACTTTAAGTTTAATGAACAGCAGGCCACCTTATTTAATAGTTCTTGTATGGTATTGTTTTCACTCACATACTGCCTAAACAACATTTAAATGCTTTGTATAGTATACTTGCAGGTAATACATTTGTTCGTCTCAGCTCTAAATATGAACAATATTGGTCATCTGCAGCTCCTGTGAAATTGATAGGCAGGAATATAAGCTCAAAATGAGCCTACATAATGAACATGGTCAAAGACTAATCCTAGTGAGTAATGATGTCATAGTAAATTAGTTTTACATGATACATATATATATATATATGGAGTCCTGGTGTGGTGTTGTGGGCTAATGTACTGGACTGCAAAGTTGGTTTGAACTGCAAGGTGAGCAGTTCAAACTCACCAGTTGCTCCTAGAAAACCCTATGTAGGGTCGCTATGGGTCGGAACCAACTTGATGGCACAATATATTTCAAACCCACCAGCTTACCAGCTGCTCCTTGGAAACTGTATATAGGCCACTATGGGTTAGAAACGACACAATGGCACTCAACAACAACAACATAAATATATACATAATATTTTATATGTATTATAACATAGCTATAAATGAAAACGTCACCTTTTCAGTGGATAGAACAGCCTTTTAAGTGAGAGCAGAACGGTTAATCTGAATTTTACATCTTGGAATTCAGTTACTGAATAATTAATATAGTGTGTTTCTTCAACTGAACATGAAAATGTTTTTTGTATCTACTTTCTTAATTCACATTTGAATATAATGTGATATCATTTTTGTTGTTAAGTTCTGACTCATAGCAATCCTGTATAGGGTTTCCTATGAGCAGGTGATGGGTTTGAACTGTCAACCTTATGGTTAACAGTCCAGTGCTTACCCTACAGCAATACACCAAGCCTCCACTAGATGCTGTGTAAAGTAAAGCACTTTTTGTCAAAGAGCTGTTTCTTTAGTTGAGCAAACTCTCATACTTATTGAAAAAATTGAACTCTTTTTAATTGAATTTTGCCATTTGTCAAGTTTAGCAATAAACCAGCATTTCAGTTCTACATTGTATAAATATACCAAATAAAGCTCTAGAGATTTAAAATGTTATGCACTCATAATTACTTTCCTAAGCAAATATAATCATTATTACAATTATCGTTGAATTAGTCATGCTATAGGAAATAAGGGAAAAAAAAGAAAATGCTAAACTTTTTAAAAGAAAGATGATTTCCCTCCAAACCTAAAGGAAAATAACTAGGTTCTGACAAGTTCTGCCCTCCTAATTGCCACCTTTGGTACCTTTCAGGAGGTAACGCACAGTTATTCTGAAAGCTCAACTTATTCACGGAACATTTTGCTTGTTTCTTGCAGTTCTGAAAGGACACAAAGGCTTGATCTGAAAGATCCATGTTTTTCCTTCTCTCCAACATCTTCTTTCATCAAAGGAAGCCATCACTTTTATTCTAACCTCTGTTTTAATTAAGCATAGCAGATAATTTGGCCATTCATCACTCAGATTCAGGTCTACCCTCAAATAATTATTTATTTCTACCCCTGTTTGTTATTCTTCTTTCCCTTAGAAAAGAAGGATGGAGCAAATAATAGGAAGTTTCATTGTGTTTCACTTTGCTGAAGTTGGGAGGTCTCACCTTCCAATTAGGACAAGGTAACCTAAGTGCAAAGTACCCCATTCTCACTTGCTGGTACATTAACCACTCTGATGGGTTCTTGCTCCTTACTAATGAATGCTTAATTAGAACATGCATACAAAAAAAAAAAAAAAAAAAACTTTACCAAAGTAGACCTACCAGCAATATAATTTTTTCTTTGTTTACAGAAAGAAAAACAAAACTTTAAATGGGTCTGCACTCTGCTTTTTTGTTTGTGTTTCTGATGAACTATTAAAACACAGTCTCATATTTGTTTTAAACTCAAACAGAATAGTAATGTCCTTATACCAACAAATGCACATTAGCATACACAATCCTAACAAAGTAACCAGTAATACAGTTAAGTAGACTTCATAAAGTTTACAATTGTAAATTTACCATTACAACATAATGGGCCAGAAGACCAGAATTCAGATCATGTACACATTCTCAGTCCAGTAAGTTTCATGAATTTAAGCATGGTTTTCCTGGAAAACTCTATTAAGAAAATCACTAAGCTTCTTCTTTCACCCTAATATTTGAGGACGGCATCTCAAAAATCCTCATTGTTAAGCAGAAAACATGTTCACTGTGATATCATTGCTTATATAACCAGTGAAAATTATATGTGAATTTAGTTGTTATAAAGTGCTATTTAGTTGATTCCAACTCATAGCAACCCTGTAGAGGATTTCTGAGGAATGGCTGGCAGATTCAGTGTTTGACCTTACTGTTAGCAGTCCAGTGCTTATCCTATAGTACCACATCAGGACTCTAGATGTAGATAGTATAAATCTTTAACTGTTGTTAAATGGAGTCGATTCATAGTGACCCTCCCTATGCACAACACAATGAAACACTGCCCAACACCGTCCCCATAATTGTTATATTTGAGTCCGTTTTTGCAGCAGTAGTGTCAACAATGGGGGTCTTCCTGAACTGTACCAAGCATGATGTCCCTTTCCAGAGACTGGTCTCTCATGATAACATGTCCAAAGTAAGTGTAAATCTCTCATGATAACAAGTCCAAAGTCTTGCCATGCTCACTCCTAAGGAGCATTCTGGTTGTACTTCTCCCAAGACAGATTTGTTTGTTCTTCTGGTAGTCCGTGGTACTTCCAGTGTTCATCACCAACACCATAATTCAAATGTATCAGTTCTTCTTTGTTAACTGTTCATCTTTCACATGCATATGAGGTTATTAAAATTACCACGACTTGGGTAAGGCACACTGTAGTCCTAAACTAGTTTTTAATAAATATATAATGTGACTGATAATCCACTATCAGTCTGCTAATTTATTGTATCGTGTTACCTTATATGTTGCTTTTATGCTGGAAGCTATGCCACTGTTATTTCAAATAACATCAGGGTCACCCATGACAGATAGATTTACTAAAGCTTCCAGACTAAGACAAGCTAGGAGGAAAAGCCAGGTAATCCACTTCCAAAAATCAACCAGTAAAAACCCAGTAAATTATGATTGAATATGGTGAAAGAGGAACCCCTTAGGTTGGCAGAAAATCAAAATACACAGTGTCCACAATGACACATTCAAGCATACCAACAATCAAGAAGATGGCACAGACTGGGCAGTGTTTCATTCCATTGTGTTTGGGTTCTAAATGAGTTGGAGCAGATTTGACGAAAGCTTTGGTAGCGTAGTGGTTATGAACCGGGTTGCTAATCTCACAGTCAGCAGTTCGAAACTACCAGCTGTTCCGTGGGAGAAAGATGAGGCTTTCTGCTCCTGTAAAGATTGACAGTCTCAGAAACCCTATACAGGGGTCACTATGAGTCGGAACCGACTCCACGGCACATAACAACAACAAGTAAGTACGATATGGTTGACATAATGAAATGATATTTCATTTAAGCAAAAACCTCTGCTAATTTGACAGATTTATTGAATGCTTTGCAAGATTCCAGTTACTACATGAAATGTTGTAGAAGTAATTACAGATAATAGCCGTGTGCTTCTCAATGGACATGCGTGAATGGAATCCTTCTTGTCTTCTTGTCCCACCATCATGAAACTCATGAAGAGTAGTCATTCAGCTTTATCTACACAGTTTTAAACTATCTTCCATTTAACTTTGTAGTTGGAAAAAGAGAAGTAATGTACAGAAAAGCTAAAGAATAGTACTAGAAATATCCTTTACCAAAATTAATATATTGTTAACATTTTGCTCCCATTGATTTTATAAGTGCTTTGCCTAGATCTTGTTTTCTGCATGCATCATTATACTCTACCTATAATATTTACCCACAAATATTAGTATTTAGTATTTGTTAGAAATAAGAATGTTATAATAGACATAATTACTGTAATACTTATTTAGCTCAGTGTATATTCCATTGACACAATACTTTCATCTGACATCCACGTGTCAGTTTTGCCATTTGACCCAATCAATATATAACATTTGTTTGCTTCCATTACTGAATTCAAATTAGGATGGCATATTGCATTTAGTTTCTGTGTCCTTTTAGTCTTTTTAAATCCACAATAGTTCCTTTGCCTTTTTTCTTTTAATCTTATAACATTCCCTTTATTCTGTGATGTCAATTTTGATAGTTCCTTGTATGTATGATTTTTTATTGAGCACTTTCAAATGCTGTGCAAGGTGCTAGGGACACACAAAATAATAGGATGAATTATCTACTTTTGAGGAGATTACAGCAACTTCTCTAGGATATTAAAGCTTTAGAAGTATTCACTTAGTGGAAATAACATGGGGAAGCTAAGAGTGTGTATTCTATCACACTTAGATTCTACTAATAAAATATAAAGTCTGGGTTCCAAACTCTGTGTACATGACAATAGAGTAATCATTCTTGACTACAAGACTACAACAATTTGTCTGAAGGGTTTTCTTAACATTAAGAAATTACTCCCTGTTGCATAGCAAAAGGCAGACAGTTGATGATGATTTTTTAAAGTAAGCTATTTTGCTTGGTTGTGGTCATGGTTATATGGTTTCAGGAACATTTACTTGCATTTATACTTCAGGATGGGTATGTTCAGAGAACCACAGGGTCCAGATTTCTACCACAGTTGAGGCTGCTTCTTTAGTTACATACTCAATGGTGGTAGTATATGCTGTGGAGTCAGTTCCGACTCATAGAGGCCCTGTGTAGGGTTTCTGAGGCTGTAAATCTTTATGGGAGCAGAAATCCTCATCTTTCTCCCATGGAAGGGCTCATAGTTTTGAACTGCTGACCTTGAGGTTATTTGCCCACCTTTTAACTACTATGCTACCAGAGCTCCTTTAGTTACAGTATAAGAGATCTTTAATACCCAGTAAATCAGAATAATTTTCCTTTTGGAAGCAAATTTTTCTGTGCCTGCAGAAAGCATCATGATTATTCATAATCAAACCTTAATTTCAAGTAAAGGACTTCTTTCTCCTTTAATATACTAACAAGAATGTCACTTCTCAGAGGAACTGAGATGCTGTAAACTGATCCAGCCATTTAGGAAAAGTATTTTGCCCAGGGCTGAAGTTGACTAAATAACTCCAAGCTGACTAAGATTAACCATAGCCATCTGTAGATCTTTAAATGCCTTTCCTTTACGTTCTTCAGTTCAGTTTTCATTGCTGGTTTATCACTTTATTTTCCCATTTAGAAAGAATGTTGTGATCAGACTACTTTACCTAGTGATGATCCCTTCTTGCCCCACAAACACCCAAAGTATAGTTGCACCTGCTTCAAATGCTCAAATTATTCAAGCTAGGATCTCTGCTGGTTATTTGTGTTTCCCTGGAGGTTGGTCTAAAGTACCTTTACATATAAATGACAGTGTTTCACTGAACACTCATGCATTATGCTTTAGATGATCCGTTCCAGAACATATTTTAAACTGGTCTGTGTCCACTCATGGATTGTCTTTTTCACAGAGACCTAAAAAATGTAATAGTAGTTTCTTGATTACAATTTTTGTCTACTCAGTATTCAGTCTACAATGAAGGATGTTGCTTCTTACCAGCCCCGTCATAAAGCATCATATATACTCTGGCTTCTAATTGGATCATATCAGTCCCTGAGGTAATCCATTACCCATTGCTTGTACAATGGGTTGAAAGGACATAACGTCTTAGTTGTTCACTATTTTTCACAGAGAATCTGGTCCATTCTATAGCATAACAACAGATGCACACAGAGAAAGTATTCAAAAGGAGAGTTTTAGTCCAACTCCGTCCGTCTCCTCAGCTATACCTCTAAATTGCCTAAAATTCAAAACATGTTGCAACTTTTTCAGTTTTTGCTTTTATATTCGATTTGAATGTAACTGAATATATCTAATGCTTAAATGTCTGGCATTCTTTTGTATTATTATCTGCATTTCATGAGAAAAATGATATTTACTCAGTATCCTCATATAAATGGGCCTGCACTGAACATCAATCTCTCTTAAAATATTTCTCATGTTAAATGTAGACTTTGTGTCTCTGCTTCTTTGCTTTAGCAGTAGCAGAATGTTCTCACTCTAAATATAAAATCATAAAAAAAAAAAAAGCAAGAAACAATATTTTCTTTAATTAGCTTCTTCCTTTGGGGGTTTTAGAAGAAGGGTTATGACTTGACAAAGATCCTTCCCATCTGTTCCCATTTGTTTGCTTTTATTTTGACTTCCTTTCCTTGTCTTATCAAATATCACATGAATCATTAACATTTGTTTTCAACACTTGTTTTGGTTTCCTTTACTTCACATGATTAAGACATTATGTTGAGAAAGGCTCAGGACTACTATATTTCCAGGTCTACTATATTTCATATTAACTCTATACTGTTTAAATAAATTCTAAACTTTCTAGATATTTGATCTTAAATGTCTGCCTGCTGTTGTGCTAATACTTTCCTTAACTCTGAAGAAGTGAGGTCTAAGCATGTACAACTGTTCGTTAAAAGCAGTAAACTTCATTAGGTTACAGGTGACTGGATGTGAGGTTTGGGGGGAAAAAATGAAACCATTTTTCATAAAGCTACTTCCTAACAGGAAATGCAATTTATTAAGTCCTTTGTGCAAAAGACATTAGAGATCTTTGTGGATGTTTTTAAAGGAGCTCTATTCAAAGCTGGGATATATAATTATTTGCATATTGTATGGTATCTTTCACTAGAATGTTCCCTTGTTAATGATTTTACATTAATGATCTTCAGACAATAGAATAACTGGGTTTCTAGTTTCACCCAACTGAGCAATTGAAAATTGTCGCAGTATATACATATGCCATTTTCTAACATATAATCATGTAATATAAAAATCATTCTAATATAAAACCATGTTTGATTGGTATCAAACAATTTTCATTTGTTTTTAAAATGAATGGTGAAGCTATTCAGGACTTTAGGTTTTATTTGTGAACTAAAGGTTAAATTCTGTATCTATTTCTATGTATTAGATATTATCAGTAATGATTGTTGTTGTTTTTAAATGCTGTTGAGTTGGTTCTGACCCATAGTGAACCTGCATTAAGGTTTCCTAGGAGTGGCTGATGAGCTTGAACTGCCAACCTTGCAATTCAAACCGACTTTGCAGTCCAGCACACTAACCCACATCACCAAACCAGGATGCCTACATATAATAATATTTCCAAAACCTTTGAATCAAACATTAAACTTAATACATAAACATAAAACAAAACTAAACTAAACTGGAATTTTTCATACAGATACCCTATTCTTCCTTCCTCAGCCTTAGCAAATAAATAATATTTTAAATCTATACATTAAAGGGATATGAATTTTTGTTGCAACTTTAATACTAAAAATTGAAATCCCTTTTCAACAACAATTTAAGCTTGTTTCTAGAAATAATTAATTGTACATTTAAATCTGCATATTAATAATAACAAAATTTAAAAGATTCGTATCTGCCATAAGCTATTCAGTGATATAGATATTTTCTTACACAGGTAGTCCCCGACTTACGACAGGGTTCTGTTCCGATGACTGTGTCATAAGTTGGTTCTGATGTAAGTCGAATATCTCATTCTTTTTTTAGTTTTCATTATTGCCTCTTATTATCAATATCTCTATAAATTTGATCTATGTCTTTGGAGGTTGGAAACATTACATATAAACTCACAGCTATATTTTGATACATACATACATATATAAAAATGTATCCCAGTAATGAAGAAGAGTTGGACAATTTTGGCAATTAGTCAGTTCCCATAATAACTTCACCTGTAGAAGGTTCCAGATCATCTGGATTATTCCTAAGAAAGGGGATAGTGTTTCTAGTTGAAAATTAATAAGTGTTGTCTGTATGGAGTTTTTCTATTTTTCTTTGTGTATTTAGTAGTAGTATCTCACTGCTTCTGGATCTGCCTATCAACTTTAGCAAAGGAATCGGTGTTTGGGTTCATGTTTTAAATATGTGAAACCCCTGATTTAGTTTGGAAAAAACTCCAGCTAATCCTTTCACTGTAAAATATTTTAACAACTCCTCTCCTTACTCTTCCTCATTACTTCTTTCATCTTTAGCATTTCTTTCCTCTTCAAAATCCATCAAATCCTGGTCTGTCAGTTCCCCTTCATGATCTATAAACTGTTCCACACAGCTGATATCAAGTTCTAAGTACAATGTTCTCTGCATGTAGACAATTTTTCCAGCTAGCTCTTCCAGCATATTATCCTGATCAAATACTTGGTGCGTATTCACATAATTCAGTTACTTTTTTTCCCCCGTAACCTCTGAATGCATTTTCCCATAACATCCTCCCTGGTTGATGTGATGTTCCAAATACACTGACGGCCTTAAGTGTAGTTTGTCATAACTCAAATATGTTGTAAGTTGAAGACTACCTGTACACCAAATTATAGCTGTAAGCATCAGATCACAATGAACTTTGAAACTATTAGGAATTTGTAATTTAAATAGTTTCACTCCACCCCTACTCCCAAGTGCTTTTAATTAGAACAGACTTTTTAATTAAGTACTCCCCTGCACAAAGTGTAGCTTGATGATTTTCCTGTCATATCACCCTCCCATACAAAAGCAAATCACAATGTGTAAAATGAACGCATTTTCTCAAAATCCAGGCTACAAAAATCTAATTTAGATTTCATTCAAATTTAGATTTTAAATGGTTTAATTAAGGCTCTGCAGTCTAAAAACAAGCCCCAAGGACTGGATTTACAAAGCATTTGATGCTGCCTAAATATTTAGGAAGCCACCTCTTACCATTGCAAATCAGAGACACCATACTGCCTCTGGTGACACTCTAGTTGCTTGATAGAGGACAAGTGATATACTGCAGTGGACACACAATTTGATTCACACAAGTCAAATCACTGTACTTCCATTTTCTGGCTCTGGGAAAATGGAAGATACTTAACCTCTTCAAGCATTAAATGCCTCATATGTAAAAGGCACTAAGAATACCTACTTTGTTGAGTTGTTGGGAGGTGTAGACATAAAATCTATAAAGAACCTTGAATAAAATAGACACTCAGAAAATGTTGACTGTAATGATAATAATCAATGTTGTCATTGCTAATTTACTTGATTTTAAAGTAAAGCTCTCATCAATTTGAGATATTGAGGAATACTTTTTGGTAAACTTGGCTCAACATCAGGAACAAACAATAAAAATATCTTCCCTCCTCCCCACACAACCAACACATGTAGCAATAAAAACACAGTAGAAAATAATAGGTGGATATGTGATTATCAAATATGTGTGGTGTAAAGGGTTAAGTGCTTAAATATTAGTCTAAAGGTTGGTGGTTGGAACCCACACAGAGGCATTTCAGAATACAGGCTTGGCAATCTGCTTCCAAAAGATCAGAGGCATAGAAGCCCTATTGAATACAGTTCTCTGCACACATAGAGTTGCCATGAGTCAGAATCAACTAGGGGACAGCTAACAACAAGAATAAATACAATACATAAAGACAGATTGCCCTTGATTCCAATTCATGATGACTCCAAGTACATCAGAGTTTAAGTACTTTACTCATTTATACCACCAATACACAAGGATGAGTGTTAAAACAATGTCAATACATCCTGAGTTTCAGAATGCAGACAACTCACCCCTGAATGATAAGGCCTAAACCATGGAATCCCTTCAGAAATTCCCATGGCCTCTGTAGTATAGCTGCTGTGTCTCACTCACTTCCCCTCCCAGAGCCCTCTGGTTTCTCTGATTGCTTTAAGAGTCAGGGGAAAATTGAGTATTGGAACCATTATTATATAAAATAAAAACATGGAACAATTTAAATTATGGCACCAACATTTATCCTAGCACTCTTGCCTTCAACAGTCATTTAGGTGGTTTGTTATTGAAGCCAGAGATAGAACTTTAACCAGATAATTTAGAAGCTGCTGTTAGCTCTCTGAGTATGTGCATTTGCTGCTATTCATTGTGGGCTGCAGGGCCAATATAACTCTTCTGGAAAAGTAGAAAACAATAAAAAATAGTTAAAACTTCA
>NW_006408581.1:13184517-13255034 GCF_000296735.1 Chrysochloris asiatica | reverse complement strand
TAGTGGTTACAAGTCGGGCTGCCAACCTTAAGGACAGCAGTTCGAAACTACCAGCGGTTCCACAAGAGAAAGATGAGGCGTTCTGCTCCCGTAAAGATTTACAGCCTCAGAAGCCCTGTACAGGGTCACTATGAGTTGGAACCGACTCCACGGTACTTAACAACAATATATATATATATATGGCATCCTGGTGTGATGCTGTAGGATAAGCACTGAACTGCTAACTGCGAGGTTGGTGCGAGGTTGGTGGTTTAAATCTACCAGCTGCTCATTGGAAACACTTTGCAAGGTCACTATAAGTTGAAATCAATTCAAATGTACTTAACAATAACATATATAGATATATAGTTACTGGTATGCTTTTAAAACTGATCTTTTTGTTTTAATTTTAGTTTTAGATAGACTTTAAAATTTCTAACATGCTAAAGATAATCTTTTCATTGTTGTATAATAAAAAAATCTTTTATTACATAAGCATATTTATAAATTAATTTTTCTAAAGTTTGACATTTAATACTTTTTGGGTAAGCTCTACCCTAAATCATTCTCATTCTAGTGGTGTTACTGTTGTTGGGTGTATTTGAGTTGAAGTCACTTCATGGTGACCTCATTTGACACAGTAGCACTGCCCCATAGTGTTGTCTGTGAATTAGCATAAGACAGCAATAAATTAGATTTTTGGTTTTTGTTTAATCTATATGAAGCAGATCACTAAGTCTTTCTCTTGCTGAACCTCTGAGTTAATTTGAACTGCTCACCTTTCTATTAACAGCTAAGTGCTTAACTCCTTTACCGCCAGAGCTCCTTTTATCATTTTATTACTGCTTATAAAATAGTATGGTAGTCCTGGTGAGGTGTTGTAGGATAACCCCTGAACTGTAAGGACAAGGTCAGTGATTCAAACCCACCAACTGTTCCTTGGCAACCCTACACAGGGTTGGTATGAATCAGAACACTTAGCATCAACAATAATAAAATATAATATAATCAAAATAAAATGAATACAATACAGAGTAAATAATCAGCTTTTATACATGTTAAATTTTTAACAAAATAACTATATTTTTATTTCATGCTTTTTTATATTTCATTTTAGCGTATTTATTAGTTTTCAGTCCATACTCCTGTGTAGAAATGACTTTATTTGTAAACTCTTAAGAAACTCACTCCTTTTTTTATGTGTATAAGGTGGCTTTTAAAAGTTTGTAGAAAATTTGCATTCTTTTAATTCCATTTGGCATGAAGTCTTTGAAGCCTCCTCATTTAATGTTAGATAATTAATTTGTAATCTAGAAGGAACACTCAGTTCCCCATGTTTTCAATATTGTTTTAACTTCTTTTCTTAAGCACTCAACACAATTATAGTGACTGGTTGTGAGGGTTCAGACACTGGTTGTGTGTTAGGTTGTTGTTAGGTGCCATCGAGTTGGCACCGACCCATAGAGACGTTACGCACAGCAGAACGAAACAATGTCCGATCCTGGGCCAACCTGATTACTGTTGCCACGCTTGAGTCCATCGATGCTTCCACTTGGCCAATCCATCTTGTTGGGGGTCTTCTTCTTTTTCTCTGACCCTCCATCTTACCAAACATGATATTCTTCTCCAGCGACTCTTCCCTTCTGACAATATGTCCAAAGTATGAGAGATGAAGTTTGGCCATTGTGGCCTCTAAGGAGCACTCTGGCTGCACTTCTTCCAAAACAGATCTATTGGTTGTTTTGGCAGCCCATGGCACTTTTAGTATTCTCCTCCAACACCATATTTCAAAAGCATCAATTCTTCTAAGGTCTTCCTTATTCACTGTCCAGCTTTCGCATGCATATAAGGTTATTGAAGATACCATGGCTTGGATCAGATGCACCTTAGTCCTCAAGCTGACATCTTTGCTCTTCAACACTTTAAAAAGTTCTTGTGCAGCAAATTTGCCTAATGCAATACGTCATCTGATCTCTTGACCGCTGCTTCTGTGAGTGTTGATAGTTGATCCAAGAAGAATGAAGTCCTTGACAACTTCAATCTTTTCTCCATTGATAAGAATGTTGTTTATTGGTCCAACGGTGAAGATTTTTGTTTTCTTGACATTGAGATATAATCCATCCTGAAGGCTGTGCTCTTTGATCTTCATCAGTAAATGTTTTAAGTCCTCTTCACTTTTAGCAAGCAAGGTTGTATCATCTGCATACTGCAGGTTGTTATTGAATCTTCCTCCAATCAGGAACTTGGCATGATTGATCACCTTGTACTACACTCACCATATGTAAGTACAAAGTGAGTTAGCACTCTGGAGTTCATCCCCAGGTTTTTGTGTTAAAGAATAAATTGTTGTTGTTGTTAAATGCTGTCAAGTCGATTCCAACTCCTAGTGACCCTAAATAGCGTTTCTGAGGACCAGATGGTGAATTTGAACTGCCAACCTTTCAGTCCACACCAGGGAAGATCAATATAAAGAAGGCCAATAGGAGGAAGCAAAGGAGGAAGGGAGTGGACTGACCTTAATAGAAGAAAGAATGTTCTGAATATTTACAGGAAGACTAGAGCTTGATATGCAGGAGAATGCAAAGGAAGTCAGTGAAGAAGAGAGTGATGAGAGATAAGATTGGAGAGGAAAACCAGTACAAGTTTATAAAATATCTTGAGGACATTGATGAAGAATTTGATTAGTAATATAAATGTAAAATCCTTTAGAATTGTTACTCAGATTTAGTGGAGTATGTCCTACAGATCCACTCTTTGCTCCTAGATTCTTTCTTCCTTATGTATTGTCAATGTCACAGAAAAAAAACAAAAAACAAAAACACAACTGTTTGAAGACTTATTTTTTGTTGTTGTTGTTCAATACACAATGATTTAGAAGATTCATAATAAGCAATGAAACAATTTGTTTTGGTTTTGAAGTAACTACATACTTTATTACATGCATTGTAAAAGGTCACACTTTACGGAATCTGAATTTTTGGGGAATTAAGGATGTCTTTCTTCTTTCATCTAATCATAGGAATGGACTTCTTGTGTGGTACTGTAGGACCAGCACTGGACTGCAAACCACAGGGTCAGCAGTTCAAACCCACCAGCTGCTTCTCAGAAATCTTATTATTACAGGGTCCCTATGTGTCAGAAATCTTTGGCACTTAATAACAACAACATAGCAAATGTCTATTTCCTTTTAAATTTTAATATGAATGATGCTATCAACACAAATGAAACAGAATAGGCATAATGGACAATTGAAAGGAGATAGAGGAGCTAAGGGGCTAAACATTGGACAGCTGTAGTTGTACCAGCTTTCTATTTCCATCTTTAGTAACATCAATATGCATGCACCTAGATTTTTATTTGTATAAATATTATTTGCAGTTTGCGCTCCAGTGTTTATCACAGGGAGCACATTTTCATGTGATTGGCAATTTCTAGTGGTAGTCATCTGTTCTAATATACCATATCCTGTTTTCTTATCTCTATGAATAGAGAAACAATTGTTACTTAGAGTAGATTACTTAGACTCCAGGTGTGGCACTATAGCATAAGCACTGTACTTCGAATCTCAAGGTTGGCAGTTCAAAGCCACCAGCTGCTCCTCGGATACCCTATTCACAATCACCATGATTTGGAACTGACTTGAAGGCACTTAACAACAACAATAATAGCAAGAGTAGGATTAAGATAAAGCCAACCCTTTAAAATACTTGAATATCTTAAAATTCAAGATAGTGAAGTTGTATTATACTTAATTTTTGCATGTTCCAAATGTTAAGAATAATCCTAATGTAGGATGACTATTGAATTGGAATACTAATGATATTTGGAAGCTTGAAGAATGTTATCATTAATCTCCAGGTAAATGGTATCATCCTTAGAGTTGTGCAAGGTTTAAAGAGGCTAATAATAACTCACTCTCTTATTAGAAATGAACAAGTTTGAGACTAATCTCGTGTCTATTTGTATGTGTGCTGTTTAGGGAAAATCGAGGGCTTTGTGTGTAAATTATATGTATTATGGAAAGTATTTATTAGTTTAAAATATACATTATGCAATTAGCTGTTGTTGTCCTTAAGTGCCATAGAGTCAGTTCAGACCCATAGCGATCCTCCCCTATATAGGAACTAACACATTATCCTTCAGCGCCAAACCAGGACTCCTAGTCTAAATCATTACATGAAACCTACCTCTGATTCATTCATTCATTCATTCATTTCTTCAGTACATATTTATTGAACACATGCTATATTCTTGGGAAGCATTAATGAGCAAAACAGAATTCAATTCCATCCTAGAGATGATAATCCAGCCCTAAAAATTAGGCTAAAATAAAACATGGGAAAAGAATATAGAATTCAGGCAATGTTTCCATGAGGTAAAAATGGCCTCCCATTGATATTTAACTTTCTTTCTGACTAATTACTTTACTACTCTGGCACTGGAATGCTAATTGAAAGATCAGCAGTTCAAACCCACCAGCCACTCTCAGAAACCCTATGTTGTTGTTGTTGTTAAGTGCTGTTGAGTTGGTTCTGACCCATAGCGACCCTGTACAGAGTTTCCGAGGCTGTAAATCTTTATGGGAGCAGAAAGCCTCATCTTTCTCCCGTGGAACAGCTGGTAGTTTCAAACTGCTGACCTTGCAGTTCGCAGCCAGATTCGTAACCACTACACTACCAGAAAGCCTATCCAGGGTCTTTGTTAGTCAGAACCCATTCTAAAGCACACAACAACTCTAGTCGTTTATTGTTTATTAGTTATTGTTCAGAGAAAACTCTGAAAATGTTTAGATTATCTTTTCTATTTCCTTAATTTATATTGTTGTTGTTGTTAAGTGTCCTAAAGCCCACTTCTGACTCATAGCTAACCTGTATTGTGTGAGTTTGATTGGCTGATCTTGTGGTTCAAACCGACCTTGAGCTTCAGTGCTTATCCTACAGCGCCACACCAAGACTCCTTAATTTATATAGGTTTGTTCTGCTCTCCTATATTTTAACTCTTCAAGTTATCAGACATTTTGCAATATGAATTTGTAAGTGTTAGAACATTTCACTCTTTTGAATACTATACCCTTTCCTGTACATGTTACAAATTTAAATTTAGATACATTTTCTGTAAAGTTAGGCCACGCCACATAGTAGACAGTTCAGAGGGTTTTACATGTGAAAAATAAGTTTATGTTTTCTTTTGATTTGGACTTTGAGTTCTCCATTTCTTATTTCTGCTTCATTCGAATGAATGTATAAAGTGTGTCCAAGATTTGATTTCCTTTTCTGTTTTACTTAACTGTGTGTGTCTCCCTTTGCAAAAATTTGAGAACTACACTCACATTTTAACATTTAATGATTTGGTTAATCCCACTTGAGGGGGCAAAGGCTATATAGTTCACTGATAGTGATGAAATAACCTAGATGACTTTCATATAAATAGCAACAAATGTGCACAATAGTTACATTACATGGTATATTTAACAACACTGCTAAAGAGTAAGATGAGAGCGCTGTCTTTCTTGATGGAGATACACCTGAGTGCATGCAGAGGAAATTTGGTTCTGCAAGCTTGGAGGAAGTAATTGTCATTCAACAGAAATCAACTAGCTTTGCATATCAGTAAAGCACACCACCTCCTCTTATCGCTTTTCTTAGTGCAGTGCAACTGATATCAAAGTAGCAAATATATATTTATGAGAACTAGAAATGCTGTATTCTTTTCAACCCTACAAATTCAATGTAATTATAAACTAACTTTTAGAGTATGTGGAAAAGATTACCTCCTAAAAGTGCAAATAGAATAAAACCACAAATTGTATAGTATATCAAGGTTATACAGTTTTTATATTCACACGTGTTCCACAAATGCCCTGTCATTAATTATTTTATATTGTTCATTTTCAGATGGAAGACTGTATTTGAAAACTACTGTCATGTACTGAATCTTTCATGGTGAAGAAATTCATGTTATGGTAAAGAACTTTGCAGTTAGCCATTCGTCATTGGAAAGTTTGGAAAAAAATAAAGTCCTTTTAAGGGAACTTCCTCAATTTTGTGTATTAATGTTCTTCAAAAGTTTAAGTATTCTACAAAAAAAAAAAAAAAGTTTCCTGCATTGATTTTCACCTGTGGTTCATGTCAGAGACCTGAGAATGTTTGTAAATGTACAAGTATCAAACTTCTTATAGTTAATAACTGCAACTTTGCTGCTGGACATTTGCATACCGAATTAAAAGCAGGTCAGAATAAGACCTAACTTTGTTTTTTAGTGGAATGAACCAGTTTCCTCTCCTGACAGTTCTGTATCTGAGCACATCAACAGACTCTTATAGCACTGGTCACCCAGACTTACAGAATTATGTCCTCCAGAAACCTGCAAGAACACTTGGAAATGAGTTTGTAGGGGGCATTAAGGATTCCTGGAAAAATATATCATAAAATAAAGAGTAATATTCTGTTACATTCAGTTACAAACTCTCTAACTGTGGGTTTCCTCCTGAAGATTTTCTTTCTACATACTTTCCAAAAGACCAACAAATGGATGTTGACAACAACCCAGTGAAATAACATTTTTTCATATCTAAAAAAGAAGCATTGACTATGAGCCAAAAGGTTTCATTTAAGGTCTTTTTACTTAAAAATAATAATTAAAAAGCTATATATAAATGCAACATGTTCTCATTCCAAACTGGTAGTGGTATATAGAATAAAAAATAATAACAATTGCTTCTTATTCAAACTGTTGGTCACATGTACAGTATATAAAAATAAAACACACAAGGAAGGTATTATGTATGCAGTAGTATACTAGAGTTTAGGAAAATGAAAATTTTAGAGACTATGTTTTGTCACCCTGTTGGTCAGAAAGACAACTTTCTGGTTTTAACGCATGCAGGCATGTAAATATTTGTCCGGAGTCACAATATTAATGAATGAGATCTTACGCATCTGGTGACATCAGAACTCACTGTCGGCCACTTTTATTTGTATATTGAACCCTCGTTAGTGCCCACACTGCACTACTGAAAATGGATTGTGGCTGAGCAGTAAATCAAAACACCAGAAATATTTTTATATGTTAATGTCATATTATGTTAATGTTGCTGAAAAAAACAAAACTTAACAAACCCTTGATGTATCAGTCCAATACCATGTAGCGCTGAGTGATAAAGTTAAAATGTGTTGTGCTTCCCACCCTGGTCAGAGGGAAGGGTGGCTACGTGTTATTTTCACTGTCTCTTTGAAAGTTACAGTATGTGTTTTCACTTTTGTGCAGATAACTGGACGTAAAGCTGCAAACAGTGCTTATTACATACACACTGATGTTACCTTCTCTTTGTTTTGACATATTTGGAGTTAAACCTTTAAAGACTGGCATTATAAGTCAGTACAGTTGTTATATATTTTGTGATTTTGCTGTCACTTTAGAACTTTATGATCATAACATTATTTATTACCATAAAACAGCAAAATCTTAAATGTTTCAGAAAAATAGCTTACAAATGCTTAAAGATAGGTTTAATTGGGTATTATTTGATTAACACAAATTTTTGTGATAGATATTTTGCCACTAAGCTTCTATAGTTATTAGGTCTTTGCAATACTGGAATGTATTTCTTTTGCATAACTCACTATGAACCAACTAAGTCCAATTTAAAAATACAAATTCAAAGGTTATATATATATCATTCCTATTTTAGTTCTCTAAAAATGAGCAGTATTTTTATTTAAAATATTGTTAGTTACTGCTTTGTAGAAACCTGGTTTTCTACATATAGTTCTTCCTTGACCATTTTGTTGTTTGAGCACAAGAGACTCTACTCCTAGGTGTGTTCCCAACCCCACTCCCCATATATGCAGTCTTTAAAGGATGCCAATACTTAAAATTGAATGGACTGTAGCAAGCTTTTGAATCATACATTTTTTTAACAACTTTTTTAAAAACCTACACTTTACATATGTAGTAGAATCAGCCATTGCTCTCCTCCTTGCATAGAGTCACCAGTTAAGTAGGTTAAATAGTTTAAAAATACATACTTTCAAGATTTTGAGAATGCTTTAGAATTTGCTTCAACATAAAAGGAAATTCTAGCAAGGGTTAAAGAAAAAAGCTATCAGGTATATGTTAAGAGCGAACCTTACTAACATGTAAATATTGCAATTCATGAAATGTTGTTGTAAGTCTGTAACTTAATTTTTTTGCCCTTTTTTTAGTTAATGCAGGTTGGTTTGGAAATTTTTCTTTGGCATAGACAAGTAAAATTGTGCCCACTTTATGGTTTCCATGCTTTTATAATCCTAAAAATATTAATGTCTAGTTGTTCTATATTATAACCACATTTGCGCTCTATGCAAGCCCTTGGAACAGAACATACTCATCTTCATGTAGGACCTATGAAAATTGTCTATTTTTATCTATATATTTAAAGTTTTCTAAACTGATAAAAGGTTATTACGAATTTTGTTGTACAAAATCTGTACAAAATCTGTTTTTACATCATAATGCAAGAATTGGAAATTTTTCTATGGTAGCCTAGTTATTTGAGCCTGGTTTCAATGTGAGAACCACGTTTACTGTTATTGTATTTAATTTTCATTTTCTTTTCAACAATCTCCTAATAAAACTGTCTGAAATCTCCCTGTGACTTTATTTACAGTTCGTCTTTATTAAATTTTGTGAAATGCATAGCATTGAAGGAATATTTACTTTCTAATGGGAGGCATCTAAAAACAACATAAGTCAGCTTTTTGCAATGCGAAGGGAACAGTGCTCAATGATTTTATTTAACATGCAACTGCTTCTATCTCTAATATGAATTACTGTGGTGAAAAACATCATAAAAGCACACTCTGTAGTTATTGTTTAACAAGCAGATTTTCCATATTTTGTTTCTTGCCAGCTAAGCAAACTGCCCATATATACATGATTTATTTATGTACATTTCTCAGTTTATGAAGCTGTTATTTGTACCTTTTTCCTTTATATTCTTATATTCCCATGATTCTTATTTCACAAAGCTTTGTGCTGAATAATGTAAAGTAGACATGTTGATGGAACAAAATATATTATTCCCATAGCTATAAGAGTGTAGATTTGTAACTTGAACTCAGTATCTTGCTTTTGATCTCTACCATCAGAAAGTATGCCTCTAGATATTTTGAAATTCTAATATCCGTTAATAATATTTAAACATTTTAATCAATCCAAAATGCAGCATTTAAAGAAATACTGGGCTGCTATCTCTGTGAATATTCTCAGCATTCCCAGGTGAAAGGAAAGCAGTTTTGTTTTGTTTTTTTTTCTGTCTAAAGGAATTATTTCAGTGAACTCTTGAAATATTATATTAACGATTTATGATTTTTCCATAATAAAAAATGATGCTCATGTGACTATTACAAACACATTTTTGTCTTCTGTCATCATGTGTTTATTTCAGTAAGACATATTCTAGAACATCCTAAGATCTATAAATTTTAGGAGAATTTGATGATAATTTAGGTTTCCTCCTTCATGTGTTGTCTTTGTGACTAACAAATTTACACTATGCTCAGAAACGATTTCTTATTAGAGGAGAGTAAGTATGAATAAAAGCAACATGGAGTACATTTTTAAAAGATATTAATAGAATTAAAATGCATTTGTAAATGGCATTGTAAAACCATTACTTGTGCAGGCGTGGTGCTAATATTTATCTTTTTTATATATGTACAACTTATGTATAAAAGTTAAACTGATACTCATTTATTCAAAGCAGCATTCATTAATAAAGCCTCTGTTCTTCACAAAGCACTGTGATGAAGTTGTATCATCTACATTATGAATGTTGAATAGGCAGTTGTTATGCAGAGCTCTTAATTTTTTTGGAATGGGATGTCTTACTTTCAGTAAGCAATGATTCCTGCACAGCAAATATTCTGTAGTGGACATAGAGCTGTTATTAAGAAAGTATTGATTTAGACACCTTTCTACTAGGTGTTACCAGTGTAACAACTACTCTTATATGAATGAGTACATCAACCTTCTAGAGAACAGAATAAGATAATTTGGGAGTCAGACAATTGTGTAGGAATTGAAAAAAGGGAAAGATACATCTTCCTCAGGACTAGTTTTTCTTTCCACATTCATTGTTCATTTATTTCAATCACATCATTCTTTTTACCAATCTTGCTAATTTTGGTTTCAAGTGTTTGGTCACAGAAAAAAATTATCATCAACAACCAATCAATTCCTAAAATATACAGACTGTCTAGCATAGATGTGCAACATTCAGTTCTTATCTTCCAGCATCTGCATATCTGTAGGGGATGTAATGATCTGAAATGCCACAAACTTAAAGCATAAGCTCAAAAATGCAAAACGAGTGCTTTCGGTACAGTGACATTTGTAGTGACTGCATCATTTACATCCATAGATTAATGAACTGCAGACATCCGGTTGAACTATTGGGTCAGTTAAAACTTTCCTGGTTGTGTATACTGGAAACAAATGGTTGTAAGGTTAAAAACCATGAGGAATTCTTATAAAAATTCCGAGGTACACATAGAACCCTAAGATAGGAAAGCAACTATGCCCCATGGACCAAAAGGCCTTCCTCAATCTTTCTGTTGTCTTGGATGACTGCCTCTTTCTCATTTCATTGCAGAAGTACTTGTTTCTTTTGTCCATCTCTTGACTCTTCTGTTATTCAGAAGCACATTATATGTGCTTTCAGAAATTGACCTCACATTTTCTTTCCATTGTCCTAAGTCAGATTCCCTAAGAGTTCTGATTATCTCAACCGAGACCACATGCCAGAAGAATACCTTGACTATACATTTGGAGAATTTTAAAATCTATTCTAATTAATTGAACCCTGATATGGAACTGTAGCATAAATATACAACTGCTAACCACAAAGTTAGCAATTAAAATCCACCAACTGCTCTCAGAAACCCTATACAAAATTGCTACAACTTCTAACCGACTCATCAACAAACCACAATGCCATCTAATCAAGCTAGATGAGCTGCTAGTTGAGCCTTAGGTGGTTCTAATATGCAGCTAAGGTTGAGAGCCACTGTCTGGGATGATTGTTGTTGTTAAGTGCAGTGGAGTCGGTTCCGACTCATAGCGACCCTGCACAGGGTTTCCGAGGCTGTAAATCTTTACGGGAGCAGAACGCCGCATCTTTCTCCCGCGGAACCGCTGGTAGTTTCGAACTGCTGCCCTTGAGGTTCACAGCCCGATTCGTAACCACTACGCTACCAGAGCTCCTTGTCTGGGATGATGGCAAGTATCATATTATAGAAAACAACTGGTAGGGATTCTGCTGTGGTGACAGTGTAGTTGGAGTGGGAATTGGGGTCTTACAGAAACTATGGACAACTAATAGTTCAGTATAAACAAAGGTTTTGAAAAGTAATTTTAGCACTGTATACTTAATTCTTAATTAAATATGAATTTTCAATCATTTTACTCAGGTGCAAATGAAGTCACATACTATTTTTTTCTAGATAAAATTACTGTACAAGAGGTTAAAAAAAAAAAAGTCTTCCTCCTCCTTTATCTTCAGAGAAGCAGGTATAAGCTACTAAAACCAGCCAGCTTTAGGAATGATCCTACAGTCTGCTATGGCGCTGTCTGATATGTCTGATATGGTAGAGGAAATATTTAAGACAATTACAAATGACAAGTATAAAAGGATATGAAGGGAGGTAAAGTTTCTATTCTTGAACTGGAAATGGTCAATTATCAGTAGACAATGTTGAAATTCATATAATACCCAAGAGGTATCACAAAAAAAGCTATGCCAGAATATACACTCAAAACACTATAGACAAATCAAAACAAAAGCCAGTGCTATAGTGAAATAAGCTACCAGATAAATAGTAAATACTTTTCAGTAAATGGTCCTGTTTTATAGTAGTTCGGAGTTGTTTAAATACTTCTATAGCAGTTTAAGCTAGTTTTTAATCCATCACTGGATACTTTGGAGTCTTGGTGTAGAACTGTCTGATAAGCACTCGACTACAATGTTGGTTTGAATTGCAAGGTTGGTGGTTCAAATCCACCAGCCTCTCCTCTGAAACCTTATATAGATTTGCTATGAATCAGTTCCAACTCAACAACACTTAACAACAGCTGGGTACATTGGCTGCTCTTTCAGCCATGCTAATTTACCAATCAAACATTGTCTACTAGATAAATTACCAGCATGGTTGATCTGTTTCCAGTACTATGGACCCATACTTTGTGTTTATTTTGTTTACTCACTTCCAGTAATATGTTTCAAACTGATAATTTTTTATAACAAATCAATGTAAGTATTTAAATGGTAACATTAAGTTATTGTTCTTACTATTGTTGTATGCCATCAAGTAAATTCCAATTCATGAGTTGTTGTTGTTGTTAGGTGCCATCCAGTTGGTATTTATTTATTAAAAGTTATTTTTTCCTAAAAAGTGAAAGTACAGGTAACTAGGGTTACCTGTTACCTATTAGGGTAAAAAATGAAGTAATTAATTATTCAAGTATTGAACATTATTAAAAAAAAAAAAAAAATCTCATAGTTGGCTTCCATTCCAAATGTAGGAACTGAGAAAAGATGATGTTGAAACCGGTCAGCCCTTTGCTTATGAACTCAACTTACTAAATACTTAAAGAAAAATTTTCCCATTATCGTTCAGCTAAATCCATGTGATTACCACACTCCTGAGTTTGTTTATGCTGGATAGTTCATGACTCCTTTTATTAATAGATTGTGTTGCTTTGTGTATCTGTTCTATCTGTGCCTTTTCTTCTCCCAGAGAAAGCTACCACGAGGGAATAATTGCATTAGAAAAATCTGCTGCACAAGACCGCTTTAAAGTGTTCAAGAGCAAAGATGTCAGTTTGAGGACTAAAGTGCTCCTGAACCAAGCCATGGTAGTTTCAGTAGCCTCATATGCACGTGAAAGTTGGATAATGAATAAGGAAAACCTTAAAAGAATTGATGCATTTGAGTTATGGTGTTGGAGATACCACGAACTGCTAGAAGAACAAACAAATCTGTGTTGGAAGAAGTGCAACCAAAATGCACCTTACAAGTCAAGATGGCTAGGCTTCATCTCTCATACTTTGGACATACTATCAGGAAGGACCAGTCACTGAAAAAGGACATCATGCTTGGCAAAGTGGAGGTTTAGTGAAAAAGAGGGAGATCCCCAATGAGATGAATTGGCACAGTGGCAGCAGCAATGGGCTTAAGTGTAGCAGCAACTGTGAGGATGAGCCAGGACCAGGCAGTATTTCATTCTGATGTACATAACGGTCATTATTGGTCGGAATCAACTTGACAGCACTTAACAACAGCAAAGGGCCTAGACGATAGTGAGCAAAAGATCTTGGAAAATGAAGTTTCTAGAAATTCAAAGCAGTAAAGGGTGACAGCATAGAATTTGTCCTAAAACCAAACAGACAGATAATCTAACAGCACAGTGTACTATTAGGGGAGAAAAATAAGAGGACAGGAAGTCAGAAATTTTCTAATTCACTAATGTAAATAGTAATTTAACATGTGAATTTGATAGATGTGATTTGGGGAGTGCCCCCCCCATCCCTGGGGAATCTTTCAACCTCAGTTGCTTCAATGCAGTCAAATGCACCTCCTTTATTTCCACTGGCCACCCAAGACTCCACTTTTCTCTTGTGAGCATCCAGTGGTAGCCCGTAGTACCTTTTGCTGCAGACATTCTTCCATCTGTCCCATAAGTATCCAGAGTATACACTCAGGCATACATCACTTCAACAAATACTGTGAGTATAGGGATATTGTCCCTAGGGCAGCAAACTTTCTCTGTATATTTTTCAGAGCTAGACACATGTTCCTACCCTGTAAAACTCAAGCACAAAATGAACACTGATCCTCTCTTTCCAATCTTCTCTATGGAACAAATTTCTGAGTTTCTGAGTGGTCCCACTGAGGTATCAACTACTGTTTAGTTGAAAGGCATGTCCTTTCCTATGGGTTGGAGGAGCTTAGAGCACAAACCACCCACTACCTTCACCAACAATCTTCTCACCTCCAGTTCTTCAGCCCACATCTTAAATCTATGTACAAGCTAGAGTTGGGTCAACAGCATGAGTGAGCCAGTAGAGGGCTGACTCACACTGGCTTGTTGCTGCATGCTGGCCCAGAAGCTCAGCTCCCTGCTCTTCCTGCTGACAACAAGAAAGGGGCAGGGCTGACTGAAATCGCCTGTCCTGCTTCCTGCTGTCTGGTGGGAATGGATGCTCAGCCTCCACCTGTACCTATTGTTGGTGTAGGGGAGTGGAGTGTGAATCCTAACATTGACTAATCTTGCCTTATTTCTAAGTTTCTGTTACTGCTACTAGTAGTGTTTTTATTGTTGTTGTTTTTAGGTGCCATAAAGTTGGTTCCAACTCATAGCAAGCCCGTATAGGGTTCCCAAGGAGTGACTGGTGAATTCAAACACTGACCTTATGGTCCAGTGCTTTATCCCACAGCACCACTCCAGGATAGAGTGGAGGATAGTTTTGAAGCCTGAGTGCTACTTCCTTCCAGTGTTGTTGCTAAGTGCCCTAATTCAGTTCTGACTCAGCCACCCTTTATAGGGTTTCTAAAATGAAGCTGGTGTATTTGAACTGCTGACCTTTTGGTTAGCAGTCCAGTGCTGATCCTACAGCACCACACCAAGAGTCCCTCCCATCAATTGTTGTTAAATTCAGTCGAATCGGTTTTAACTCATAGTAACGCTGTATAGCGTTTCCGAGGTGCGGTTCAAACTGACCGTTTGAGGTCAAACTGCACCAACCAGGTCTTCTACCAATAGGGGGATTGCATGTGTATGGACTTGACAGAGATGAGTTTGGGTTTGTTTTTAATTTGTTGTTTGTTTTGTTTTGTTTTTCTCACTCTGGAGTAGGGTTCCTTTGGTGTTTGATTCCTCTGCGTTCTTTTCTCCTGCTCTCTCTTCCTTTTCCTCCTCTCCCCTCCCTTCATGTGCATATTTTAGCATTTAATACTTACATAGAATGTTAATATTAATTATGGAGGATCAGCAGAAAGAGGAAATCCACCATATAGATGAATTGGCACAGTGGCCGCAGCAATGGGCTCAAGTGTGACAATGATGGTGCAGGACCGGGTGATGTTTGGTTCTGTTGTGTGTAGGGTTACCATGAGTCTGTACCAACTCTATGGCATCTAACAACAACAATTATAGTTTATTTTCTAGAAATGCTATTTGATTCTTTTCAAGTCATTTATTCTTGACAGTGCCTTTCTCATCTGTCATGTATTTGGTGGTCTCATTTGCCTCTTTATATATTACACAGAATTTAATATAAAAAATAGTAGAGTAGAGGAGGTTTTATATGATATATAATTATTTTTATTATGTAATATAATATAAATTTACTTTGAATTATGTCAAGAAGTATATGTTCTTTAATTTCCAAATCTTTTGTAATTTTCAAGAGATCTCTTACTGATTTCTTCTTAAATTTTGATTTGATTTGATTTGATTTTGTAGTTGTTGTTGAGAGCATACACAACAAAGCATATACCAATTCCACCATTCTTATATGTGCAATTCAGTGACATTTATTATATTCTCCAGGTTGTGCAACCATTCTCAACTTCCTTTTCTGAGATGTTCCTTCTCCACTAACATAAACATGCTACCTTCTAAGTTTCTTATCTAGTCTTTGACATGCTATTATCAGTTTGATTCAATATGGGTAGTTCTTAAAAGAGACACGCTAATAATTCAACTATTGTTTGATCTAAAGAAGACTACAGGGTATATTTTTAGTTTAATATTTAAAGATTTTTCTCAGGGCAATAATTTTGGGTGTTCATCAGTCTCAATGAGTCCATAAATTCTGGATTCCATGAGAATTTCAAATTCTGTTCTGAATTTTCTCCCTTTTAATCAGGACTCAATGATGGCAGCCATTCAATTCTTCTTGATACATGTTACAATATTGATGGGTCTTGAATAAAACATCCCAGGCTGGCCTAATATTGTGTTTAGTGCTACTGCTCTACCTCTAGCTTATTTTGTGCTATTGTTGTTGTTATTAAGTGATATTGTGCTGTTGTTGTTGTTGTTGTTGTTGTTAAGTGATATTAAATCAGTTCTGACTCATAGTGACCCAGTAAAGGATCAACTGGTAGGTTTGAACAATCAACCTTGTGGTTAGCAGTCCGGTGCAAACCACAAAGTAGATGGTTCAAACCCATCAGTTATTCCTTGGAAACCCTCTATCAAGAAATGAATGATACTGGCTGCCGTTATTGATTCCTAATTAAAAGGGAGAAAATTCAGAACAGAATTTCAAATTCTCATGGGATCCAGACTTCTGGAATCATTGGGGCTGAATGAACTATGTCTGGTATATTCAAAGTTTGCAAGCAACTATCTAGGGCACAACAATTGGTCTCTAATCACCAGAAACAATAGAGGAAGAAAGAGAGTCACAAATAGGAGGAGGAAATGGAATGCATGGCTAATTACCTCCATGAACAATGACCTCCTTTACTATGAGACCAGAAGATTTGGATGGTGCCCAGCTACTATTATTAATTTGTTAATGTGTCCTGAGAATATGCTTTGTAGTACTTGAATTTTTTTTTTTAATTTTATGGTTTATTTTGTAGCTTATAATATAATCTATCTTGGTATATATTCTTTGTGCATTGCAAATAATCTTTACTCCTCAAATGTTTCATGAAGTGTTTTCTATAAGTGGCAATTAGGTGAAGTTGGTTGATGATATTATTCAAATATTTTACATCTGTGTTGATATTTGTCTACATATTCTATCCATTATGAATGGAAGGATACAGCAACCTCATACTATAATTGTGGCTTTATTTCTCTTTGTAGTGCTATCACTTTTTTCTTCATTTATTTTAAAGTTCTGTTATTTAATGAATATTTGAGATTGCTAAACTCTTTGAATGAATTAACTTGTTATTGTTATTACATAACCTTCTTTGCTTATTATAATTGTCTTTTCTCTGTAAATATGAGATTAATTCAGATAGCCCAGCTTTCTTTAACTTAATGTTAATTCATCTGCTTTTGAATTTTTTGTTTCTATATATTTCAAATAAGTTTCTGATAAGCCACATATAGTTGGGTTTTACTTTTTAATTCACCCATATAATTTACCTTTTAATTAGAGTGTTTAGATTATTTACATTTAATGTGATTATAGTATGGTTAGCTTTAAATTTATCTTGCTATTTGTTTTCCATTTGTCCATTTGTTATTTGTTCATTGTACTGCCTTCAAAATAAAAAAAAAAATTTAATAGTGTTATCTCTTTCTGAAATAGTAAGTGATATCTCTTTGTTTTGAAAACACATAAGTAGGAAATGTTTGTCATGTTCTCTACTCAATGCCTCCCACAGTTAAGGAATACCACTTTTTGCTTCTTCACCCTTGCATTTTTTTTTTTTTTTTTTTTTTTTTTTTTATTTTGTACACAGAATCCAGGTATCTGGTAAATTTGAACATTAAACAAAACAAGACAAAGATGAAGGGGAAAATAAAAAGTGAAGGAAAAGAAGGAGAAAGAGGAGATGAAATGAGAGAACACAGAAGAAGAAGAAGGAAAAAGAAGAAAAGGGGAAGTAGAGGAGGTGGTGATGACTACAGCGGTAGAAATTACTGAGAGATTGCTTTCATGTAAAATTAAAACAGTTCAAGAGGGAGAAAGATAAGACAATCAATGGGAGAGGAGTTATGGGGTGAGTTTTTGGCGACTTGGACAGTGTATTTTTTTGTGCTAATCACTTGTGTCAGAACCTATTACTGTCCATCAGCTGTTCTATATAGATGACTGCCTTTGAATCTGTGATGTTGCCAAATTAATGAGATCCAGGGCACACAATATGTTGATCTATTTATAAAGAGAAAAAGGCAGATGCAACTTAGGAACAATACTAAAAAGTAGAAATGTTGGGAAGAAAGATTTTTTTAACTAATTTTGCTTTGCAACACACTATAAGGAATAACATAAATATTTAAATCTTGAATATTCAAATACTGTTTTTTTAAAAAGCTATCACAAGCAGCAATTAGTTTATTTTTATAATTAAGTGAATCTTAGACATATTTAAATCTCCTTTACATATTTGAAAGTTAATCAGGTAAAAGTACAAGTAAAGAGTTGAAGAGTTCTATCCCTGGAGTTCCTGTGTGGTGCTGTAAGATTAGTCCTGGGCTAGTAACCACAAGTCTGTCAGTTCAAACCTACCAGCTGCTCCTAAAAAACACTATTTAGGGTTACTGTGAGTCTAAACCAGCTTCATGGTTCTTAACAACAGCAACACCTATAGCAATAATAACAATATCCCTGATTTCCACAGTTAAATCCTACATAAATATCAGAAGATATTACACCTGAATTCTGAAAGAGAGTGAATTGCTAAAAGGAATCATAACATTTGCAAACAAATTAGACAGTATAAGCTTTAAAGGCTATTGAAAAGAATATTCCAGACTTGTTGACATAATGTGCAACCTATATTCATTCACATTACAGTTTATATGATCTTATGATCTTTAATTCACATCTGATTTCTTTTTCTTTTTCTTTCTTTTTTTTTTTAGCTGCTCCAATTCATACATTGAGTAGTCATGTTTGGAGATGAGTCTGCACTATATATATTTTCTTGGCTCTTGAGCAAACTTAGACCAGTACTAGAAGATATATCTATTAAAAGTGTTCACTATTCTTCAATTGTTATCCTAAATACAGATTTCATGCCTAATCCCTGTTTTGTTTGATTTTTTTAAAATTTTAAAATGTTCACTGCAATTGTATTAATAGATTCAAAATTGATAGTAATTTTGAAGAAAGTAAAATATAGTAAAGTCTTTTATGAGCACATTACTAGTTATATTGGTAAAAGTCTCATTTTCTTTCAGAATCTTAAATTTATTATGAAACAAGAACTTTAATTTAGTTGATTAAATTTAGTCAGTTTTATGGTGAATTTATTTAAGAAAACTCACATACAACAAATATTTTTAATAGAAAGAAGCATTCTTATTGGGAAACCATTGTATAAACTGAAGAGTATCCTTCTTCAAAGAATCCAAGTAAACTCACTGTGAGGAAATTACATAGTAAATTAAACTGCTTAAAATAATTATTTAATGTTGTTGTTGTTAAGTGACTTCAAGCTGGTTCCAACTCATAACAACCCTGTATGGGGAGTCCAAGAATGACAGGTGCATTTGAACTACTGACCTTTCAGTTCAAACTGATTTGCAGTCCAGTGCATTATCCTGCAGTACCATACCAGGACTCTAGTTATGTAATGAAGCCTTATAAAATATAGTTTTTGCATTCTTTTAGGTTGAAAGAGAGAGAGGTAAGTTTACATTTCTTTAGTTAATTGAAATTATTTTGTGGCTTTTTGTTGTTGTTGTTGTTGTTAAGTGCCATTGAGTCTGTTCTGAACCATAGTGACCCTGTATAGGGTTTCCGAGGAGCATCTGGTGAGCTTGAACCACCAATTTGAAGTTCAAAGTGACTTTGCAGTCCAGCCCATTAACCCACAGTGCCACACCAGGATTACATTGTGGCTTGTTGCTTGTTGTTAGGTGCCATTGAGTCATAGCGACCCTATGCACAACAGAATGAAACACTGCCTGGTCCTGGGCCAACCTCACAATTGTTGCCATGCTTGAGCCCACTGATACTGTCATTTTGCCAATCCATCCTGATGGTGGTCTTCCTCTTTTTCTCTGACCCTTCACCTTACCAAACATGATATCCTTCTCCAGTGGCTGGTCCCTCCTGACAACCTGTCCAAAGTATGAAAGATGAAGTCTGGCCTTCCTGGCCTCCAAGAAACACTCTGGCTATACTTCTTCCAAGACAAATCTATTGGTTCTTTTGGCAGCTCATGGCACTTTCAATCTTCTCCTCCAACACCATAACTCAAATGCATCAATTCTTCTATGATCTTCCTATTCATTGTCCAACTTTTGCATGCATATGAGGTCATTGAAAATGTTATGGCTTGGGTCAGGCATACCTTAGTCCTCAAGCTAACATCTTTCCTCTTCAACACTTTTAAAAAGATCTTGTGGTCTTTGACTACTTCAGTCTTTTCTCCATTGATAAGAATGTTGTTTTTTGGTCCAGTGGTGAGAATTTTTGTTTTCTTTACATTGTGATGCAATCCATACTGAAGGCTATGGTCTTTGATCTTCATCACTAAGTATTTTAAGTCCTCTTTACTTTCAGCAAGCAAGGCTGTATCATCTGCATATCACAGGTTGTTAATGAGTCTTCCTCCAAACCTGATGCCACATTTTTCTTCATAAAACCCAGTTTATCAGATTATTTGCTCAGCATTCAGGTTGAATAAGTATGGTGAAAGAATACAACCCTGTCACACACCTTTCCTAAGTTTAAACCATTCGGTGTTCTCATGTTCTGTTTGAACAACTGCCTTTTGGTCCATGTACAGGTTTCTCATGAGCACAATTAAGTGTTCCAGAATACTCATACTTCACAATGCTGTCCATAACTTGTTATGATCCACACAATCGAAAGCATTTGTGTAGTCAATAAAGCACAGGTAAGCATCTTTCTGATATTCTCTGCTTTCAGCCAAGATCCATCTGATGTTAGTAATGATATCCTTCAGTCCACGCCCTCATCTGAATCTGGCTTAAAACTCTGGAAGTTTGCTGTCAATGTATGGTTGCAGCCGTTTCTGTATTAACTTTAATATTAGCTGTATTTAGTATTAGCTGTATTAACTTTACTCATATGGAATATCAAAGATATTGTCTGATGATTTCCACATTCCATTGGGTCACCTCTCTTTGGAATGGGTACAAATATGGATCTATTCCAATTGTTGGCCAGATAGTTGTCTTCCAAATTTCTTGGCAGAGATGAGTGAGTTGCCTCCAGTGCCTCCTCACTTTCTTTAAAGATTTCAGTTTTTACTCCACCAATTCCTGGTTCCTTGTTCTTTGCCAATTCCTTCAGTGTACCTTGGACATCTTCCTTCAATACATTGGCTCTTGATCATATGCTACCTCTTGAAATGGTTGAACATCAACCATTTTCTTTTGGTACAGTGACTCTTTGTATTTTTTCCATCTTATTTTGATGCTTTCTGCATCATTCAATAACTTGTCCAGAGAATCCTTCAATAACAAAATTTGAGGCTAGAATTTTTTTTTCAGTTCCCTCAGCTTGAGAAATGCTGTGTGTGTTCTTTCTTTTTAGTTTTCTAACTCCAGATCTTTACACATTTTGTTGTAATATTTGACTTTTGTCTTCTCGAGCTGACCTTTGAAATTTTCTGTTCAGCTCTTGTACCTCCTCATTTCTTCCATTTGCTTTAGCATCTCTATGCTGGAGAGCTATTTTTTTTTTTTATGGCTAGATGGGGGCAAAAATGTGCCATAGGCTGCACTTTCTGGGAAGTAAATTCTGATAGCAAATTGTAGAAATTTCATTAGGATGTGCTCTTTGGATGTGGATTTAGGTGAAAGTAAAGAAAGTAGGCTTCAGCCATGTGTGAAACTGAACTTCACTGCTTTCACAATAAAGATCTCACTCAATCTTAAGGGCACTGGGGTTATTGCTTTTGTTGTCAGTTGCCATTGAGTTGACAATGACTCATGTCAACCTCATGTATAATGGAACAAAACATTGTCCAGTCCTGCACCATCTTCGTGATCCTTGGTATGCATGAATCCTTTGCTATGGCCACTGTATATGTATTTTGAGCCATTCAATCAAGAGGGCTCTTCCTAGTCTGTCTCAGTCTGGAAGTTCTGCTGAAATCTGTTCACCATGGTTGATACTGCTGATATTTGAAATACTGTATGAGGCTTTCAGCTTCATAGTAATGAACATGCCACTACAGTATGACAGTACGTGTTTAGGATCCTGCATAGTTGTGCCAAATAGAGCTTCACACTCCTGTGCATGAAAGGGACATGACCTTGGGTAGGATTAACTTTTTTACCTGAGGACAATTTCTGAAGAGATAGTCTGATGAGCAATGTTAGCACCGCAGCAGCTGGGGAAATACCTATTTCAAGTCATAAAGAATGCATATGGCTGACTTATGACAGCATTCACTAGAATATGAACATTAGTAATGATTTCCCTTGTTGTACAGCTCAGAAACTAGAACATAGTTCAAAACCCAATCCACTTGTAGCTATAGTCCCTAACGAACTTGATCATCATAGGCTTAGTCCTTTACTGTATTTTGGTATATTTTATTCCTGGTATATTGTGCTAGCTATTGCTCTTACTGTCTAATTTATCTTTTTAATCATGAGTTGTAAATATTCAAATATATTACAGAATTCTTTCATTGTGTCTCTGCTTCTATACCATACTGTCTGCTTTTTGTCTCACATTCAAATTCCAGGGTAGATTACCTAATAAGTGAAATAAACATGGGCTGGTTTGTGCTTTAGTTACTAATCTATAATGAATCATTTCACATGGGTTTGGATGTGATGGAAACATGTCAAGTTGTAAGTAAGCACAAATAAACTCATGCTTACCTTGTTTATTAGGTAATGTGGTCTGGCCTTGGATATTTGAAGAGACTAATTCTATAGGAAGGTTCCTTGGGGTTGGGAGAGAGACCGATGACAGCCATACCTAGATGCAGTTTATTTTATGGGTGAAAAAAATGTGAAATTGTTTACTACAGATTGATAAGTAAGTATAAATAAATCCATGCTTACCTTGTTTACTTGATAATCCAACACTGTTAACTTGCCTAAGGGAAAGGTTTTTATATTGGATTGGGCCTTCAGTATTTAGGGTAAAACATCTTTTAGGCAAGTCTCTTGTGCCAAAACCTGTTTTTGGCCACTGGCTGCTCTCTACAGATGACTGCCTTTGAATCTGTGATGTGGCCAAATTAGCAAGATCACAGGGATTACAATATGGTGATCTGTTTATAATGAACTTGCCAGAAGGAGGACTGTGGGCAAGGCAATCAATAAGAGGCTGCTTAATAGGGGTCAATTTAAACTGAAGCTTCTTGCCTGGCTTACTAATTCACAGCAGTGATCAATTTATTTTACAAATTTTCCTTCTAAAGTATTTGGCATAACAGGGATTTTCAAATTTCACTGTGCACCAAAATATCATAAGAAGATAATTTAAAATGAGGATTCCTGGGATAACATCCAAAGTTTCTGGTTAATTTGGTTTGGGATGGGGCTCTGTATTTGCATTTTAATAAACATTTTATATTCATCTGGTTGCCAATAACAAAACCACCAGTTCTATTCATTTCAAAAGAGAGATTTAAAAGAAGCAAATAGGTGTTTAAAAGTGTTTGGGGAGCATTAGCTTGCCTTTTAGAATTGAATTACTAATTTGGTGCACTAATGTAGCTTCTTTGCTTGCCATTATCAGGAAGTTGGGGAACTAGGCACTTCTGCCACCATACAGGCTAGCAAAATAAATTACACACTCTTTCCTTGTTGGCACCAGAATCTAGGGGCAAAGCATGGGTATTTTCTCCTACAGCTGTCCCAGAAAAGTCTGACCAGGTCTTCCATCTTACATGTGACAAAAATTGTGGAAGCAGCAGAAGCCAGGCCTCTGTCCATTTCCTTCTTTCAGTTCTCACATGGGTGCAGGTGTTTGCAGAATATTGTTGATGTTGTTGTTGTTAAATGCACTCAACTCGGTTCTGACTCATAGCACCCCTGCATAGGGTTTCCAAGGAGCAGCTGGTGAGCTTGAAATGCTGACCTTGCAGTTCAAATTGACTTTGCAGTCCAGCACATTAATCCACAGCACCATACCAGGAGTCCTATTGAATCCATGTTGATAGAGAGTCTTAGAAAAGTTGCTTCTAATAAATTAATCTGAAACTACAGACCTGGTGTGGCACTGTGGGCTAATGTGCCAGACTGCAAAGCCATTTGAACTGCAAGATTGGCAGTTCAAGCTCACCAGCTGCTCCTCAGAAACCCTATATAGGGTCGCTATGGGTCAGAATTGAGTCACTGGCACTTAACAAAAACAACAATAGACCTATCTGATGCAGGTGCCCATGAACCATAGGTTAGAAAAACCCATGATAGGAGAATAATTGACTAGACGTGAGTGGATTCCATTAAAGAACATAATAGCAGAAATGGCCTTTCGAAAGATGCTTACCTTCTTACTATTATCAAATGTATCCTAATTACTCTAAGTACATAAGGACACTGTTTATGTGTGTATGTTTATAAATGATAGGTAGCGTAGTGGTTACGAATCGGGCTGCAAGCCTCAAGGTCAGCAGTTCGAAACTACCAGCTGTTCTGTGGGAGAAAGGTGAGGCTTTCTGCTCCCGTAAAGATTTACAGCCTCGGAACCCCTTTGCAGGGTTGCTATGAGTCGGAACCGACTCCACGGCACATAACAACAACAACAATTTAGATACAGTCATAGACTTAAATGTTAAAGTTTGGGAGTTACAGACCTTAAACCTTAAAATTAAAACTAATAAATAATGTTGTTAACTACATTAAAATATTGGACAGAATTCTTAATAAAATCATGCTTAAAATGGCCTCAAATCATAGCATTCATTTGTCCTGCCTTGTTGCTAAGACTGATAAACTAGAAAAGAAAGAGACAAGGGGACATAATAGATGAATCCATGACATCGGTGGCAGCTAACGTGTCAGTTAGCGATGGCTAGTCACTCCCTGCTAGATCGATATGATTCTCTCACTAGGCACATTTTGTTATAGATGGGGCCCTGAAAAATTAAACTAAACACAATGTATGGATATCCCTTTCCATTTTTTTCATTGAAACTCTGTGTACAATGATTTTGCTCTGACATATTTCTGTAACATGAATTAGTGAAAACACACGTAATAAAAAAGGGAATATAATATGAACATTTTATTAGTTATTACTTGTTTTTTCCTATACCATTTCTTAAATGTTCCAAGGAATTGAATTCAGGGGACAAGGTGGGTGATTTAAGATAATTACTACATTCAGCCTTTTCCTTTCATCGCTTATGCTGTCAGTGTCTTCATAAACAAAGACAGTTGATCTTCAGAAGAGATGATGATGAGGCCCAGTGAAATTCTCCTCACCTACCAACGACAGTTTCATTACAAGCCTAACCTCTCCTTATTGTGATAGGAAAAGAAATAAAGAAATATTAAAATGCAATGAAATTCTTAGGCCATGGGTATTTAAAACATACCATCCTCCATATCTTCTTCCCTTTTTATTCCCGAAACATTTCATCCAATAAGGCTATCAGAAACACAATAAACAAACCATTGCCAAATAAGCCACATAACTTAAATCTGTGTTTTGTGTAATGTTGCAGAGAAATACTAAATGCAGCAGAAAAAAAAAAAAAAAAAAAGCCATGAGAAAGGAGTGAGTGGTTTATGTCAGAGGCATTGGGTAAGTGGGGGAGTGGAGATATACTTCAGTTACGTTCCCTAGTGAGGGAGGAGGCCCTGGGCCCATAGGACCTTGAGACCTAGCCCTGAGTTCTGATAATTCTGGAAAGTTACAGTTTCTTTAGAATTTGCAGCTCAGGTTACACAAAGATAACTAACAGCTTCTTCTGCTTTTGTAAAAAAACCCCAAACACCTGCATATCTAGAAACTACCAATGAGATAGTAGCACAGTGGTCCTATGTAATCCTCTATAAAGCGAATATGAAAGCTGTTTTGGGGACCTTGGTTTCTTTGGGATGTTAGTCCACCGCTGCTCCGCTGGCAATAAAAGCCTCTTCCTCTAATATCACTGGTATTTGGGTGATTCTTTCTCCCGTTCCGGCCTCGCCTTCCTGCAACATTAGGGACTGGCTTCTGCTGATTTCTGTTTCATAAATTATTTGCTTGCATATCTACTAATTTTCGTGTGAAAACAAATACCTTCCTATCTTTGTCCAAGCAGTCTTGTTATTTTTAAAAGACAACACTCAGAAATGGCTCCTCATTTTGATTTTCAAAAGCTTTAATACTAGATTTCTGGTCAATATGGTCCTTAGATATATGTACCATAAAGACCCTCTCACATCAAAGACTTGAGACACTGAGTAAAACAATGACTGACCTCAGATCTCAGAGCATCAAATGGAGAATTGAAGAAACACACTGAGCATTATTTATTAGGAGAAGCAAAATGAGGCCAGCAGAAAAGCAAAGACTCACCGATGAACTCTGTCCTAGCTGCTGGAACAGAAAAGCATGGTCATTTATGGATGGCATAGAACAGCAACAGAGAGTCAGGAAGCCAGGAAAGCAGCTAGAAAGAGAGCACAGCTGGCGGTAGAGATTCTGTGCAAACAACCCCAGGGAGATGAAATCAGGGACAGGGCACCCTTCATGGGGAAGGCTGATATAACTTAGAAACTAGGGAACCACATGAAGGTGCCTCTAGAGCAAGTGAAACATAGTGAATCATCTGAGCCTTAGTGGAGGAGAAAATAAAGATAAAGAGAGCACAGTTGTGGAAAAGTACAAGAAAGGAAGGAAGTGATGGGTAAAAGCATTAGCCACTCTGATGAGTTCAAAAAAGGGGAAGGGAGGGAGGAGTTAATGCAGGGACTGCTGCTTTTTTGTCACTTTTACAGGAGTTACCCAGTGAAGGAGCTCTGGTAGCGTAGTGGTTACCAATTGGGCTGCGAACCTTAAGGTCAGCGGTTCGAAACTACCAGCTACTCCGCGGGAGAAAGATCAGGCTTTCTACTCCCGTAAAGCTTTACACCCTCTGAAACCCTGTACAGGGTCGCTATGGGTCGGAACTGACTCGACGGCACTTAACAACAACCCAGTGAAGATGGAGTCCTGGTGTGGTGCTGTGGGATAAGCACTGGACCATAAGATCAGTTTGAACTGCAAGAGCTGTGAAAGGATCTTGACCTGACAACACCTGACACTTCACACCAGGGAAAGGACTTGATCACACTCCCCAAAGCAATCCTGCACTATAAATCATATACACACAATGGCATAGGTGCACAGGATGTGTGTCACTCACTACCTCTGCTAATGACTAGAAAGCACACCTAGCCAACCAGCAGCTCCAAATACACACAGAGACAAGATAATCAGCTACATAATCATACAGATACCAACACTACAAAACAACGTTAATTGAAACAAATACAAAAGAAGAGAAACATAAAAGGAAAAGAAAAAGTCAAGCTTCAGATGTATTAAAACTAAAGTAAAGCAATACAAAAAGGTAAATAAATATAAAATCAGTAAAGAACTATATAAACAAACGTAACATGGTCTTAATACCTCAACAACAACAATAAGTTACAAATCATTTGAAGAAACAAGACTTGATGGCTCTGGAAAATAAACAGATGGAAATCTTTAAGAAAGTAATAGAGCTACTTCACAAGGAATTCAAAAGATTACTATTTAAGTTCCTTAAATAGATCAAGGAAGAAAGAAAATGCCTAGAGGAATTTACAAAAACAATACAAAAACAAATCGATACATTCAACAGAGAAATAGAAACCATGCAAAGAATAACTGGTAAAGCAGAATTTAAAACAAAATATCGGACATAGAATAGGAAATTAAAGGACAAAGAAGTCGAATTGAATTAATGAAAGAAAAAAACATTGAAAATAGTGAACAAATCCCTGGATACAAATTTATTTGAACAACTAATCAGAAAAAAAGAATGAAGAAAAATGAAGGCTAAGAGTTAAGGGAGAAACCATCAAGAGGAATAATTTACATGCAGTAGGAATTCCAGAAGACAAGAAAATAAAGAACAGAGAGAATCTTTTGAAAATGTATTAGCAGAAAACTTTTCAAATATGAAGCGACTTAAAAAATTAATGGAAAAAATCAATTAACTTTAATTCCATTTTTTAGACCCCCTTATATCATAAAACATGAGACGGTTTCTATCCAAGAAGCTCAACAAACCCCATGCAGGATAGACTCAGAAACAAATTCATTAGAGATATATCATAATCAAAAATTTCAAAACCAACTACAAAGAAGTAATTCTTGAAAAAAACTAATTTCGCTTGCAAAGGAGTATCAGTAAGACCAAGCGCTGATTTCTCATAAGAAACCATGTAGGCAAGAAGTCAAAGTGCTGATATATATACAATTGTAAATGAAAATGATTAGTAATCATGAATCATATTGCTGTTGTTACTGTTATTAGGTGCCATGGAGTCCGTTCAGACTTATAGTCACCCAACACCCAACAGACTGATCCTGTGCCATCCTCGCATTTGGTATTATATTTCAACTCAGTGTTGCTACCACTGAAAGTGTCAGTGGATCGCATTGTGGGTGTTCCTTATTCCATTAACCATCCACACTATATCAAGCATGATGTCTTTCTCCAGGGTCAAGTCCCTCCTGATAAAATGTTGAAAGAACCAGAGACTAAATTTTGTTTTTCCATCATGGCTTCTAAGGAGTATTCTTAGTGTACTTCTTCCAGAACAAATTTGCTATTTTTATCCACCAACACAATAATTCAAATGCATCAAATCTTCTCTGGTCTTCCTTACTCACTGTGCAACTTTCAAATGCATATGAGGTGACTGAAAATACCATAGCTTGGGTCAAGTGAACCCTATTCCACAAACTGATATATCTTTACTCTTTAACACTTAAAACAGGTCTTTTGATTAGATTTACCTAATGAAATGCATCCTTAGATTTCTTCACTGCTGCTTCCATGAGTCTTGATTGTGGATCCAAGCAAAATGAAATTTTTTGACAAACTCGTATTTTCTATATTTATCATGATGTTATTTATTTGTTCAATTGTGAGGAATTTTTTTTTTCTTTGCATTTAAGCAAGCAAAGTATTTCATCTGTATATTGAGGATTGTTGATGAGTCTTTTTCCACTTCCAAAGCTGCATTCTTCTTTATATAATCTATCTTCTCAGATTATTTGCTCAACATACAGATTGAATAATTATGGTGAAAAGACACAACACTAGCACATACCTTCCCAGATTTAAAACCATTCAGAATCCATTGTTCTGTTCTAACAACTGTCAGTTTGTGTACAGGTTCTCATGAGCACAGTTAAGTGTTCTGGAATACCCATTCTCAGCAATGATATCCATAGTTTGTTATAATCCCCACAGTCAGATGCCTTTGCATTCTCAATAAACCACAAGTAAACATCTGTTCTCTGCTTTTAGCCAAGATCCATCTGAGATCAGCAATCATATATATCCCTCATTCTAGTTCCTCTTTTGGACTCCAGGTGCAGTGCATTAGAATCAGCACTGGACTGTGAACCACAAGGTCAGTAGTAGTTCAGACCCACCAGCTGCTCCTTGGAAATCTACACAGGGTCACCATGACCCAACTCGACAGCACTTAACATTTCCTCTTCTAAATCTGACTTGAATTTTTGGCAGCTTCCTGTAAATATAATGCGGTCATCTTTTTTGAATTATCTTCAGCAAAATTTTGTTTGCATGTGATGTTAATTTTATCATTATGTGATTTCCCAATACCAGTGTGCCAATTTTCTTTGGAATGTGAACAATTCAAAATTGACTGGACATGTAACTGTTTTCCAAATTTCTTGGCAAGGACAAATCAGCACCTCCAGCACTGTATCAGCTTGTTGAAATATTTCAATTTTATTTTAAACACTCCAATTACTGAAGCTTTGTTTTGTGCCAAACCCTTCCCTTCAGATTGAACTTCTCCCTTCAGTATCATTGGTTCTTGATCATATGATACCTCTTGAATGACTGAGCAACTTGAAGTGACCAATTTTTTTGCTACAGTGACTCTGTGTATTCCTTCTATCTTCTTTTGATGCTTTCTGCACCATTCCATATTTTGCCTGTAGAATTTTTCAATATTGCACTCAAGACTTGAATTATTTCTTCAGTTCTTTCAGGTTAAGCACTGTTTTTCCTTTTGATTTTCTAACTTCCAGCGTTTGCACATTTCATTATAATGCTTTACTTGACCTTGTTGAGCTGCCCTTTAACTTTGTCTTTCCAGCTCCTTACTTCCTCATTTCTTCCATTCACTTCAGCTTCTCTACACTCAAGAGCATGGTTCAGAGCCTGTTCTGATCTCCATTTATCTGTCTTTCTTTCCTATCTTTTTTTTTGTTGTTGTTGTTGTTGGCCTGTAATTCTCAAATCCTTTATTGACTGCAAAAGTCTGGGAAGCTTAGTGTCTGACCACAAGAGGACCGTGGGTGGGGCAAGGCGCTTTAGGGCATGGTGGTTGCCAAGCAGAGGGCTCTGGGCAGGGGTTCACTCTGCCTACAGGAGCTGTGAGGGTGAGGTCCAAGGGCAACATAAATAACACTGGATGGCAGGCCTAGGGCAGTAAGGGAGGGAAAGTGGGACAGCCACCTTGGAGAGACCCACACTTGGGGACAGAGGACACATGGGGACATGTGTAGACACAGGGACATAGGAACACGTGGCGACACACTGGTATAGGAACACAGGGACAGGAAATGATACATGGAAACATGTAAGAGCACAAGAACATGTGGTGGCATGCAGGTGGGATATGTGGGGGCACACAGGAACATGGGGACATGACAAGCTGTCCCGCAGTTGGACCCTAGCCTTGTTTTGGGTAATCATATTGAACTCTCCATCCTCTCTTCCCATATACATAGTCAATTTGATTCCTTTGTATGCCATCTGTTGAGATACACATGTAGAGTTATCATTTATGTTGTTGAAAAAAACATTTACAGTGAATAAGCCATTGGTCTTGAAAAATTCTGTTGTGCTATCTCCAGTGTCCTTGCTATCCCCAAGGTCATATTTTCCAGCTACCAACCCTTCTTTGTTTTCTAACCTTCACATTTCAATTACTAGCAATTGCCAATACATCTTACTTTCATATTTGATTAATTTTGGACTGTAGCAGTTGGTGCAATTCTTCAACTTCTTCATCTTTGGCTTTTTTGGTTGGTGCATAAATTTAAATACTATTTGTATTAACTGGTTGGCCTTACTTATATGCATACAGATGTTATCCTATCACAGATAGCATGGAACTTCAAGATAAATCATGGAGTATTCTTTATGACCTTTAATATGATACCATTTTTCTTCAATTTGTTATTCCTGACATAGAAAATCATATGATTGTATAATTCAAAATGGACAATACCAGTCCATTTCAGCTCACTAATGCCTATAATATTGATTTTGATGGATTCCATTGCATTTTTGACTATTTTCATGTCTTGGAAAATGTGCAGCCAGAATGCTTCCTACAATCCAGGATGGAAGACTTCATCTTTCATATTTCAAACATGTTATCAGGAGGGACTAGTCACTGGAGAAGGACATCATGCTTGGTAAAGTGGAGAGTCAGCAAAAAGGAGCCTGACTCTCTATGAGATGGGCTGATACAGTGGCAGCAACAAGATTGTGAGGATCGCACAGGACCAGGCAGCGTTGCATTCTATGAGTTTGAAGCAACTCAAGGGCACCTAATATCAATTTTCCTAGATTCATACTTGGTACATTCCAACTATTAATGAATGATTGAAGCAGTTTTCTTCTTGTTTTGAGTCAAACTTAATAATACTTGATCCTTAGTGGGGGGCCTTGAATAGTTAATAATGAATCTAACTCCTTTGGAGATGTTTTGTTGCTGTTGTTAAGTGCTGTTGAGTTGGTTCCTGTACAGGGTTTCTGAGGATGTAAATCGTTACAGGAGTAAAAAGCTTCATCTTTCTCTTGCGGAGCAGCTGGCAGTTTCAAACTGCTGACCTTAAGGTTCGCAGCCCGATTCGTAACTACTACTACCAGAGCTTGTTGTTGTTGTTGTTAAGTGCTGTCGAGTCGGTTCCGACCCATGGCGACCCTGTACAGGGTTTCCGAGGGTGTAAATCTTTACGGGAGTAGAAAGCCTCATCTTTCTCCCGTGGAGCGGCTGGTAGTTTCGAACCGCTGACCTTAAGGTTCGCAGCCCAATTCGTAACCACTATGCTACCAGAGCTAGGAAGGTTTATTTCCAAAGTGATTCCTTCACTCACATACCTGAGCTGTGATGGAAAACAAGCTGACTTGGGCTTCTCACAGTATGGAATATGTGATGAAGTATTCTGAGGAAGTGCCAACAGAGAACATGCATTTCAAGCAAATAAGGTGGAGTGGCATGTTCAAGCCTCAAGAATTGCATGAAGACTGAAAACAAGACTCATGCTTTAAGAATTATGGCCACAGGTTCTAGGATGTAATTACCATCTTGAATTGATGGAAGACCCTATAAGACAGTGAGAACATATGGTAAGATTTGAATCCTTGGAATGGTTACTGTTGAATTCCTATTTACTACGTTTGGTGAGTAAAGCAGAAGTTATTGTTTCTGCTATTCCCAAAGATAAATATCAAGATAAGGAATAAGAAGGGAAGCAATGTGGATAATTATGTATTAAGAACCTTTCTTGAGGCACTGCTTTTTAGTGTGTTACAATGTTGTATATATTATCTTATTAAATCATCATCAGAAACAGCTTTATGAGGTAAGTATTATTGTTGTTAAGTGCCATCGAATTGGTTCTGACTCATAGCGACCCTGTGTAGGGTTGCCCAGGAGTGGCTGGGGAGCTTGAACCATAGATCTTGTGGTTCAAACTGACCTGGCAGTCCAGTGCATTAACCCACAGTGCCACACCAGGACTCCAAGTACTATTAGACCTGTAATAAAAATAAGAATATAAAGGCATAACAGATAATTTTTCTGATGTTACACAGGAAATCAGGTAATAAAATTAAGTTTGTCTTACAGGACCATCATGCTCTCAAAATGTTTCCATTAAACCTGACTCTTTTTGCTTTTACATATACATAAAACAATCGAGAAATGAAGTTAAATTTGTGGTCGCTAGAAAATATAAATATCAAATGAAGTGGTTTATATCAATATTTCACAAATTTGAATAACGTTTTAAAGCTTAAGCATTTCAATCAGACCCCACTGTTTTAAAAATGTTTAAGGTAAAGTTACTTAACTATATATGAATATGCAAATAAGTATAAATATATTTTACTTATAATCACAGAAAACAAACAAATGTATACATTCAATGAAGTATATCCATGAGGCCAATCAAATATAAAGTAATCTTAATGCAATATTATGCTTGATGATGTTGTGCTGAAATGAAATCATTGCTTACAAAATGAATATGGTAATGAGTCTTCTAGCCAGGATCTTTTATATTTGACATGCCTAGACTTCTATGTGTTTGCTGGTAAAATAAATTTCCCTCTACTTTTCTCTAACCAAGCTACTGCAAAATCTGTTTTAGAATGCTGTAAAGTCATGTAGCATTTATTTGGCACAAATACAAATTTACTAACAGGAGCTCTGGTAGCGTAGTGGTTACAATCGGACTGTGAGCCGCAAGGTCAGCAGTTCGAAACTACCAGCGGTTCGGCGGGAGAAAGATGAGGCGGTTTGCTCCCGTAAAGATTTACAGCCTCGGAAACCCTGTGTAGGGTCGCTGAGTCGGAACCGACTCCACGGCACATAACAACAACAGCATCATAGATTGTTGTTATTAAGTGCCGTTGATAACTCATAGCGACCCTGTATAGCATATCCGCGGAGCGGTTCATGAGCTTGAACCACTTTGCAATCCAGCACATAAACCCACAGCGCCCTACCTTATTTGTTTCTCAATAGTGAGAGGTTATTTGGGTGAAAGAGTGTGGCATCAGATCCACTGCAAACCTAAATGCAATCCTCAGTATTAAAGCTCCATCACAAAAATAGACCATACCATGTTTATTGAGGCCAATAACCCAGAATATACATGTTATGTACTTTTAGAGTATTCTGGCTTTATTTTATTTGCAAATTATAATATGCACTCTTTCAGTACCTCAGTTTTCTCGGAAGAGAAGAAAAGAGATAAAAGTCAAGTTGTGATAAAAATAATGCCTACATTATAGATCTTTTTTGTGTTGCTGTTGTTATTGTTGTTGTGTTGTTGTTAAGTGCCGTCGAGTCGGGTCCGAGTGCCTGTTAAGTCAGTGATAGCGTAGTGGTTACGAATCGGGCTGCGAACCTTAAGGTCAGCGGTTCGAAACTACCAGCTGCTCCACGGGAGAAAGATGAGGTTTTCTACTCCCGTAAAGATTTACACCCTCAGAAACCCTATACAGGGTCGCTATGGGTCGGAACCGACTCGATGGCACTTAACAACTTAACAACAGGGTGTCTGGGAAGCAGCTGGTTTATTTGGACTGCTGATTTTGCAGTTAGCAGTATAGTACTTATCCCACAGCACCACACCAAGACCCCTTACATGAGTGTTAAAAGAGTTGATATGTGTTCGACACTTAGAAAATACCTTTAATTACTTGTTGTTGTTGTTATATCCCGTTGAGTTGGTTCTGACCCATAGCAACCCTGTATAGATAGGGTTTCCAAGGAGCAGCTGGTGAGCTTAAACTGCCGACCTTGCCATTCAAACCAACATTGCAATCCAGTGCATTAACCCACAGTACCACACCAGTAAACATTAGCTATTGTTCTTAACAACTTTCATCATAAGATGAACATGAACTATTTTAAAAACCTCATAAACCTCTGAGAATGCATCCACAAGAGCTGGTATTTACAGGCATATCCTGATTCAGACTCTGTCAGAGAGATGTGATTCACATATACAATATAATACAGAATAGTTGTTTTGGGATTCATTGCTATTACTATGAAAAGTCATTTAGTTTTCCTTATTTTAACCTCTGCGTATCTGAATGGCTCCCCTTGATAAGCACTGGAATGTGAGTCACTATGTTGGTGGTTCTAATCCACCAGGTGTTCTGCAGAAGACGAGGCTTTCAGCTCCCTCAAAGATTTAAAGCCTTGGAAACCTGATACAAAGTCTCTGTGAGTCTGATCCAGCTCCATGGCACTTAACAACAGCAACAATTATATTTGAATAAGAGATTTCTACTATTTGTCTTTCTTCAAACCCAACAATCAAATATTCTATCAATTTTTTTTTAATCTTTATTAAAATACTCTGAACTCTTCATTAGACATGTGGCACTGAATTATTTTTCTTTTTATTTCTGGAAAATTGGAACTGAAGTGCTTTTGACCAAAAGAACATGTATTTACATTAAAATAAGTAAACAAACAAAAGCCACTGTCATGAGTCAGTTCCAATTTATAGTGACCATCCCATGCAGAGAACTAGCCCGTAGTGTTGTTAAGACTGTAAATCTTCATGGAAGTAAACAGCCACATCTCTTTTCCATGGAACGGCTGGTAGGTTCAAACAACAGACCTTTTGGTTATAAACTGAACACTTTAACAACTCTACTACCAAGTCTCTTCTTGTGTTGTTAATTGCCATTGAGTCAGTTCTGACACATAGCAATCCTGTATAGGATTTCCAAGGAGCAGCTGGTGAGTTTGAAACACTAACCTTGAGATCCAAACTGACCTTGCAATCCAGTACATTACCCTACAGCACCACATCAGGACTGTTGTGTTAATATACAATTATAAAGTTTTTATTATAGAAAAATTATGTATCTATTAGAGTCATCACATCTTATTGGTTATTTTACAAGCACCAAATATTTGACAATTCCTAATGAATTCAGTCCAAATGAAACCAATGTCAAATTATTCCACCCACTGTTTTTCAAACTCCATTTATCGTGATCCTCAAAGCCACAGAAATCAGATGGGGGATTACATGGGAAGCAGACTTTGTACTCTCTCTAGTCTGGACAGCCCACAGTCATTAGGACTTCCCTTGTGAGAGTGGACCCTATTGAAATTACATCGCTGCATGTCAATGACAAATCCTTTCTCCTCTGAAAGGCAGCAACTGTTTGCGCTATGAAACTCCTGGACAATTGGAATTTTATTTTTCAAAGAAGAAGAATTGAGGACAGGTCAATAGAATTAATTACTTTCATAAAGTCATGAAAAATTAGTAATTTGGTTTTTTAAAAATTGTGTTTATTTTATGCTTTTCTACTGTTAAGAAGCAGGACAAGATAATAAACCTTATGATTAATTTGTATACTGTCTAGTAAAATTAGTGTACTTTGTTTTATCTAGAAGAAAGTCATTAGAATGTTATTTAAATGTTTAAATTATCAGGACCATTTTTTTTTTTTTCTTTTTTTGCTGGCGAATTTATAATAATAATACAAGGAAAATTTGACTCAAACAAGAAACTTCAAATTATTGAAAAAGTGCTTACAAAAATAGTTTTAATGATTGTTCTTCTTCTAACCATTTAATATCCGAGTAAACATTGTGGCTAACACACACATTTTGTTCTTTAAGAAAAGAAAAGACCAAGTTTACTACAACTCCCCTTTTCCTCCCCAGGATTATAAAGTTTCATGAAGTCTCTATGCTTCTGTATTCCTTTCTTGTTAATAAGATTGTCTCAGCTTTTGAAATCAATTTTCCTAGCAGTGCCATGGTTTGTTTTGCGCTCTCAACTACGTAACATTTTCACTCTTCAGGACGGTGAGTACTAATTTGTTCTACTGAATATTTGAACACTTAAAAAATTATTCATAAATGCTCTACAATGTTCAGCAGGAGAAACAAACTTTGTGATGTCTTTATAATCATATTATTACGTCCTACCTTAAATATATTTTAAGAATTTTGTAGTAGAGCTGTCCAAGACAACAGTAACCACATGAACAACAAAAATAACAACAATAATGACATCACTTACACAAAAGAGTTTAAATCCAGCAAATATAATAATAGAAATTTCTTAATATCTGGCTTGTACATGACTGATTTTACTTCTTCATAACACAGATGCTACTTACCACAATGTAACTGTCAGGAAAAGAGATTCAGTCAGCTAAATCCTATGAGCTGATTAACATAGGGAAAATCTACACTTGTGAACACAGACAAAACCTAGATTTGCAGAACAAAATGAATGTGATTGGCATAATGGTTTGACCCCTAGTTTAAGGGGGGATTCTTGCGGTTCCATTCTTCTTTTAGAGCCCTGGTGTGAAATGAAAGCAGAATGCTCCCACTCTAACCTTTTTGATTTCTCTTCTCTCCTCTATTAGTCAGCTTATAAAGCTTTTACTGCTGGTCCTAAGATCTTGGTTGTGTGATAAAGGAGCAAATGTTGCCATTAGAAACTTTAGCTTGACTCATTTTCTGTCCATGAAACAACAAAAAGAAGCAAAAGAGAAATGTACTTTGTTAATGCTTCGAGAAGGACTCACATGGTGGAAATCAATTTAACAAGTAGAATTTGTGAATCAAATTACCAGTGTTTTTATTTACACAATCAGTATCTCATCTGTAGAGACTGAAACTCACCTTTTTAATGTCTAAAAATAACTGATGGGTGCTTTATTTATGCACAGAGTAAATTTACTTTCATACAGGGTACATGCTGATGTGTGTTGAAATGGATAAAGTTAGAACTTTTGTGGGTTGGCCTCATACAATGACTATCTGCCTGTCTCTTATTTGTTAAATGGTTGTTGTGTGCCATAGAGTTGATTTTGATGCGTAGTGACTGAGTTGCTGAAATTAATAGTCATAAACTAATAGTGAATATATATTGAACTCAACTGTGTTCAATACAATCACCCTCATTTTACAGATGAGAGCACTGAAAACCAGAGAACTGTAGGTCACAGATTTCATAAATGCTCTAACTAGGATTCAAATCCCAATAATTTTAAACACCACATTAGACATGACTATATAAACTACCGCCTTTAAAAAACAATACGGTACTGTAGAGCTGGGTTTGAATTGAGTTTTCCACAGAAAAGTTGTCTCTTCATGGTAAAGTCCATTCATTATAATAATGTAGCCTATAAGATAAGCATTGGACTGGAAACCAGAGGGTCAGCAGTTCAAACCCACCAGCTGCTCCTTGAAAACTCTATACAGGGTCACTATGAGTCCAAACTGACTCTATAGCTCTTTACAACAACATAATCAGACTCAACTTTCCCAAATATAAACTAAGAGCATAATCCTCAAAGTATATTTCTGATCTGATTATACATCTGTAATTAAAAAAAGAAAATGTATTGCTACAAAATCATAAAAACCATTGTTGTTGTTGTTAAGTGCCATCGAGTCGGGTCCGACCCATAGCGACCCTGTACAGGGTTTCCGAGGGTGTAAATCTTTATGGGAGTAGAAAGCCTCATCTTTCTCCCGCGGAGCGGCTGGTAGTTTCGAACCGCTGACCTTAAGGTTCGCAGCCCAATTCGTAACCACTACGCTACCAGATAAAAACCATTAATAAACAAAAAATACCAAGAGGTGAAGCTGTTGTTTCTCGATATATACTTCTGAAGGCAGTGTTTCCAATCCCTCTAACCCTTTCCTGAAGAATTCTGGACTCTTCAGTTTACACCACATCAAAACTGCAGTTTTAGCATCCTCCATAGCCTCAATTCATGTTCATTTTAAATATTCCTTGAGTATGGGGAATAAAAAGAATTCTTACTGGGCTAGATCACTGCTCTCGGGTGGATAGGTACGGTTTCTCAATGAAATTCTCATAGGACAACGCTTGCTACTTCTGAAGGATGATTAGATGAATTATCATTAAGATTAGAAAATTCCTTGGTACAACTTTCCTGGCCTTCTCCTCACCAAAGCAGTTTTAATTTTCTTAAAACTTTTTCATAAAAATCCCCTGCGATTGCTATGTGTCTTTGAGAAAATTTATCAAGATTTTTTAAGAATCCCCAAAAAACAGTTTCCATAACCTTCTGAACTGTCTTCTTTGCCTTGAATTTAAGTGGCACTGTAGATACCCTCAGAAGTCACTATTTTGATGGGACCTTGCTCTCTGAATCATATAGGTAAATTCAAGACTTTTGGTGCTGAAGGATAAACACTCAGCCTCAAGGTCGGTTTGAACCACAAAATGGCAGTTCTAACCTACCAGTCACTCCTCAGAAACCCTATGAGTCAGAACTGACTCAACAGCACTTAACGACAGCAACAAGACTTGTCCCCAGTTCCATTGCATCATCTTCGTTAGCTTCAGTCTTGCTAAAAAGGCTGGTAGAATGATCTGCTTTTTGAGCTAGCTGATCTCTGCGTAAACTTTATGGCACCCATTCGGCTGAAAGCCTGCTGAGCCACTATTACTATAATCACTTAAAATAGAAAATTGCAGACCATGTGAGATCCCAAGTCAGTAGCTATAGCATCAATGGTAATACCAATCTTCTTCCACCAGTTTCTAGACTTCATCCATACTTTCTTCATTTGGCATGGTTCTCTCTTGACTCATCTTTAATGTCTTCCTGACCTTCCTTAAAATTCTTGTTTTAATTCACCACAACATTCCTGTAATCTTGTTGCAAAGCTTCAATGATTGTGAAAATGTTCACTTGAGTGAGTGGTGTTACACTGCTGATTTCAAAATTACTTTTGTCCTAGGCACAAACAGTATGCTTTAAAAAGTTTTTGTGAAGTCACCTTGATAAGATGAATGTACTGAAAGAACTTGGCTGTCGCTAGCCACTGATCACAGAGACATTTTTAAGCATATCATGTTGGGAATAAACCCATGCATGTGTGAACTGTTACCCTAGCAATACTTTTTTCATGCATCCTTATTATATATATTGTTTTCTTAAATTAATTTGTACAAAGAAAATGTCTCAACTGTCTCTATAGAGTCACTTTATAAACCATCATTGAATTTGTCTTTCCGCTCTGAATTTGATCCATTTTTCTTAGTCTGTACATTCTAGTCTTCAATCCAATGTTTGGATTCTGCTAATGAGGGGCGGGGGGAAGGTATGTCAGACACACCATGGCTAATAAACTCCACACCATTCTTAAAGAAGCACTGTGACATTTTTTTTAAACATCAGTAAGAGGAAAATCAGCTCCTATTCAAAGACCAGAAGACACTGCAGATGAGCAAACTTAAATACACAGTAATCACATTCTAAACAAGCTCTGGTATCGCAGTGGTTACGAATTGGGCTGCAAACCTCAAGGCCAGCAGTTCAAAACTACCAGCTGTTCTGCAGGAGAAGGATGAGGCTTTCTGTTCCCGGAAAGATTTACAGCCTCGGAAACCATGTACAGGGTCTCTATAAGTCGGAACTGACTCCACGGCACGTAACAACAACAACAACAAATCACATTCTAAAGCAACTTTTTGAAAAAGTAAAAGTGAACAAAACCATTGCAATGAGCTGATTCCAACCCATATTGACCACGTAGAGCAGCACAGAACTAAAAACTAAGAGTTTCTAAGGATATAAATCTTTATGGACCCAGATTGCCCCATCTCTCTGTGGAGTGGCTGGTGGATTCAAACACTTACCTTTCAGTTAGCGGTTGAACATTAACCACTGTATCACCAGGGTTATTTAAAAGTGAACACAAAAACAAGTAAAGAAAATTTGTAAATAATAATAATTTAATAATGTCCTGGTATGGTGCTGTAGGATAATCATTCAATCACAAAGTCAGTTTAAACTGAAAGGTTGGCAGTTTGAACCCACCAGTTGCTCCTCAGAAACCCTGTACAAGGCCATTATGAGTTGGTTCCGACTCAACGACACTTAACAACAGCAACATCAAAGCTACCTGTTTAAGGATACCTGGTGTGGCATTGTAGGATAAACATTGGACTGCTAACCTCAAGTTTGGCAGTTCAAACCCACCAGCTGCTCCCTGAAACCCTATGCAGAGTCACAATGAGTTGGAACCTACTCGACAGCACTTAATAATAGCAACAACCTGCTTAAGGCATGGTACATTTTCATGGAAATTTCTTATTAAAACTAAGGTTGTTGTTATTGTTAAATGCCGTCAAGTCAGTTCCACCTCAAGGGGACAAAGCAGCTCTCCTTGACTTTCAGAGTAGTAATTCAATTATATTTGAATATCACTGAGTATCAGAAGCTGTACAATAAGCACTGGACTGCTAAATTCAGGAATTCAAACCTACCAGCTGTTCTGGGGGGAAAATGGGGCAACAGTCCTCAATTTCTACCGTATAGATTGCTGCATTTATACAAAGATAAAGAAGAGACATCGCTTCTCACTTCTTTGTTCCTTCTTATGAATCCAGTCATGTTTTCACTAAACACCTTCCTAGAGGTAGTCTGTACCACCTCTGGAAACAAACTAGGCGTAAGCACCCACCTGTGTGTATTATTATATGAACCATGATTTGTACACTAGATTACCTAGATTTCTTAGGAAAAGAAAATGTGATATGGTTTGTAGGTACTTTGAACAAATTGTATCAGATGTTTGTGATACATATTATGTTTAAGAGCAGTATGTTCGCTTTCTATTATATCTTAGAGACACCAGCTGGTGTTAAAATAATATCTAAGCTTTTCACCTATGCCTTTTCTTCTATCTTGTCTCTGTGTATGGGCATAAAATCTTTGGACTGAGTAAAATATTTTACCTTTTGTACTCAAAATTTGTCTCCCATTTCTATATGTAATAAGGACACAAATGTTTCATACCTATCACTTTTTCTTAAAGCTGTCTCTTAGATTTGTTCTTTACCTCTCTATTAACAGGCTTATTGATCTTATTCATATTTCCAGCGTTTGACATCTGGATTGCTATCACCATCTCTTAGCCTGTCATGCTGCAACCCTTTCTGAGCCCGTCTTGCTGCCTTGCTTCTGTTGCGCTCCATTACATTTTGAACACAGTTACAAGACTTGTGTGTGTGTGTGTGAGATAGTGTACATAAGATAAATTCCCTGGCAGGACCACACATGTTTATTTCTGCCTAAATTTTTAATTGCTTTTTAAATACACATATAATAGAATTTATTATTTTTGGTAGTTCTATAACTGATGCCTCACTTCCCAAAACAACCTAGTGCTTGATCATTGAGCCAGTTTTTCCCTCCAACTACTAATTTATTTTATATTTCTATTATATCTCCTTTTCTTAATATCAAATGAAATCATACAGTATGTAGCATTTTCAGCTTGGTTTCTCTCATTTTGTGCAAGGCATTTGTGATCCAATCACATTTTTGAATATAATACTGGATTTTTTGGTTTGTTTTTGTTTTCTTTCTCTTTTTATTGTGTAGTATTCCAGTAACAGTAGTATGAAGCTGGAAGTTCTTGCTCATCTAAGAAATTTAGATGACAGCTACCAAGCCAATAAACTGGAATAGTTCTATATATGTCCATCCCAAAGAAAGTTGATACAACAGAATTTAAAAATTATTGAAAAATAACATTAAAATCACATACAAGTAATTTTTTAAAAATTGAAGATAATTTGAAATGGTATCAAGTAACTGCCAGAAACTCAACCTAGAAGAGTACATGCATTGAGAGATATTATTTTTGATTTCAGATGGATCTTGACTGAAAGTAGAGACTACAAGAAATATATTTTCCTGTGCTTTATTCACTATGCAAAGTTATTCAAGTATATGGCTCACAAAAAATTATGAATAACATTGCCAAGAAACGGAATTCCAGAATACTTCATTGTGCTCCTGCAGGACCTTTTTATAGAAAAAAAGGCAGTCATTCAAACAGAGCAAGGGATACTGAATGGATTACAGTCAGGAGAGTTGTGCCTCAAGGTTGTATCCTTTCACCATACTTACTGAATATGTGTGCTGAGAAACGAATCTGAGAAATGGCTTTATATGAAGGAGAACAGGACACCAGGACTGGAGAAAGAATCATTAACAACTTGAAATATGCAGATTATACAACCTTGCTTGCTGAATGTGTAGAGGGGATAAAGAGCAATGAGTATAGCCTTCAGTATGGATTACACCTGAACTTAACATAAACAAAAATCCTTACAACTGGACCACAAAGCAATATCAGAATAAATAGAGAAAAGATTGACGTTGTCAAAGATTTTGTTTTATTTGGATTCACAATCAGCATGAATGGAAGCAGCAGTCAAGAAATCACATTACATATTGCATTGGACAAATCTGCTGCAGAATACCTCTTTAAATTTTTCAAAAGCTAAGATAACACTTTGAGCAGTAATAATCCAAGCCATTGTGTTTTCAAGAGATGCATATGCTTACTAAAAGCTGAACAATGAATAAGGAGAAAAGAAGAACCGATGCCTCTGAAATGTGTTGTTAGCAAAGAATGATGGATACACCATGGGCTGTCAAAAGAAGGAACAAATACGTTGTGGAAGAAGTATAGCTTGAATTCTCCTGAGAAGTGAGGATCCTGACATTTTGTCTAATGTATTCTGGATATGTCATTAGAAGGGTCTGGTCTCTGAAGAAGGACATCATGCTTCATAAAGTAAAGAGTCTGCAAAAAGAGGAAGCCCTTCAATGAGATGGACTGACACAGTGGCTACAACAATGGATTTAAGTGTAGCAATGATTGTGAAGATGGTAAAGGACCAGTCAGGTTTTCATTTTTTTTTGTGTGCAGAGTCACTATGAGTCAGAACCTATCCAAAGTGCATGAGATGAAGTTTTGCCATTCTTCTTCTTCTTCTTCTTTTTTTTTTTTTTTTAAAGTTTTTGTTGTGAATTGAGTGATAGTTTTTATATGGGAGAGCATCAGCTTTACATTCATCCTATTGTATTTCATTTCATTTCATTACAATGATTACAATCTCCTCCATGCATCATCATTCAACAGCATTTGCTTCCAATCCCTCTGTTTTTGTTTTTCTGTGTTTTTTTGTTTGTTTGTTTTTGGATGTACACCAAAGCATTCAGGAATATATAACCATTCAAACAACCAAAGGGTTGTTTGAATACCCTGCACGCCAGTCCCCTGGGCCACCAGCACACAGCCCCTCTCCCTCCTTGAGTCTAGAGTCCCCAGCCACTCCACCTCTCCATGTCATCGTCTCGTCTCTGCCTCCATCTCTGGCATTGTTGCTTCTCTGGATAGGGTCCTGCACTAAGCTCTTCTCCCTTAATGGGCCCAGTGTCCTCCACTCCTGCAGTGACTGCAGGATCAACCACTCCACTCCTTTTATTATAAAATGTCTACCTTCACATTTGCAACATTCACAATCAGTCCTGATAGCAACTATGCACTATTGAACCACAAGAGTATTATCCCCAGCTCCTTTTACCAGTCCCATCTAGACAGGTTGGAAAACACTCAGTGGAGTTTCTACCTTCCCCTGCACCCTCTGAAACTAAGCTCCCTCTTGAAAACTTTTAAGCCAGTCACTTTGTACCTTTGTAACCCTCCCTCCCCATTTTGGGTAGCCAAGATCTAAGTTGCCTATCCCTGTCAACCCTTTGTGCAGAAGGGGTGGGAATGATCCTTTCTGTAAGACTTGTTCTGTCTTTTAAGCTACTATATCCATAAGTATAGACCAAGTTTATCAAATTATAGTGGATTAGACTTTTTTTTTTTCCACTTCTTTCTTCCTTTAGTCGAGTTCTGATCATCCAGCCATTGAAGCTAGGTCAAATGGGTACTATCTGTTCTTACAAGACATACATGGTTTTTGTTCTGGTTGTTGTTAAGTACTATCTAGTTGATTCTGACTGGTAGTGACTCTGTTTAAGGTTTCCAAGACTTTTAAAAAAGTCATTGTGGGGTACATGGAGGAGATTATAATTATTGTAATGAAACAAAGTATATGATTTGTTGACTGTAAAACTGATGACCTGGCCTGTACACTTTCATTCAATTCACAATAAAAACTTAAAATAAATAAATAAAATCAATACCCCATGAAAGGCCATGCTTACATGCTTTTGCATATTTAAAAAAAGTCATTGTGAGAGAAGAAAGCCTTTTCTGTTGCAGAGTCCTAGTGGGCTCAAATTGACAGCCTGGTGGTTCACAGTTCAGTGTTTATCAATAGTTCATGGTATATTGAGTATTTGTCTTCACCAACATCATAATTCAAAGACATGAATTCTGCTTCTATCTTCCTCATTCATTGTTTAACTTTCACATGCATATAAGGTGATTGAAAGTATCATTGTTTGGGTAAGAGACTACTTATTCTCAAAGTGATGTTTGCTTTTGAGCACTAACAGATCATTTGCATCAGACTTATCTAATATCATACTCTATTTTATTTCCTGAGTGTTCCTGCCAAGGATGTTGATTGTGGATCCAAGTAAACTAAAATTCTTGATAATTTTTCTTTATTTTTTTAAATCATGGTATTGTTTATTGGTACAGTAGTGAGAATTTTTGTTTTTCTTTATGTTCAGATGTAATTTGTATTGAAGGCTGAAATATTTGATTTTCATCAGTAAATGCTTCAAGCCCTCTTAATTTTCAGAAAGCAAGGTTGTATTATCTGCACATTGCAGGTTGTGAATGAGTTTTATTCTAATCCTGATACCATTTACTTCCTGATATGATACAGCTTTCTTGGATTATTTGGTCAGTATGCAAATGGAATAAAAATGGTGAAAGGTTGCCACATTGACACAGACTTTTCCTGATTTTAATCCATGTATCATCCCTTGTTCTTTTTGAACAACTGCCTCTTGGTAAATATACAGGATATGCATGAGAGCAATTAAGTATTCTGTGGGTTTATGGTCTTCATCAAATTTTTGAAATTGAGGGACACATTTCTATAATTTTTTATGCCATCCTTTCTGTCCTTTAGTGTCTTTATTCCAGGTAAATAAGAACTCTTGATGTTGCCCCACAAGTCACTAGTTGGCTATCAACTTTTCTTTAAGTTCTATTTTTGCTGGATGCTTCATTTTGGTTATTGCTATTTTTCAAATGACTGATTGCTATTATTTCAATGTCTATAATCATTTTTACAATGTTTTATCTGATAGTAATACTATCTGATGTTACTGTCACCTTGTTACAGCAGCTCTGGTAAGTGTTATAGTAGCTCTGATAAGTATTACAGCAGCTTTAGGTCTGTCACCGAAGAAACTGAGGACACTCAGAAAGGTGAAGCAGAGTTTCAGATTTTGTTAAGCTGGCTGGCTCAGAGGAGTTAACTTCTCCAGATTCTGAGTCCTGAGTGCAGGTCAGTTTAGGTTTATATGGGGCAGTATTGGGGAGGGGCTAGGTTGAGGACCTGTTTGAAGACAGGAGGGAAACCAGAAGATTGGTCCCGCTCAGTAACCTGATTAACATTCTAGTTTGTTTCCTGGGAGGGGAGGACAGTTAATGTTTTCTGGGAGAGGGAGGTTAATGTTTTACCTTTTCTTCTTCAGCCTCACACAATTTATGCCTAGAAGTTTGATTTGGGTCTCTTCCTCTGTGTATTTCTCTTCCATACTTTTCCATAACCATCTACTCCATACTTTTGCCTAACATTTTGCATATATGAAATACAGTTTTAATGTCAATTTCTTTTAATCTGTTCTTGGTGAGTTTTATTGATTTTTTTCTCATTATAGGTCATATTTTCTTGCTTCTTTGTATGCTTGATAAATTTTTAAATGGTTTTCATATAGAGTTATGAATTTTACTTTTTCATGCCCTGGATATTCTGATATTATTGTAAATTTCTTGATTTCTTTTTTTTTCTAGGATGCAGTTAAGTTACTTGGAAAAAGTTTCACCCTTTCAGATCTTTCTTTTGATTTTTTTTTTTTTTTTTAATGTGGAACCACACCAGTCTTCAGTCTAGGGCCAAATATTGCCTACCACTAAGGAAAGTTTCTGTATTAATGCAATGTGTTGCAAACTGTGTTTATTCAAGTCTAGCTGATGTCAGTGCCAACCATTGTTTTCTCTAATCCTTTCAGGTATTAGATAACCCTTTTCAGCCTTGGGTAGTTTCCTACATGTATGTGTGATCTGTACTTAGCTAAACAGTAAAGGAGAACCCTTTGACATTTCACAGCAGAGTGGAGTCCAGGCCAATGGGCTGTGGGACAGAGATGCCTGCCACTGGATCTGGAAGAAGAGAGGCTGACTGAAAGAACAGTGCCGTGAACATTTTCTGGTTCTAACTTAACCTGTTAACTTCCCTAGTCAACTCCATAACTGTGAGTATGGTATCTGAGTAGTCATTGCAACAATTAATTGAACCCAGCTGGCTACAGAGTGATGTTGCCATTTTTATTCTTTTTTACAGCAAGGAAAAGAAAGCATCAGTGGAATTATAAATTAGATCCTCAAAGAGATAAAGTTCAATACTCACCCCCAAAATGAGATAAAAGATGTTATGGTGGTTGTGTGCCACCAAGTATATTCCGAATCACAGTGACCCTCCATAGGGTTTCTGAGGCTGTAAATATTTATGGGAACAGAAATTCTTATCTGTCAATGATGGAGCAGCTAGTAGATTCAAACTGCTGACCTTGTAGTTAGCAACTCAACTCATCGTTACCCATTACACTATCAGAGTCCCTTAGAAGATGCTATAAAGCAGAAAAAAATAGAAGATTATAAAAGTTCTTGGTAGTGGTGTCCCGTGGAGTCAGTTTCAACTCATATCAACCCTGTATAGAGTTTCTGAGGCTATAAATCTTTATGGGAGCAGAAAGCCTCATCTTTCTCCTGTGGAATGATTGGTAATTTTGAACTGCTGACCTTGAGGTTAGCAGCCTGACTCATAACCACTATGCTAACAGAGCTATTAAAAATATGATGGTAAGAATGAAATTTACATTTAGATTTCAGAGATAAAATTGAGAATTCTATTGGACATTAAAACAAAAACACTAGTTAATAGAAACATGAAAGAAATAAAAAGCTAAGACAATTAGATCAGTAATTATTGCTGTTAAATGCTGTTGAGTCAGTTCTGAAAGTTTCCAAGGAGCGCCTATTGAGTTTGAACAGCTGACCTTGTGATTCAAACCAAACTTGCAGTCCAGTGCTTTATTCCACAGGGAAAACTACTAGATCAAAATGAGTTCATAAAGAAAATAAGAAGGAGAAAGTTAGCAAAAATTTATAAAACTTAAAAAATATGATGATTTGGATCAGTTTGTCTCATAGTGGGATGAGCACAATGAATAAAAATGATTCATAATAAGACATATCTCCTTAATTATTTTTCAAGCATCAGGATAAAGAATACAAATATTTTCAAGAAGACAGTATATACACATACTTGCAGACATGTATCAGAATAGCAGCGTGCTTCCCAACTGCAAAATCAGAAGCTAGAAACCAAAAGAGTAATGGGCTCAAAATTCTTAGAGGTAATGCTTCCAAACAAGATAAATAAGATAAAGGTATTTTTAAACATGAACGATCTCAAGAATATTTGCTCCATGTGCAAAGTGTCTCACAAAGCTACTAGAATTCTTGTCAACCAAAGGGAGTGAGGTAAGTTTTCTTCATAAATGGCACTGTAAAGTCCTTCCTTTCCTATATATATATATGTGGTGGTGGTGGTGGTGTGCCGTGGAGTCAGTTCCAACTCATAGCGACCCTGTATAGGGTTTCTGAGGCTGTAAATCTTTACCGGAGCAGAAAGCCTCATCTTTCTTTTGCTGATTAGCTGGCAGTTTGAACTGTTGACCTTGAGGCTAGTAGCCAGACTCGTAAACACTATGCTGCCAGAGCTCCTTTTCCTATATATGTAAGCCTTTTCAAATTGAAAAGTGGAATCTGAGCTCTCTTTAGTCCTCAAACTGACATCTTTATTCTTGAACATTTTCAAAAGGTCTTGTGCAGCAGATTTGCTTAAAGCAGTATGTCATTTGATCTCTTGACTGCTGCTTCCAAGTGTGTTGATGGTGGTCCAAGGAAAATGAAGTACTTAATAGCTTCAATCAATTTACCTTGATGTTATTTATTGGTCCAGTTTGAGTATTTTTGTCTTCTTTACATTGAGGTGCAAACCATACCAAAGGCTTTGGTCTTTGATCGTCATCAGTAAGTATTTTAAGTCCCCTTTGCTTTCAGCAAGCAAAGTTCTATCATCTGCATATTGCAGGTTGATAGAGTCTCCTCCAATCCCGATTCCTTGTTCTTCTTCATATAATCCAGTTTCTCAGATTATTTTCTCAACATACAGATTTAAGGAATCCTGATGTGGTGCTGTAGGGTAAGCACTGGATGCAAGGTTGATTTGAACTACAATAGAAACCCCATACAGGTTTGCTATGAATTGGAACTGACTTAATGGCATGTAACAACAGCAACATACAGATGAAGTAAGTATGGTGGAAGAATACAACCCTAGCACACGCCTTTCCCCATTTTAGTCCATTCAGTGTCCTCTTGGTCTGTTTGAACACTTGCCTCTTGGTCTATGTAGAGGTTCTACATGAGAACAATTAAATGTTCGGGAATACTCATTCTCTGCAATGTTGTCCATAGCTTATCATGATCAGCACAGTTTTTGTATAGTCAATACAATACAGCCTTTGTATAGTCAATAAAGCACAGGTAAACATCTCTCTGGTATTCTCTGCTTTCAGCAAGATCCATCTGATATCAACAATGATATCTATTGTTCCCCATCCTTGTCTGAATTGAAGCTCTGGAAATTAGAAGTTCCCTGTCAATATATTATTGTAGCCATTTTTGAAGTATCTTCAAATGATATATGAAGTCTGCATAAGAAGCACTTGGAGCAAGATTATGGATCCTTTGTTGCAGAGTTGTATCAACAGCTGCTCTGATCTAACCCTCTGTAACAAAGACATAAGGGATTGACTGAAACAGTTACAGATGCTGACCTTGGAACCCAAACATCAGGATAGGAGAGAGAGGTAGATTAAGTGCTGACTGACCAGGAGTAGTGAGAGAGAAGAAAAATGGGTGAACTATGAGCTGGTGTGGAGCACTTGCTGATACAGCAGCTTTCAGGCACAGTATGTGGCTGGAGGTTGGCATCAAGGGGGTGCAGTTCTCCTTTGTTCCTGTGCCCTCCTGTTAGATGGGAGCATACGCTGTCCCTGCCCTCACCAATCCAGCAGCCCTGCCTGTGCAACCTCTGCTCTGCCTGGGGTTGGCACCTGGCATAGCACCCCTGTTCCTGGAGGCACATGAACCTGCCATGAACTATGCTACATAAACAGTGATCAGAAAACTGAGTTCACACTTACTGTCTCTATCACATCCACCAGACAGTGACCAAAATACAGTGTCAGAACATGTAACACTAGAAATGGCATCAGAATGACCTGATAAGAAATTTAAAAGAATTGTAATTAGGCAACTTTATTAGATTGAAAAAAAGATTGAGGAAAGCTGCAGGTGAAATCAGGGGAACATATGGGAAAAAAAAATCATGATACAAACTGACAAAATAATTGAAAAAATGGAAACCATACAAAATCAGCAATTAGAAAGCCATAAGATTAACACTTCTTGTTAAGTGCCATTGAGTCAGTTTCAACTAATAGGGACCCTGTACAGGATTTCTAAGGAGAGGCTGGTGAATCTGAACTGCCAATCTTGTGGTTCACAGTGCAGAGCTGATCCGACAGTGCCATATCAGGTATAAACTTCAGAAATAGAAAACACACTGAAAGGGCAAAAAAAAAAAAAAAAAAAGAATCTCATTAATAGAAAGCCAAATTCCTGAGTTTGAAAAAAAAAAATCTCTCAATAATCATCTGAAAGAAAACAATGATAAATCCCAAAAAGAAAAACATCAAGACTTATTCTAATCAAACTTTTAAAAACCAAAGACAAGGAAATAATCCTTATTGTGCTTTATTGACTATGCAAAGGCTTTCAATTATGTGGAAAAGCAAGGTTACTTACAATGAAGAACTAATAAAGCTAAACCCCGAATTATCAGCAGAAACCATGTAGGCAAGAAGAGAATGGGATGACATATATAAACTTTGAAAGAAAAATATTACCTACCAAGAATCATATATCCAGCAAAACTGTCCATCATCTATGATGGCAAAATTAGGTCATTTTCAGACAAACAGATGAAAAGAATTTGTAAAACTCAGACCAACCTTACAAACAGTACTAAAGGGAGTTCTCAGGACAGAAAACTATTAACAGCAGACAACAATCACAGACTTACATACATGGCAATACCACCTAGACTCAGCCAAATATAGAAGTGTGCAAAGTAAAGCAGACATATAAGATTAAAAAGAGGGAACCAGATATATAGTTGCAGCAACATAAATACATAAATTAAAAAGAAGGAATAATCCAATTGCAGAACTTCCAAATGAAGAGGAAATCAAGTAGATTTCAAGAAAAAAAATAATATTAAATAAAAATAAACTTTACTGTATAATCCTAAAAATGAGACCAAGTCTTACTTCTAACCCTATCCTAACCCTCACCCCTAATACTAACCTTAGTCCTAATCATAACCCTAAAAATATTTCTAACACTAACCCTTACTCTTACCGATCCCATATCATCCTACAACCCCCCAAAAAGAAGTGCATGTATTATTTTGAAATTTTGGGCCAACATGAAAATGGACAACTAAATGCTAAAACTATTTTTTCTGATGCATACGGAGGAGTTTGGTTGAGATGTAATTACATGCTTGTATAATTTAAAGATAATGTAATATGTAGACTTATTAAAAAGATACATAAATTGATAAAATATTTTAAATATTAAATTTAAATATTCAAATGTAACATAATGAGACACATGATTGGAATTCAAAAGATATCCAAGAAAAAGATCAACTCTATTAACATCTCTGTGTAATTAATTATAACATCAATATTGTTTCCACCAGTTGTCTGTCAGTTTGTCATACTGTGGTGGCATGTGTTTTACTGTGATGCTAGAAGCAATGCCACTGATCTTTTAAAAATAAGCAGGATTACCCATGATGAACAGGTTTCAGCTGAGCTTCCAAACTAAGACAGACTAGGAAGAAGGAAACATGAACTAATTCTGAATGTTTAGCCATTGAAAACCTAATAAATAGCAGTGGAACACTGTCAGACGGTGCCAGAATATTGAATATTGAAACATGATGAAGAGCACCAGAGTATTGTCAGATATAGTGTCAGAAAATGAGTTCCTCAGGTTGGAAGGTGCTCAAAATACGACTGGGGTGGAGCTGCCTCCTCAAAGTAGAGTTGTCTGTAATGACACGAATGGAATAAAGCTTTCGGAAACTTGATTTGCTGGTGGTGGATGACACAAAATAAGGATAAACAGCTGTAAGCATCCATTAAAAATCAGAACATGGAATGTACAAAGTATGAATCTAGAAAAGTTGGAGGTTACTGAAAATGAAATGGAATGCCTAAGCATCAATTTGCTAGGCCTTAGTGAGCTGTAAAGCACTGGTTTGGCCCTTTTGAATATGATAATCATTTGGTTTACTATGGCAGGAATGAGAAATTGAAGAGGAATGGGGTTACTCTCATCATCACAAAGAACATTTCAAGATCTGTCTTGAAGCACAACACTGTCTGTGATAGGATAATACCCATATGCCTACAAGGAAGACCTGTTAATACCACTATTATTCAAATTTACACCCCAAACACCAAAGCCGGTGATGATGAAACTAAAGAATTATATTAACTTCTTTAGTCTGAAATTGACCAAACATGAAACTGAGGTGTGTTGATAATTAATGGTGATTGGAATGAAAAGTTTGGAAACAAAGAGGAAGCTTCTTGAGCTGACCTTTGAAATTTTTGTTCAGTTCTTGTACCTCCTCACTTGTATTTGCTTTAGCATCTGTATATTCGAGAGCAAGTTTCAGAGTCTCTTCTGATATCCATTTTGGTTTTTTCCTTCTTTCTTGTCCTTTTAACCACTTTTTTTTTTTTTTTGAAGGATCAGTAATTGGTAAATATGACATTGATGATCGAAATGATGCTGGAGGTCACATGATAGAATTTCGTAAGACCAACTATTTATTCATTGCAAATACCTTTTTGAAACAACATAAAAGATGACTGTACAAATGGACCTAACCAGATGGAATGTTAGAATATATCTAAGGGAAGAGATGGTGGAAAACTCCACATTATCATCCAAAACAAGGCAAGGAGCAAGCTGTGGAATGATCAACTGCTCATATTCAAGTTTAGGCTAACGTTGAAGAAAATTAAAACAAGTCCACGAGAGTCAAAATATGACCCTGAACTTATCCCACCTGAATTTAGAGGCAATATGAATAACATATTTGATGCATTTGACACTAATGACCAAAGAACAGAAGAGATATGGGATGACATCAAGCACAGGATACACGAAGAAAGCAAAAGGTCATCAAGAAGAAAAGAAAGAAGGAAAAATCAAAATGGTTGTCAGAGAGTATCTCCAGGATAGAGATACTAAAACAAGTGGAAGAAATAAGAAGTCAAAGAGCTGAATAGAAAATGTCAAGCAGTTCAAGAAAACAAAGTCAATTATTATTATGAAATGTGTGATGAAATAACTGAAGAAAACAATTCCAAGCCTTGACAAGCAATATCGAAAGATTCTATAAACTTAGAGTCCTGTTGAGGCACTGTGGGATAATGCACTGGACCAAAAGGTCAGTTTGAGCTACAAGATCGGTGATTAAAATTCACCAGCTTCTTAGAAACCCTTTACAGGGTCACTATGACTTTGAACTGAATCAACGGCACTTAGCAACAACATGAGCTCTGGTAGCATAGTGGGTTATGAGTTGGTCAACTCACCACAAGGTCATCAGTTTGAATCCACCAGTTGGAAGGAATACAAAGAGCAAGAAAACAACTTTTTGGTATTCTCTGCTTTTAGGCAAGATCTATCTGACATTAGCAATAATACTCATCCTTCTGAATCCTTTTATGAATCTGGCATGAGTTTCTTGCAGATCTCTGTTGATGTACTGCTACATCCATTTTTGAATTTTCTTCAGGAAAGTTTTACTTGTGTGTAGCATTAATAATATTGTTTTATAGTTTCCACATTCTTTAGGTCACCTTTCTTTGGAATGGGCACAAATATAGATATCTTATAATCAATTAATCAGCAAGCTGTCTTCCAAATATTTTGGTATAGAACTAATGTATGCTTCCAGGACTATATCAGTTTGTTGAAATATTTCAACTGGTATTCTGTCAATTCCTGGAGCCTGGTTGTTTGCCAATGACTTCAGTGCAGCTTGGGCTTCTTCCTTAAATGCCATCAGTTCTTAATCCTATGCTGTCTTCTGAAATAGTTAAATGCTGATTAATTCTATCTGGTACAGTAGCTCTTTGTTTCTCTTCCGTCTTCTTTTCATGCTTATTGTGGCATTCAATATTTTGTCAATAGAATCCTTCAATATTATAAGTTGAAGTGACACTTTTCTTCAGTTCTTTAAGATTGAGAACTGCTGACCGTGTTTTTTCCATTTTGATTTTCTAACTCCAGGGTTTTGGATATTTCATTATAATATTTTACTTTGTCTTCTCAGACTGTCCTTTGAAATTTTCTGTCAGTTCCTTTCCTTCATTTCTTCCTTTGGCTTTAGATATTCTATATTCAAGAGCAACTTTCAGAGTCTCTTGAGACATCCACTTTGGTCTTTTCTTCCTTTCCTTTCTGCTCTTCTAATAACATTTTGCTTGGATGATGTGCTTGATATCATCCCATGATTCTTGTGGTCTTTGATAATCATTTTTCAATGTGTCAAACCTGCTCTTGAGATGATCTCCAAATTGAGGTTGGATATGTTCAAGTTTGTCTTTTGGCTTTCATAGATTTGCATTAATTTTCTTCAATTTCTACCTGGACTTGCATATAAGCCATTGAAGATCTGGCCTTGGTCTGATGATATTGATCTTTTCCTTAGTTTCTTCTCACAGATGTAGAAAATTAGATACCTGTGTATTCCATCTGATGAGGTCTATGTGTATAGTTGCCATTTATATTGGTGAAAAAGGTAAAGTCTTTGGTCCTGCAAAATTCTATCATGCAACCTCCAGTCTCAATTCTATCAACTACAGGTCTTTTCTCTTTGTTTTCAACTTTGCATTCCAATCACCAGCAATTATCAATGCATCTTGATGGCACAGTTGATCAATTTCAGGCTAAAGAATTTGGTGGCATAGGTTGTGTGCCATCAAGTCAGTTCTGACTCATAGTGACCCTGTATAAGGTTTCTGGGGCTATAAATTATTACAGGAGCAGAAAGCCTCATCTTTCTGATAGATTCTAACTGCTGACCTTTTGGTCAGTACCCCAGCTTGTAAACCACCATACTACCAGGCCTCCTCGAAGAAGGTAGAATTCTTCAATTTCTTCATCATTGGCTTTGGTGGTGGGTCTGTAAGTTTGAATGCAAGTTGTATTAACTAGTCTTCCTTGTAGGCATATAGATATTATCCTATCACAGACAGCATACATTTCAAGATAGGTCTTGAAGTGTTCTTTTTGATGATGAATAATACAATGCCATTCTTTAATTATTCCTGGCATAGCAAGCCATGATATTTTCTGATTAAAGATGGCCGATATCTGTCCATTTCAGTTAATTAATGCCTAGAATACCAATATGCATGCATTCTATTTCATTTGTGACGAGTTCCATTTTTCCTAGACTCATACTTAGTACAATTCATGTTCTCATTAATAATGGATGTCTGCAGCTGTTTCTTTTCATTCTGAGTCATGTCCCATTGGTAAATGCAAATTTCAAAAGCTTTGCTCGCTCCTTCCAGGTCATTAAGGTCAACTCTATTTTGAATGCCTTATGAACTGAAGGTCTCCTCTCTTGAACTATAACAGATAATTTTTCACTGCTATTCAAAAGGTTTTCAGAGGCTAATCCTTTAGAAATGGACCACCTACTCCTTCTTTCCAGTCTGTCCTAGTCTGTAAGCTCTATCAAAACCCATTCATATTTGTTGGTATTTGAAACACCAGACAGAGCTTCTGGCATAACAGTGACTCAAAAGTCACCATACTAGGATAAACTGACAGGCATGTATTGAAGCAGTGATAGTTCACCTTACTTTTATTGTATTTCCTTACTGAATCTTAACTAGTACTGGGCCTACAAATATAGTGACTACCTTGCAAAGTGGTTGCAAATGTGTTGGTAAAGGAAAAGGCAAGTGGATTTAAGACTCTCTTACTTTCTGGTTACTCTCTGGGTTGGGATACTAACTGCAAGGTGCTAGGTACAAATACACCAACCATCATGTGGGAGAAAAGTGAAGCTGTCCACTCCAACAGACTTATAGTATGGGAAACCCTATATTGATTTGCTATGATTTGGAATTGGCTTGTTGGCAGTGGGTTTGTTTATTTGTTTTTGTTTTTTTTTATACAGTATTCAAACTCCTGGTGTGGTTCTGTCGGATCAGCACTGGACTGTGAATCACAAGGGCTTCAGTCAAAATCTAACAGCTGCTCCTCAGTAACCCTACGTAGGTCACTATTAATTGGAACCAAGTCAAGAGCACTTAACAACAACAACATACAATATTTAGGTAGAGAGCTGTAGGAAGGTTGGGTATTTAAAATGATATAAATATTCTGAAATAGAACTCTAAAGAATGGCTTGAGTGGGGAGTCAGGCATTTGTTGATCAATCTCATCTAATAACCTTTTTTTTTTTTTTATCAGATTGAGTATAGCCCTCATATACTTTGATATGTGAGATCACACAGTATTTTAAAAATTAGTCTGTTGTTAAGACCATCTATTTAGTTCCTTATAGCCAAAAGTAAGGTATTTTCTAGATTCAGTATTTTATTTCATTAGGAAGAGTCTGTAAAACAGAAAACTGTTTTAAAACTCAGAGACAAAACAAAAACTGGATTTATTTTTTGTTTGAGCTGATTTATTTTTTTTATCAATTCAAAGCAATTTTCTTCTTAATTCTTTTCTTGAAATCTGTGCATAATTTGTTGTCGAGGTGGATTTGCTGATATCAGAAAGCATTTGGCCACAACAAACTGCCCTCTGGCAACGAAGAAATTGGTGCCAAGGGACGCTTTCAGAGGCCTTTCTTCTTTCATTTGTGCAGCTGTGTAAAGTTAGCCTCTTTAAAGGCTCGTGTGTGTGTTTCCCTCATCTTCTCATTTCAGTACTAAGTTGTAAAAATTTCTATATCCTTTTAATTTCCCTTTCATTTCACAGGGTAGTAGGAAGTGATCTTTATGGATTTTTTACAGATATATTAAATGATGATACTTTATTTCTTCAATTCTATTTGCCTTTGAAACTGCATAAAGAGGAATCGAGCTAATGAGAATAAGCAAGTGATTTAGTCACTCATAGCTAGGGCAATTATATGACCCGGTATGTCCAGGAGAGTCATGATTTAGGCCTATTCTTAGAGTATTTATTAACAGTGACACTTTTCAATATCTAAAGTATTTGGGTTTTAACTGATAAATTATTGCTGTCCATCAACAGAGAGCACATAGGTATTATATCTTTGCAAATCCTTGTCTAAGTATCTATATCAAGGCAACAAAAACCCAACTATTAAAAAGAATAGAAAAGAAACAAATGCCCCATATTCTTATTTTTTGAACTGTGTAACATCAATGTGATAGTTTCTGTTCTGCAGTTCATTTATTATATATTTAAGAAGGCTTGATGGTGATGTGAGTTAGGTGTTAGGCTGCTAACTGAAAGGTTGGTGGTTCAAACCCAGCAGCAGCTCCATGGGTGAAAGATCAAACTGTCTGCTCCCATAAGGTTTATAATTTTGGAAACCCTCTACAGGGTCTTTGTGAATGGTAATTAACTCTATAGCAGTAGGCTGCAGGGTCTTATATATTTATTCAAGCATCAATTTATAAATAGGATTTTTTTTATTGAAGAGAGAGAATGCTGTAGTTTTAGAGCAAACTATTCAGTCTATCACTGAATTCTAGTTAGCAGAAAGAAATATCAAAACAACGTATATTACAGTCCTTCTGTCTGTTTGTACATACTGTTATATTAAGTGATAGAGAAAACATAACTGAAAGGATGGTTCTAGTCCCACAGAATATATAATTTAAAATATATAAAAGTTTATAATGCACCTACCATAAAAGCAAACAAAAACCCCAGATGTACGTAATTGACTAAAAGTAACTCAAGTAGACACAATGCCATGAACATTATTGTTGTGTATAGTTGCAGACCTAAGAGCTGATAAGTAAAAAAAAAAAACACTGTAACTGTGATAGCAATGAAGTGTACAATAGCACATCTGTACCTTTGAGTTGGGAACACAGTGGCTCTGTAGTATAAATACTGGACTGCAAGCTTCAAGGTCACAGATGCCCACCACCCATTCTGTGGGAGAAAGCGGAGGCTTTCTTTTCTCAAAGACATAGAAACCCTACAAAACTTGGCTGTGTGTTGGAAATGACTCAACGACACTTGACAACAACAGCAAAAAAAAAACAAGAAATATCTTTGGCTTGGGAGTATGGTGACTCTGTAGGATAAGTACTGGACTATGAACCTCAAGGTTGCTGGTTCCATCCCAGTAACCGCTCCACAGGAGAAATATCAGGCTTTCTGGTCACAAAAAGATTTACATCCTCAGGAATGTTCAGGGTCACTATGAGTCCGAATTGACTGATGGTGCCTAACAACAGCATAACTTTGACTTAAAAATCTATACGTTTATGAGCCTATTGAAGAAAGCACTGGTTTCCTTATAACTTTATAATAAAGTATAATTTGGAAAAAGGAATCTAAAACACTTAAGGAGCTAGATAAAAAAGCAAAATGACTTTCTAAAAAAGTAATCCAGATAACGTTGAGGAGTGATACAGTCCCAATGATTTTAAGTTTCTCCAAAATTCTTTAACATCTTCCCAAACTCTATTCATTGGCATTATTTAATAAAGAAACATTTTGATAATAAATGTTCACTTTTACCTTTATAGTGAGATTTACACTCTCATTGCTTTATAACTGGGATTTTTTCCCCCCCTAGATTTATAGAAAATCTACCCAAGACACTTAGTGATCACTTCTTCAAGTGAACGTGTGATAATATGCTGTGGGAAGGGCAAAAAGGTTCCCTGATAAGGCAAATAACCTAAGTAGTTCATCATTATTCATATGATCCACTATCTCCAATTATCCATGCCACTGGTTTGCTATTTTAGCATGACTAATAAAAAGTTATCATTGTTGTTGTTTCCTATATTTTTCTCTATTGAATTACAACAATGAACAATTCAGAAAGAAAATGAATGATTTACACCATCTCTAATTACTGATGTCATTGATTTATTTGAAACTGATGACACAAAATTACCACACTTTGGTTAATGCTTTAGCTTTGAAATTAAATATGCATCATATTTTTTCTGGACTTGAAACACACCTCTTATAAATCATTGGTATTTTTTATCTTGTTAAGAGAATCATTGTCTGTGGATAATTGCTTTAGATGCACATTTACTGTGTGAGGCATGCACTGATCATAGGCACAACAAGCAACCATTCCACTCCTTAATTTTCTGCTTATAGAAACCATAATAAGATGGTGATAAGAAAGCCTTTAATTCCATAAAAAAACAAAACAAAACAAAACAAAAAACCCATGCCATTACTGTTCCACAGGATACTTAGAAGTATAAGATTATTCCAGGAATCCCATCTTCTTTAACCAAACGTTAGATCAAATGTAGGTATGTGATAGAGTCTGACAGTGTAAATATCTTTTCTATAGGAGTCTTGGTGTGGCACTGTGGGCAAATGTGCTGGACTTCAAAGTCAGTTTGAACCACAAGGTTGGCAGTTCAAGCTCACCAGTGCTCTTTGGGAACACTATATAGGGTTGCTATGAGTCAAAACCAACTCGAAAGCACTTTACTATAAACTACAATGTCTTATGCTAAATTAAAGGGGAAATAGTTAAAGAAAATACATATTGTTTTTGTCATGTCCTTACTTTATTTTTTGTTGGGGGGTGGGGGATGATGGATTAAGGAGGTGTACTAGCCATAAGTAAAAACTATTAAGTCAGTAATGCAACGCAATAGGATGCCTGAATAGAAACAGAAAGTGGGCCTTAATGACATCACTGTGCATCTGAAACACACCTGGACTATGTTCTACTTGTACAAGTGTCCTTAAATTTCTTTAGTCAGAATTTTAGATGCTATTCTTAATAGATATATGAAACAAGTTATATTTCTTTATAACTTTCAAATTTTACTATTTTAGAATGACCTTTCTGACTTCACATTATGACCATACTCTACTTTTTGATCTTGGGATATAGAACCATAATCTTAGTTTTGTAGGGAGAGCAGGTTAGTGAATTTCATGGAGTCTTTCTTTCTTTGTCTATAAAATGAAGCTAGTGATACCCAGACAATGAGAGATAGAAGACATAGTGATATGAATGTGAAGGTAAAAATAAAAACATGCTTAGCTCAGTGCCTAGAACTATGAATAGAACTCTCTAGTCAATAGATGTTAGGCATGGATATCAGTCTTTTAGAGTTGAACATATGGAGGCTCAGAGGGATATAGCAAATTTATCCAAGATGACACAGATATAATGAGTCCAGAAAAGAAGAGATGTTTACAAACTGGAGTTTTTATTCTTACGATTTTAATATGCTTTCCCACCTGTATTTTTATTGTTAATAGGTTCAAACATTTCTCATATGTTCCTGATAGCAATTCTTCTAGGGTACTCCTTCTGGTACCTTTTCAGCCCCACCCTTATCCTTCCCCATGGAGGAAGAGGAAGGCCAATGGGCATCGATACTCTCAATATTTCTGTGAAAAACTAAAAAATAAAAGAACATTGAAATATTGAGAATACTATTTCAGGGTACCACATAGTCATTTACATTGCCAGCTTGTCAAGCTAAAATAATATCTCACTGAACATTTAAAACACATTATGTATGTTTGTTTGCTTAGCTGATTTTTTTTTGTATTATAGAATCCTGAAGTACAGTTGTGGTTTTGTACTCATTTTGTCCTAGCTTTTTAAAATTCCTTTCTCTTCCAGAATTGATTAATAAGAAGTAACTTAAGGAATGAAGGATAACAGCCCAATTAATAATGGTTTCTTCTGAATTAAAAGCACAGAGACCTTTACCCATTTTGCACCCGAATTTGACTCTTTTACATCTGGTGCCTTGTGAAACAAGTGGGAGGCACTGAATGAATCATTGTTGTACTATCATTAACATAATGCCCATGTGTAGATTTATCAGCAGACTTTCAGTTTGATAAACTGTTGGCATGTAAATATTTCCTTGAAGAAATTTCAGTCCAGCTGCTTTTGTTTACAAATCTATCAATGGTTGAAACCATTGAATGCATTTTGCCCGTATCTGAATTATAATTACACGTCTAATTGTGAATTAATTATAAAAGAGGAAGACAAAATTACACAATAAATATTTCCCCATTTCTGGACTCAAGCCAGATCCCATATTCATTTTGGAAATGTAAGATCTTACTCTCGCATGCCATAACCTTACCTCTTTTGCATTTATATGCATAGGTAGTTAGACAAGAAAATGTATTTGAAAAATTATTTGGTTCTTAGGAAGACTGCTTATTCCCTTGTTTTACTTCCTCCTCTGAACTGCTTAATCGTTCCAAGGCTTTAATTAAGATTAGGTTTTGATATGCCAGTCACACTAACATGTAAACTGACCTGAATATATTTACAGCATAAAAATGTTTCCATCACATGAAATCCTTTTAAGCTACTTTAAAAGTTTTTCCTTTTTCTGTGTTTCTTTCTTGAACCATTATAGCCAAATATATGAATTCACAAATTAATAAAATTCTGTGTTTCTTTCTTGAACCATTATAGCCAAATATATGAATTCACAAATTAATAAAATTTTTTCTCACTTGGCAAGAGGTGGTTCTCATTTATATGTGAGTTTACCTGCAATACAATTACATTGATGGGAAGACATCCTCCATGCTGCTCAAACAACCTAAAAAGCATCACATCATTTAGTATGCTGGCACCACTATAGACACACAGAGAATGTATGTGTGTTTACACACATGTGCACATGTGTACACACAACCAGTCACCAAGGGGAAAAATCCGAGAAGATATTTTATACGTGTTATTAAACTAGCAAATTTAGAAAAATTAAAATTTTTTTTAGGAATGTATTTAGCAACTGACTCCTCAGTTTGAAAAAGAAAGGTGGCATGACTCTAAACTGATGAAGGTGAATTCACATATAAATTTGTAAAAATGTATATTAAACATTGTTATAAGTTTATTCAAAGAATACTATTTGAAAGAGTAAATGCAACTTGTAAAGGCAACCCATCTGGTAAGTTTCAGAGTCCAGATGTGGATCTGGGCCTGTCAGCTTCCAAAGCTGATGGTTTTCTGCTGCATCAGGATGATGCATTCTTGAGAAGAGTCCACAAGTGCAAAAGTGGAATTGAAGTGGGACCCTTTTGGGGGAGAATAAAAGATGAGGGAAGCAGAAATAAAATACACTACAGATTGCCAGGCCAGACAAAGAATATGTAAAATGCTTTTCTAATGTATATCATAAAATAGGCATGTATCAATACTAGTAATGATGGAGGACTTCACCGATTAGAAATTTTATTCTTCTAAAAACAGAACATCTGATAAATTCATGACTTGCCTTATTAAATATTTCATCATGAAAAATGGAGAGGAATCAATGTGGGGAATTGCAACTCTGGACTGTGTTATGATGAGTAAAGAAAACTGGGAGTCGAAGCAAAATGATCTTTGGGAGTAAATGACCATGTCATTTGTATTAGTTTATTACAAGCAAAGATGTGAAGGCTGGAAGTACCAGACATGCACCCACTTCAGGAAAGTGTATTTCAAAATATTGAAAGGAAGAGAGTTACTACTCTATTTTTGGCTCTAAAAATGAAAATGACTTAAGAGGTATGTGGATTGTATAAAACAAACTGCCAGTGGTGCAATCTCATAGTGTTTAATTTGTTGTTGTTGTTAAGTGCTGTTGAGTTTGTCCTGACTCATAGCAACCCTGAACAGTGTTTCTGAGGAGCAGCTTGGTGGGTTTGAACAGCAGATCTTGTGGTTCCCAGTGTAGCGCTATAGGATCAGCACTGGACTGCAAACTGCAAGGAAGGCAATTGAAACTCACCAGCTGCTCCTAGGAAATCTGATACAGGTTCACTATGAGTGGGAACCTACTCAAGGGCTCTTAACAACAACAATTCAATAACACTATTATAATACAAAGGAGCTCTGGCTAGCATAGTGGATTATGAGTTGGGCTGTTAACTGCAAGGTCAGTAGTTTGGATCTAGCAGTCTCTCCACGGGAGAAAGAGAGCCTTTCTGGTCCCATAAACATATACTGCCTCAGAAACACTATACAGAGTCGCTATGAGTTATAACCGACTCTGTGGCGCATAACCAACCATTGTACTATAGTGAACCCTCATGGCAGAGTAAGTTGCATGTTGGGTTGCTAATAGAAAAGTCAGCAGTTTAAATCCACCAGCCAGTGGCACTGTGTGAGAAAGAGGAGGCTTTCTACTCCCATAAAGATTTAAAACCGTGGAAACCTCTCGCGGGGTCGCTGTAAGTCATAATGTACTCAATGACTGTGGATTTTATTGTATTGTAGTAAATGACAGTCTACATATTATACACATATAGGATTTCCTGTAGTACACTAATGCAACTCCTAAGTTAAACACTGAGAGATACCAAATCAGTAGGTCTTGAGCCCCTGTGAATTTATGGTGAGCCCATGTGTGTCAGAGAAGAATTGTGCTTCTTTGGGTTTTCAATGACTATGATCTTTCAGAATAAGATTGCCAAGGCTTTCTTCCAAGAAGCTTCTGAGGGAATTTGACCCACCACACTTCCAGCTTGTAGCTGAGCTCTTACCTCTTTACACTATCCAGGGATTATATGTAACTAAATAACTAATATAAACTACTATAGATACATGGGAGGAGCTCTGGTAGCGTAGTGGTTACGAATCGGGCTGCGAACCTTAAGGTCAGCGGTTCGAAACTACCAGCTGCTCCGCGGGAGAAAGATGAGGCTTTCTACTCCCGTAAAGATTTACACCCTCGGAAACCCTATACAGGGTCGCTATGGGTCGGAACCGACTCGACGGCACTTAACAACAACAACAATAGATACATGGAGTCCTGATGCGGCACTGTGGGCTAACGCATCAGACTGCAAAGTCGTTTGCACAGCAAGGTCAGTGGTTCAAGCTCAACTGCTCCTTGGAAACTCTATTCAGGGTCACTATGGGTCAGAATTGACTCAACAGCACTTAGCAACAACATAGATACATAGTGCATATGGATACAAGGTATAGGTATATATAAACACAAACACACACTCATATGACTGGATGCCAGAAAGTGTTGCTACCAGGATTCCGATTCATACATGCATGGGTTTATTCCAAATAAAATGTGCTTAAACATGTCTCTGTAATCACTAGATGGCTGCAGACAAGCTCTCTTAGGAATAGGCTGGTTCTAGTCTTGATAGTGGGCCTTCAAAAAAAGGCCCAACCAAAAGAGTGGCTTCTGAGGGAATCTGCTAGGTCAATTAAATTCAAGGAAAAGAGGTCAGCTAACAAGGTTATGGTGATTTTGAGGGTAATCCCAAGGGGCAATCTTTATAAACTTTCTCTAAGGACACAGGACAATCATGGGGCCTTATTACAAAGAAGTTTGAAGAAACTTGAAATCTTCATTGATGAGAAAAATGCCAGGAAAGATGTATTATTATTATTATTTTTTCATCACAAGGTCCCTGCTCATTCTTGGAGGGTAGCAAGGATTTTCCTATGAGAATTCCATTGGAAAACCTTACCCCATTCACCCTACAGCACGGATCTAGCCACTTTGGGCTTTTTTTCATTTCAAAACTCAAAGATCTTTGAAGGAATATGGTTTGTGTCTCTCCAGGTGCCAAAGATGCTCTTTTGATGTTGTGTAAAACTGAAGAGCCCAAAATTCTTTGGAGAAAGGTTAGAGATGGAAACACTGACCTTAGAAGTGTATAGACCTACACAGAGGCTATGTGAAATGGCTTCACATGTTGCTATATGTGTTTAAGAAAGATTTCTATGGTTTTGTAGCTATAGTTTTTGAATTTTTGTTGTTGTTAACTGCCGTCAAATTGTTTCCAATTCATAGCCACCCTACTTTTTTACTTACCCTCATATATGTTGTTGTTGTTGTGTGCCGTGGAGTCGGTTCCGACTCATAGCGACGCTGTATAGGGTTTCTAAGGCTGTAAATCTTTATGGGAACAGAACGCCTCATCTTTCTCCACCGGAACAGCTGGTAGTTTCGAACTGCTGACCCTCATATATACTCAGATATTAATTTCCAATTTATTAACCTTTAAAAATAAATGATTTTGAAAACTTTGCTGCTGTTGTTAAAGGCCTTTGAGTTGGTTGGGATTCATAGTGACCCTGTATAGGTTTCCAAGGAGCCACTGGTGAATTTGGTCTCCAAAGTGGTTCAAACCGACCTTGCAGTCCAGTGCTTATCCTACAGAGCCACACCAGGCCTGGGTGTTATTAGTTGTTGCTGAGTCCGTTTCAACTGGCACTGACCCTATGTACAAACCAAAAGAAAAACTGGCGGGCCCAGTGCCATCCTCGCAATCATTGCTATGCTAAAGCAGATTGTTGCCCGTTTAGTTCGATCTCTACTGAGCTACAGGAGTATGGTGGTAGTAGGCTGTAGGATAAACACCTGACTGTGAACCACAAGGTCAGCTGCTAGAGCCCTCCAGCCGCTGTGAAGAAGACACATGAAGCTCCTGAAAAGGTTTGTTGTTGTTGTCAGGTGCCATTGAGTTGAAACCGACTCATAGGGGCCCCATGCACAGCAGAACGAAACAATGTCCAATCCTGGGACAACCTCACCACCACTGCCACACTTGAGTCCATCAATGATGCCACCTGGTTGATCCATCTCATTGGGGGGTCTTCCTCTTTTTCTCTGACCCTCCACCTTACCCAGCATGACATCCTTCTCCAGTGACTGTTCCCTCCTGACAGTATGTCCAAACTATGACAGACGAAGCTTAGCCATCCTGGCCTCCAAGGAGCACTCTGGCTGCACTTCTTCCAAAACAGATCTATTGGTTCTTTTGGCACTTTCAGTAGTCTCCTCCAACACTACAACTCAAAGACATCAATTCTTCTATGATCTTCCTTATTCACTGTCCAGCTTTCGCATCCATATGAGGTTATTGAAAATACCATGGCTTGGGTCAGGCGCACCTTAGTCCTCAAGCTGACATCTCTGCTCTTCAACACTCTAAAAAGTTCCTGTGCAGCAGATTTGCCCAATGCAATACGTCGTCTGATCTCTTGACTACTGCTTCCGCGAGTGTTGAGAGTTGATCCAAGAAGAATGAAGTACTTGACAACTTCAATCTTTTCTCTTTTGATAACAATGTTGTTTATTGGTCCAGTGGTGAGGATTTTTGTTTTCCTGACATTGAGATGCAACCCATACCAATGGCTGTGATCGTTGATCTTCATTAGTAAATGTTTCAAGTCCTCTTCACTTTCAGCAAGTAGGTTGTATTATCTGCATATCGCACGTGGTTAGTGAGTCTTCCTCCAATCCTGATGCCACGTTTTTCTTCATAGAACCCAGCTTCTCAGATTATTTGCTCAGCATACAGGTTGAATAAATATGGTGAAAGGTTTACAGCCTAGGAAACCCTGGTGTGGTGCTGTAAAATATGCACTAAACTGCTAATCACAAGGTCTGTGTTTCAAACCAAATGCTCCTCGGAAACACTGTACAGGATCATTGTGAGTTGGAATCTACTGACCGGGTTTAGCAACAACTGCAGAACTAAATGGGCAACAATTGGCTCACAGGTGCAAACTTCCCCTTTGGTCTGCTTTAATCTAGCTCTTCGTCCATCTATTGAATTTATTTTTTCCTCAGTGCGTCACTCAGTGTTCTGTATCTCATAGCATCCTGCGATGGGGTGAGCAGAATGACCAGTACTGTGCGCATGGATGTTTATAATGACAGCCTTTTTGTCTGCATTTGATCTTTGTTTCACCTTTAAAGATGAAGTTTTCACCAAAATGATGTTCTTAATAAATGCTACCTTCCTTCCAGATACATTCTGAGCAATGCCTTATGTAGTTGGAGGTCAGAAAAGATTTTTCTATTTCCTATTTGTGTATTCTCTTCATTTTTGAGCTATTCTGTAGCACTGTGAAAAGTATGACAGCCCATATAATTGAAAACACACACACACACACACAAAAAAAACTCTAAATGTCTACTCCTTGGGTAATTTCCATTTCTTAAAATTTATTTGACAAACTTGTTACTTAAAGGTATTACAAATTTACACTTTGTTAATCGCTGCTGTTTTCTCTTGCTAATAACTAATTCCAGTGTGTGGTTGAGAAAACATGCTTATTTAACATTTTATTTGCTCTCACATTTCCCAGACTCTTAACCATTGCATGAGGCAATGTTGATTTTCTTCTAGTGAGTGGGCTGTAGGCAGAAGTAACATCTGACATTTGCTGGCCAAAGCATACAAAACCCAGTTCGTTTCCCAACAATCTATTCCTCATCTGTGGAAGGTATAGTAATTTCGAATATTTGAGAGGGTAACCACCAGCTTAAAATAGCTTGGGTTATTGAATCACCGCATAAAGGACTGGGTCCCTAAGCAGAGGACAGCAAACTACAGCCCTTGGGCAAAGTCCAGTCCACCAACTATTTTTGTGACAAGTTTTTTATTTTGTTTTGTTTTTTAAGTATTTTTTTTATGTTGTCTATGACTACTTTCACATTGTAATGACAAAGTTGAGTCATTGTTAACAGAGATTGTATAGCCTCAAAGCCAAGATTTGTGCCTTCATTGAGAATTTTATGACCCAGATGTATAGAATGAATAGGTAGTGGGAGGTTATTCTGATCTTTTAATAGTGAATCAGAAATAATACCTTAATGTCTTAACTATAATGCTTCTATAAAGTGAAATATTCTTGTGTTTTCCAACGTACTCTTTTAATTGACCATAAAACTGCACAAGAAAAAGTAGGAGATGTCTCTTTCATTATATAATTGTTGTTGTTAAATGCTGTCAAGTCGGTTCCAACTCATGTGACTTTGTGCAGGGTTTCTGAGAAGAGCAGCTGGTGGGTTTGAACTGCTGACCTTGTAGTTTGAAGTCTAGTGCTGAACCTACAGAATCACACCAGGAGTCCAATACATTGTGATTTATTTATAAGCAAATGTAGTATTTTAAACATAATATACAAAAGAAGTATTGAAACACAGACACTATTATTGAAATAAATCAGGAAACTTAAACTGCGGTGGATTCAGATGCTCTTAGGACAGAAAATTCCTTGTAGGCTATCCAACACTCTGCTTGATGACATCAACCCATTCTCCCTATGGACATGAAATCCTTTTTCCTGCCCTTGCCAGGCCATTAGTACAGTAGAGAAAAAGCAATTGACTTAAGATGCTGCATATTTTTATCCTGTGCATATTGTATAGAAGACAGATGATCTCTGAGTATAATTTGGCAGCTATTGTTCAACTGACTCACTTCATAGAAATATAAAGAGAAAGACACTGTTGTGTGTGTCTTTGTGATAACAGTACATGAGTTCAAGAATAGGATACCTTTACTTATGACAGAAAGCAAAATCATTTCTATTGTTGTTTTTAATAGTAGACAATTGCGAGTAGAAACTCGAGTTCCCAGTTCACACCAAGCTTCTTGTTGTTGTTAAGTGCCGTCGAGTCGGTTCCGATCCATAGCTACATAAGACAAAATGATTGAAACCAGTCCTAGATTTATTTAAACATGATTTTCAAAGGCAAATGGAATGGAATAGATGTTTTTGTTGTTGTTAAGTGCTGTTGACCTTGCAGTTCAAATGGCTTTGTAATCAAGCGCATTAACCCACAGTGCCACCCCGAGTGTGGTAGTGGTAGTGGTGACGTGCTGTGGAGTCAGTTCTGATTCTTAGCGACTCTGTCTAGGGTTGTAAATCTTTACAGGAGCAGAAAGCCCCGTCTTTCTCCCGCAGAACAGCTGGGGGTTTTTGAACTACTGACCTTGAGGTTAGCAGCCCAACTCATAACCACTATGTTACCATCGCTCCTTACACCAGGTGTGTCGTCGTTGTTGTTAAGTGCCATCGAGTCAGTTCCGACCCATAGCGACCCTGTACAGGGTTTCTGAGGCTGTAAACCTTTACGGGAGCAGAAAGCCTCATCGTTCTCCCATGGAACATCTGGTAGTTTCGAACTTCTGATCTTGCGGTTCACAGCCCGAGTCATAACCACTCCGCTACCAGAGCGTATACCAGGTGTAGATAATCGTAAATCCGAATTCTTAGAACTACATGTCTTTCAAATTTTCTTAAAAAGATAAATGTGGAAATTGAACTGCTCAGGTCTGTGGTTCTTTCCCAGTGACTCCTATTGTCCACCTCACCCAATCCTACATACATAAAATAATATGTGCACAGGTACAGTGAGTCCACAACAGCTTGTACCAGCAGAAATCTTTGTTCCTATTAATAATCTCTAGATAAGCACTTATATTATGTAGATGTTAGGTAGTAAGTACTATTTACCCCAGATTTTGTACACCTGTGTGTTAATTAAAAGCATGAGGTTGAAGTGGCCCAGACCTTTTACCTGCACCCTTGAAGAGTGAACACCAAGGTGTACTGCAGATAGTTGATTCACCCAAATAGAGAGGGTTGAGTAAATTGCTTGAGACTGAGTTTTATCACCTTCTGATCTTTTATCTCAAAGTTCCAATAATTGGCAAAAATCCTCTGCACATTTCTGAAAATGAAAGATTTTTCTACTTCATCTTTCCATCTTCCATTTTGAACTTTGCCTTCATTTTCCTATTTGTTCAGCAGGAGAATATGCTGCACACAAGGTCAGTTTGAACCACAAGGTTGGAAGTTCAAACTCACCAACCGCTCCTTGGAAACCCTATATAGGATGGCTATGTTCAGAACCAATTCTACAGTACTTAGCAAGAACAACATACTCAAAATAATTTCTGGCTGTCCTGTATTTCTATCCCATTTATTAAGAATTGAGCCAGGTATTAAGATCATGTCAACTGCTGTCAGTTTTTCTTAATTTCTGCCTTTCTGAATAAAATATGTAATACTGGTATACAATTAATCTTACTTGGCACTTTTATGGTCAAGCATTGTCTTATAAACCAAAAAAAGTTTGATGTTTTTGGAACAGGTGAGATTTATGTATAGATGGCATATTATCCTGTATTCTTTGGAAGCAATGGCCGCTGCTACCCTACATAAAGGAGCCCTCATAGCATACTAAGTTATGAGTTGGATGGCAAACTGCAAGGTCAGCAGTTGAATCTTCTAGTCACTCTGAGGGAGAGAGTAGAGACTTTATGCTTTCATAAAAATGTATAGCTTATATATAGGGTCTCTGTGAGCCACAACCAACTCCATGGCACACAACAACCACCAAACAACATAAAACAAAATTATTGAAATGAGTCCTGAATACTAAATACTATTTCTTACCCACATCCTTTCCCCAGCACTCCTATTATAAATGTGACTTTCTTTCCCTAAAATTGTTCAATCACACCATAGCTTTTCTTATTTAATCAACCTGTGCTATTACTAGACATTCTGAACAAGGTCCCTGAATCCTCAGTCCCTATGTTAATTGTCTGGGCTTATTTGCTTTACCTACACCTATACACATGAACCAATAAATCCGTTTTGGAAGAAGT
>NW_006408581.1:13182046-13183052 GCF_000296735.1 Chrysochloris asiatica | reverse complement strand
TGGCAAAGAACAAGGTGTTGGGAATTGATGGAATCCAAATGGAAATATTTCAACAAACTTCTGTGACACTGGAGACAGGCACTCATCTATGCCAAGAAATTTCAAAGAGAGCTACCTGGCCAGCTGATTGGAAAAGATTCATATTTGGAAAAGATTCCAACAAGAGGTGACCTAACAGAATGCAGAAATCATTGGACAATATCATTAATATCACATGCCAGTAAAATTTTGCTAGTGATAATTCAAAAACAGCTGCAACAGTACATTGACATACAACTGCCAGAGGTTTAAGACAGATTCAGGCTATGATGTGGACTAAGGGGTTTATTGTTGATGTCTGAAGGATCTTTACTGAAAGTAGAGAATACCAGAAAGATATTTACCTGTGTTTTATAGACTATGCAAAGGCTTTTGATTGTGTGGATCATGGCAAGTTATGGATAACATTGCAGAGAAGGAGTATTCTGGAACACTTAATTGTGCTCATGAGGAACCTATACATAGACCAAGGGGCAGTTGTGGCAGCATTGAATGGTTTAAAATTAGGAAAGATGTGTGCCAACGTTATATTCTTATTAAAACTATATGATGACCACATAATCAAAAAGCTGGATTATACGAAGAAGAATGTGGCATCAAGATAGGAGGAAGACTCATTAACAACCTGCAATATGCAGATGATACAATTTTGCTTGCTGAAACAAAGAGAACTTAACATAACTTACTGATGATGTTCGACGACTACAGCCTCATTATGGTTTGCACCATAATATAAAGAAGACAAAAATCCTCACTACTGGAGCAATAAATAACATTAAGATAAATGGAGAAAAGATTGAAGTGGTCAGACACTTCATTTTGCTAGGATCCAACATTAACACTCATGGAAGCAGCAGACAAGAAATCAAACGATGCATTGCATTAGGCAAATCTGTTGCATAAGGGCTCTTTAAAGTGTTCAACAGCAAAGATGTGGGTTTGAGGACTATGGTGAGTCTGACCCAAG
>NW_006408581.1:13173476-13181600 GCF_000296735.1 Chrysochloris asiatica | reverse complement strand
ATTCATAGGGTTTTGTACAGGATTTCTTAGGAGAAATTGGTAAGTTTGACTCTGATATGCCACACAGTTAAATAAAACCAAAAACAAATCTATAATAAAACTAGGATCACAGTGGTTCCCTATGATAAACATTGGACTGTGAACCACAAGGTCCGTGGTGTGGTCACGCCAGCCAATCTGTAGGAGAAAGATGAGGCATTCTAGTCCCGAAACAGTTTTAAAAGCACTAGAAGCCCAATACAGGGCTGCTATGAGTCGGAACCAACTTGAAGGCATTTAACAACAATAATATAGCTAAATCTGGAATTATAAGCAATGATAACCAATATTACTGTCAGTACTCTATCCATTAAAAACATGTATATGAATATGTGCTCATATTAAAAGGTTAAAGACATAAAAGTCAATACATAAGATACTATTAATGAATAATATCAACTATGGAGTCCTGGTCTGGAGCCATAGGATAAGCACTCAATCTCAAGGTAGGTTTGAATTGCAAGGTCGGTGGTTCAAACTCACTACCTGCTCCTCAGAAATCTTATACAGGGTCACTATGGGTCAGAACTGACTCATCGGCACGCAGCAACAGCAATAACAATATTAAGTATGTGAATGATTTTTTTTTTAATATGTTAAAATCAAGGTCTTGTAACTTTGCAAAATAAAGCAAGCAAGGGTGACTTCTGCCATGAAGATTTTAGTTTCAGAAGTTTTCCTATGTCCTAATTTTGTCTGTAGTTGACATTTATTACATCCTAAAATAAGACAAACTAGGCTATAATTAAGAATAGGAACTTGTTAAGGCCATGCATTTGATGAGAGTATTTTTTGCTAGAAATATCTGGTTGTGAGTTTCTTGCCATGGAAGTTAGGCACCAGTTGAAGCTATGAACAATGAATTTAGAGGACTGGAAATTGGAGTAGGTACAAACAAACCAATACTGTGGAAGTGAGATGTTTTCTGGGAAAACTTACAGCTGGGGAAACCTTGTCTATCTTGGATCACATTTGCAAGCAATTTGGAAAGTGATTCTTTCCTTTACAATCAGTATTTTTAATAACATGCCAAGAACAAGGGACATTATTTTTGCTTTATCCTGTTTTATTTCTGGTTCTACTTTGATTAAATATATAAATATTCGCTTGCTCTAGAAATGTGGAAATTTGCCAAGTGCCAATGAGAAAATAGATGTATATGGTTTGAAATGAATGCTTCTGAGTTTTTCTCTCTTTGAAGTATGGCTGTACTAGATGAGCCAAAGTCTCCTGCAGACATTTGTGATTATTTATTTACAAGAACTGGCAGCACACTTGGCAATTTTCAATGGGCAGAATAAGGTGGTTTTACATCTCAGGAGACTTTTGATTTAAATGACAGGCAAAGCAGTCCAGACTGAACAGTTTTAATGACGAAGATGGTTAAAATCTTGCCAGTGCTATAAAGGTTATGAGATACAGCAGGATCGAGGCTGCTTTCTTCTCAGTATCCTCATCTTTTCACTGTTTGTTTGCTTTTTTAATTACTCTTTAACTTTAATGGGTAACCTTCATGACAAATCTTTTGTAATATTTAAAAGAATGAATAGTTTTAGAAATAATTTCAATCAGTAGAGAAAGAAAACTGCATTTTCCTGAAGTAAAATAAATTCCTAATTGATATTTTGAAATAATGTTTTGTGCAGAGTTGCTATGAGTCTGAATTGACTCAATGACAGTGAATTTGCTTTTTTTTTTTTTTTTTTAAAGGACTACAAGTGTTGGTTTCAAACTGCTGAAGGATCTAGAAAATTTCTAAAAAGACATACTTGCTTTTCACCATTTTGCCTAGATCTGGGACCTCTGATTCTGAATGACCTCTCTACACAGATTTTCTACCATTTACCAAAATAAATGCTAATAGCTAGTAAAGTAAGTTAGGATATATTTTGAATACCTCTATCATTTATGTACTGCCTTGAAAATATTTAGTTGTATGATTCATTCACTTTGCACATAATCATTCAGTGAATTATGTGACTAACTCTGATAGGGCAACCATGTGAATGATAAATTTAGTCACTAGAGTTTTTCTGATGCATTTTATCTTTCCAAGTACATTATCAAAAATGAAGTGTTGCTTCTAATCTAAGGAAATATACTGCAACTCTTGGCAGTCTACTACTAGAGCATATTTTTATTCATAAGAGGACAGGGCAATGCTTGCTTTTCAGAAAGTAATATGTTTCTCTCTATCTGTGAGGCAAATTTGTTATCATATCTACAACGGAAAGCAAATAGCATGTCTTCCCCTAAGTTTATATTCCTGGTAACCATTACCATAATTGAGGGTATTGAAATGGTAGAAAATATCAGAATGGCAACAAACGATGCAACCTGAAGGGAAAACTGAGTTAGTTGACACCCCAGTGTTTTCTGGTTCATGAATCCAAGAATAGGGATAAATATCATGGGCTCATTTTCATTCCCTGTTGTGGCACTGCGGGTTCATGTGCTGGACTGCAAAGTTGGTTCTGCTCCTCGGACCCTATACAGGGTCACTAAGAGTCAGAGCCTACTCAATGGCACTTAAAAACAGCAGCATTATATAAGACATTCTAAGTCTTTTAAAAACTTAACAAAACAAAATAGTAAAGAAACAACAAAAAAAGTCAAATAACTATTCGATTGTATTAATTTAATTAAACAACCAGACAAGTTAGTGAAAAGGTAAGCTGATTGAATTGATTCATGGTTTAAATGAACTGATGAGTTGATTTTTTTTTTTAAAGTGAGATTCACAAAACAGTAATATAATCAAGAGTTGGATTAATATATTAATGTAGAACTCTGTATAACATATTAATGATGAGTAATTTTTAGGAGTAGTTATCCCATGTGTATCCAAGTGGAGCTATGCTCCATAAAGTACACAATGGTTGTTTTTCTAAAAATAGATCACTCTGCCTTTCTTCTGAAGTGTCTCTAGGTGAACTCAAACTGTCAAACTTTTGGTTAGAAGTTGAGCTCATGAATAATTTGCATCACCCAGGGATGTCAGAATTGACTCTATGGGAACTGGTTGGTAGTTTGCAACTTTAGGAATGAGCAATCAAAATAGAAGTTTTATTTGTAGACAAAAAAGCAGATAATTGTTAGGTGCTGTTGAGTAGGATCTGACTTACAGCTAACCCTGTGCACAATAGAACAAAACATTGCCTGGTTGTTATGTTTGAGACCATTGTTACTGTCACTGTGTCAATCCATCCCATTGAGAGTTTTCCTATTTTTTGCAGACCCTTCACTTTACCAAGCATGATGCAGTTCTCCAGTGACAGATCCCTTCTAACAACATGTCCAAAGAATAATGGACCAAGTCTCATCATCCTGGTTTCTAAGGACCATTCTTGTTGTACTTCTTCCAAGACAAGTTTGTTTTACTGGAAGTGCATGGTACTTTGAATATTCTTTGCCAACACCATAATTTAAATGCTTCAATTTTTGTCCAACTTTCACATATATATGACAAAATTGAAAATATCATGGCGTGGGTCGGGCTAATCTTAGTCCTCAGAATGGAATATTTGTTGGTTAACTTTAAAGAGATCTTTTACAGCAGGTTTATCCTATGCAATACACTGTTTGGTTTCTTGACTGCTGTTGCATGATTGTGGATCCAAGAAAACGAAGTCTTTAACAACTTCAATCTATTTATCTCTATTAGTGCACATGTGAGTATTTTAGCTTTCCCTACACTGAGGTGCAATCCATGCTGAAGACTGGAGTCTTTTACCTTCTTCAGTAAGTATTTTAAGTCCTCTTCAGTTTCAGCAAGCAAGATTGTGTCACCTGCATATTGCAGGTTGTTAATGAGTCTTCTTTCAATCCAGATGCTATGTTCTTCTTTATATAATCCAGTTTCTAGGTTTCTTGTAGTTCTAGTGTAGTGCTGTGGGTGAATGTGCTGGATGAAGGTTCGTTTGAATCACAAGGTTGGTGGTTCAAACTCATCAGCCACTCCTCGGAAACCCTATACAGGGTCACTGAGTCAGAACTGACTCAATGGCACTTAACAACAACAACTAGGATGATTGGCTCAACATACAGATTGAATAAAAATGGTGAAAGGATACAATCCTGGTGTACACCTTTTGTATTTTAAACCATTCAATATCCCTTTGTTCTGTTCAAATGACTGCCTCTTGATCTATGTACAGGTTCCTCATGAGCATAATTAAGTGTTCTCGAATACCCCTTCTTCACCATGTTATACATAATTTGTTATGATCCACACAGTCAAAAGCTTTTGCATAGTCAATAAAGCACAAGTTAACATCTTTCTTGTATTCTCTACTTTCAGCACAGAGCCACCTGAAGTTAGCAGTGATGTCCTTGCTACACATATTTTTCTGAATATGGCTTGACTTTCTGGCAGCTCCCCATCCATGTACTGTTGCAATCATTTTCTAATTATCTTCAGCAATATTTTACTTGCATGTTATACTAATGCTATTGTTTGATGATTTCAACATTCCATTGGCTCACCTTTCTTTAGGATGGGCACAAATATGGATCTGTTATAGTAGGTTGGCCAGGTAGCTTTCTTCGAAATTTCCTGGCATAGATGACTGAATACCTCAGTGCTGCAATAGTTTGTTGAAATATTTCAATTTGTATTACATTAATTATGGGAGTCTTATTTTTCACCAGTGATGTCAGCGCAGCTTCCTTCAGTATCATCGGTTCCTGATCATATGGTACCTCCTGAAATGGTTGAGCACGGACCAATTCTTTGTGGAATAGTGACTCTACGTATTTCTTTCATCTTCTTTTGACAATACCACTATCATTCACTATTTTGCCCATGGAATCCTCCAATATTTCTACATCAGTCTTGAATGTTTTCTTCAGTTCTTTTTAGTGCAAGAAATACTAAGTATGTTCTTCCCTTTTGGTTTTCTAACTGCAAGTCATTGCATAGTTCCTTTTAATCCTTCACTTTATATTCTCAAGTTGCTTTTATCTTTTTCTATTCACCTCTGTTACTTAGTTTCTTCCATTTACTTTAGATTCTCTATGCTCAAGAGCAAATTTTAGAGTCTCTTCTGACAACAGTTTGGTGTTTTCTTTCTCTAAAAAAATTTTTTTATTGCGACTTGAGTGAAGGTATAAAGAGCAGATCATCAGTTTTACATCAACAAATTACACACTTTGTTTCATCTCAATGATGGCAATTTTCGCCATGTGATAACAGTCCACTTCCTCCCTGTAGTTCCTAACTCCATTTCACCCTCCATCCCAAACCCTCTGAACCTTATTCCCAGGTAAATGTTACCCTTTTGATCTTGAGTGATTGACCATTCCATGGTGAGCATACCTCACTAGTGTTTTTGCTCCCCCTATATACCTATCTTGAGGAGCTCTGGTAGTGTAGTGGTTACGAATCAGGCTGCAAACCTAAAGGACAGCGGTTTGAAACTACCAGCTGCTCCACAGGAGAAAGAGGAAGCTTTCTGCTCCCATAAAGATTTACAGCCTTGGAAACCCTGTTCAGGGTCACTATGGGTCGGAACCGACTCGACGGCACTTAACAACAACAACATGTAGCTATATTGGGAGCATTACCACAATGCTGAACTGAAAACCACAAAGTCCTCCTGTTGGAGCCACCAGCCACTCCACAGGAGAAAGATAAGACTTTCAGCTCTACCGGAGATGTAAAGCCTTGGAAACGCTATACGGGGTTTCTGTGAGGTGGAACCAACTCAATGTCACTTAACAACAACAGCATTTAACTATCTACTACTTGGTTGAAAATTGGGCCATGAGAGTCAGTTTCATCATGACTAGTGGATGGCTGTAGTGTCAGATTCCTCCAGCCTTTTTCTGACCAGTAAACATGTTTTGTTTTGTAATTTTGAGTTTTGTTCCACAGTGTTTCCCACTCTATCTGGAACTTTCTAATGTTATCTCTCTCAGAGTAGTGTGTACTAGTAGCCTGTACCATCTAGTCCTTCTAGTCTTAGTTCACAAGCTCCATTAGTCCGTTGGACTAATTGATTACAAGTGACTTCAATTTTCACTACTCTAATTTTTTCTTCATATGGAGAGACCATTTGTTGCACCTAAAATCGCTGCTCATGAGCTTCTAAGATCCCAGCCCCTTCTCACCAAAGTAGGATATAGAACATTTCTTTGTGGACTGTGTTATGCCATTTGACCACGGTGTCCACTGAAAAATGAATTGCTTCAATATGTTTGATAACGTTCTAAAAGTTTTCATGATTTTGTCCCCGATGTGCTCTACCACATGCAATCATCCTTCCCTGCAAACTACCAAAGAATGTTTCTTTTAGTATGAAAACCTTGTGATTTTACAATAGTGGTCTCATACAATATTTGTAATTTTGTGTTTGGCTAATTTTACTAAGCATAACATCCTCTACTCTCATTCATCACCTGAGGTATTTTGCAGATTCATCATTATACTTCAATGTTGCTTGGTGTTCCATTGTGTGTCTGCACAAAAGTTTGTCTATCCATTTTTCCACTGAGGGGCATTTAAGGCGGTCTCCATATTTTTGCTATTGTGAATAGTGTTGTGGTGAATATGGGTGTGCATATAGCTACTCTTGTCATGGTTTTTATTTCTTAGGGATATATGTGAAGTAGAGGAATTGCTAGATCATATGGTATTGCTATTTACACCTTTTTGAGAAAGTTTCACACTATTTTCAACAGTGGTTGCCCCATTTTACAGTTCCACCAGCACTGTGGGAGTGTCACAGTCTCTCCACATCCTTGACAGCATTTATTGTTTTGTGTTTCTTTGAACTTTGCTATTAATACTGAGGTGAGTTGATATCTCAGTATTGTTTTATTTGCATCTTTCTAAGGAGCTCTGGTAGCGTAGTGGTTACAAATCAGGCTGCTAACCTCAAGGTCTGCAGTTCGAAATGACCAGCCGTTCCACAGGAGAAAGATGAGACTTTCTGCTCTTGTAAAGATTTACAGCCTCGGAAACCCTATACAGGGTTGCTATGAGTCAGAACCAACTCCACAGCACATAACAACGGCTAATGATTGTGAACATTTCTTCGTGTTTTTTGGTGGCATGATTGTCTTCTTTGATGACAAGTCTGGTAATGTCCTCTGCCCATTTTCCCCTACCCCCATTCTCTTCAGCTGCTTCTCCTAGTTGGGGTTAACCCAGGACTGGCCAAGTCCATACCTTGTGTAATATGTCATCACAAAATGTCGTTTTTCCTGTCTGTGGAGTCTCTTTTCACTCTTTTGGTGAAATCTCTTTATGCACACAGTGTTTAATTTTTAGGATATCCCAGACATCTATTTTGTCTTTTGTTGTTTGTGCACTTTTAGTTATGTTTGCTAGTGTATTTATGCCAAGTATCAGAGCCCCTAAGTGTGTCCCTATTTTTTCCTTGAAGAACTTTGTAGTTCTAGGTTTTACATTTATGTTTCTAATAAATGTTGTGTTTATTTTTGTATGTGGTGTGAGATATGAGTCTTGTTTCATTCTTCTGCATGTGGATTTCTAGTTTTGCTAGTCCATTTGTTAAAAAGACTGTCTTCCATAGTTAATATATTTTAGCCCTTTGCCAAAGGTCAGTTGATGGTATGTGAAAGGATTCACTTCTGGTTTCTCAATTCTGTTCCATTAATCTTTGTAACTTTCTTTGTACTACTACCAAACTGTTTTGACCACTGTGCTTGTGTAGTAGATTTTGAGATCAGGAAGTGAAAGAACCCCAACTTTGTTCTTTTTAAGTAAGGCTTAATTTATCTGAGGTCTCTGTACTTTCCATATAACGTCTTTTGATCTCTTTAAAGAATGATGTTAGAATCTGTACTGAGATTGCATTTCTGTAGAGATTTCTTTGGATAGTGTTAAGATTTTCACAATATTAGGTCTTCATATCCATGAGTATAGTACATTCTTCCACTTTTGTAAGTCTCTTCCTGTAGTAGTGTTTTGTAGTTTTCTTTGTATATACCTTTTTGTTTCTCTGGCTAGATTTATTCTTAAGTATGGAGTCCTGATGTGGCACAGTAGCAGAAGCACTGAATTACTAACTGCAATGGTGGCAATTCAAACACACCAGCCACTCCTCAGAAACCTTATAC
>NW_006408581.1:13164460-13167771 GCF_000296735.1 Chrysochloris asiatica | reverse complement strand
TGGTGAGCTTGATCCGCCGACCTTGCAGTTCCAATTGCTTTGCAGTCTGGTGCATTAACCCACAGCGCCACACCAGGACTCTCATTAATTTATTTGGTCAATGAAATACCCTATGTCTAAAATGTATATCTACCATTTGTCTGTCAGTTGGTTGGACTGTGGTGACTTGTGTGTTGCTATGATGCTACAGTGATGCCATCCATATTTCAGATCCCAGCGATGTAATCCATGGTGAGCAGGGTTCAGATGAGCTCCTAGACTAAGACAGACTTGGAAGAAAGTATTTATAATATCCTCATGAAATATAGCTAAATCTTACGGTTTACAGAATATTGTCTGAGCCTTCTATTTGCTTACTTTGGAACTAATCACTAGAAATGGGTATTACATTTGGTAAAGTGGAGGTCTGGTAAAAATTAGGGAATTCTCCATGAGATATACAGACAAAGTGCCTGCAATAACATGTATCAGCTTACCAACAGTCATGATGATAGTGAAGGATTAGTAAAAATTCTGTTTTGTTACATATGAGTTCACATTGAGTCAAGCCAACTTGAAGACAACTAACAATATCAACAACAACAACAAATATAAATACAAGTGGACTTCAAAAGGCTTGGGAGAAAATTCCATTGACTTTTAATCCATTTTTTCCATTAATATTTGAAGCCCCTTCATACTTATAACTATTTCATTTCAAACTCTTTCATACATCCATTACAGAATACAGTTATATGCTTACAAATATGGGGACACTTTTTCCTTGGAACTATGCAAATGTAACTAGTTCATTCGTTTAGAAGTAAAAGCATTCTTTCAGTCAGTTAACATTATTGAGCACCAAGGGGAGGCTCAGGGATGTAGTATTGAATATGAATATCTTGTTTTTAAATAACTCACTCTAAAGAAGAAGATATGACCTTATAGCAAATAATTACTATATTATTTCATGATTTCTTTAATAAGGGAATGATTGGAGTTCTTTAGATTTCAATCTGTTATTTCAGCCTTGTGTAGATACAACCTCAGAGCTTATTTTGTTCATATTTTATTGGCAGGATGGGTAAATAATCATGAAGTATCAAAGAAAGATATCCTAGGATAAATGGCACAGTAAATGGGATTTGTTTCCCTCAGACCAACCTCATCAAACTCTCATCATGCTTAAAAACTGTCCTTATCATTTGACTTTCTTTCCTCCCCCAGAATATCGGGGATATTATTTCCTACTTTATTATCCACTGGATCTCATATGTACTTTGGTAAGTTTTCTTCTGACCCTATTAAATCAGCAGGGAACTGTGCATATTGTATCCTGGTTTTGTCAAACAAAGCACAGCATTTTAATTACTTCTTTTTCTAAACATAAAATAATACTTATACAAATCCAACATATTAACATTAATTTAAGTGGGAATTTTAGATTATCTCAACATGGCATCACCTCAAAGAAATGCATTTCCCAAGAGAGTTCATGATTGGTGTTTCATTTACTGCCAGAATATTTTCCATGATGAGTTTCTATGATCTTAACCCAACCTAACATCTTACTTTCCTTTTTGCCTACAATTGAGCTTTGAGTTGACATCTTCATTGAGCTGTTCACAATAATACCTGGATATTCTCCTTAGGGGTTACAGCTAATTTAGAACCCATTAGTATGTAAACATAATTTAGATTGTTCAGTTGAATGTGCAATATCTTACAAGAGTCTACAGTGAATCATTTGACATCCGGTACCAATTACCCAGCTTTGTTTGCTCTTGTTAGGGTTATGTAAAAGTTTCCCTTGTTTTTTTTTTTTTCAACCCAAAATATTGTATGTCAATAACAGATTATGATTGCTATTACCCCATCATTTATTTCCTCTTTCAGGTTACTGATATAAATCATATTACTTTGTGTATGTGTGTGTACAAATGATAGTACACAGAACTAGTATTCTGTTTAAGCTACTTAAAGGCATCTTCATGCAACTTACTGATGGAATAATTACTTGGTTAATTTGTGTTGTTTTTCATCAATAGTCAGGCAAAAACCTCAAGGCACCTACTCTGAATAAGATATGGTATCTAGATGTTATATGCATGTCTATTTTGCATAATATAGAAAAAAGTAAATTTTATCTAATTTGCATTGCTAAAATAAGCAAAGTACTATTTATTTTCTGAGATTCTTAGTGGAATTTATTAATCTTTACTCAATAGGTTCTCATTCATTTTTTCATATTTTATTCATGAAACAAATATTTATTGTATGTCTCTATATTTCAGTCACTATGTCAAATGCTGGTAATTCAGTGGTAAAGAGGAAAACATGGACTCTATTTTACCTCCTAATGTAAATTATAGGCCAAAATGCAGAAATCAAAAATTGGGTTAAGTATACATAAAACAATATATACTTGATCTTTGTATACAAATTAAAGTTGATGGTCTATAGAGAAATTAGCAAAAATTTCACTAAAGAGATGACATTAAAAAAAAAAAAAAGGGAAAGATCAAAAGGAGTCAGTTAAGTGAGGAGATTCCTAGAAGAAGAATTGTGGCTGTTATTAAGTAACATTGACTCAGTTCTGACTCATAGTGACTCTATGTATGGTTTCTAGATGATGAATTTGAACTGCCAATGTTGTGGTTTGCACTTCAGTGCTGATATTACAGCCCCACGCTATGACAGGAAGCAACATATGAAATGGTCAGGAGTTGGCAAAGTGCGTTTCGTATTAGAGGAACTAAAAGGAGAATGATACGCCTACATAGAAACAGGAGAGCATATTTAAAATGAGAATGAAGAAATGGGTCACAATAATTAGGATGTAATTTATCCTGTTGTGGAATGCCATCAAGTCAATTCTGACCCATAGTGACCCTGTATAGGGTTTCCAAGGAGCAGCTGGTGAGCTTGAACCACTGACCTTGCAGTTCAAATGACTTTGCAGCCTGACACATTAAACCACATCACCACACCAGGAATCCGTAATTTATCCTAAGACCACTGAAATATCATGTTAATCTGTAAATGGCATTATCTTATTTTAGATTTACCAGATTTCTCTGAATAATTTTGGAGACGTAAATGGAAGATGTTATGGATTGAATTATGTCCCTTAAAATATGTTTTGTAAACCCTGACTTCTGTGCCAGTAGCTTGAATGAAGGAATGGTTAAAGTTAAAAAGACTTCATTTTGCTCAGATCAACCTCAACACTCATGGAACCAGCAGTCAAGAAACTAAAAAATGTATTGCATTGGGCAGATCTGCTATGGAAGACTCTTTAAAGTGTTCAAAAGCAAAGATGTCAGTTAGAG
>NW_006408581.1:13153487-13164185 GCF_000296735.1 Chrysochloris asiatica | reverse complement strand
CCCACTAGATGGACTGGCCCAGTGGCACCAGCAATGGGCTCAAACATAGCAATGATTGTAAGGTTGGTGCAGGACCGGGCAGTGTTTCCTTTTGTTGTGCATAGGGTCACTATGGATTGGTATTGACTTGATGGTATCTAACAGCTACAACAACAGCATGCCAATGGCCATAATCCCATTTGGGGATGAGTTGTTCTGTGTTATGTTAACAAGATACCATTAATGTAGGGTGTGTCTTGAGTTAATTGTTTTTGAGATACAAAAGTTGTTAAACAAGCAAGTAAGCCAGCAGCAAGTTCTTTTCAAGTGGAAAGTTGGTTCTGACTAATGATGATGCTGTAAAAAGATTTCAGAGGAGTGGTCAGTGGGTTTGATTTGCCAACGTTGTGGTTAGCAGTCCAGTGCTTATCTTATAGCACCACACCAAGACTCCAAGAAGAAATGAGGGAAGAGAAATGCCAAACTACATGAAGATCAAAAGTTTACTCCAGAGTTGACAGACTAAGAAAGACTCCCCGTAGATCAAACTATCATCCTGAGTTCACATTTTTGGTTTCTTAAACAGTTCTGATATCATACTGCAGGATAAGGATTGGACTAACTGCAAGATTAGTGGTTCAAACCCACCAGCTGTTTCTCAGGAACCCTATATTGGGTCGCTAAAAGTCAGAACCAACTCTATGACATTTAACAACAGCAGACTACGAGAAAATAAATTCCTGTTTGTTAAAGTCTTCCACGTGTATTATTTATGTTATAGCAGCACTGGATAAGTAGGAAGATGTGTAAAGGAAAGTCTACCATTCATTTGTCAATTGGTTGTACTGTGTTAGTTTGTGGGTTGCAAAGATGCTGGAAGCTCTTCCACCAGTATTTTAAATACCAGCAGGGTCATCCAATGGTGGACAACCTTCAGTGGAGCTTCTAGGAAAAACAAACAAACAAACAAACAAACAAACAAACAAACTAGGAAGAAGGAGAGGAAGACCTCTTCTTTTGCAACACAATTCAAAATTAGAGGAGACAGCTGCAAATATCCATTAATAATCAGAATGTGGAATATGTGAAGTATGAATCTAAGAAAATGAAAGGTAAAAAATGAAGCAAAATCAATAAAGATTAATATCCTATACATTAGCAAGCTGAAATGGACTGGTATTTGCAATTTTGAATCAGACAGTCACATAGTTTACTGTGCCAGGAAAAACAGATTGAAGAAGAATATCATTGTATTCATCATCAAAAAGAACATTCCATCATCTATTTTGAATAGCAATGTTGTCTGTGTTAAGAAAATAACCACATGCCTGAAAGGAAGACCAATTAATGTCACTGTTATTCAAATTTACGCACCAACCACTAAAGCCACTGATGATGAATTGGAACAATTTTACCAGCTTCTTTTGTCTGAAATTGGTCAAGCACGAAATCAAGATACTTTGATAATTACTGGTGAATAGAATGTGAAAGTTGGAAACAAAGAAGAAGTAGTTGGAAAATGTGGTCTTGGTTACAGAAATGATGCTAGAGATCAAATGATAAAAATTTGCAAGATCAACAACAGATTCATTGCAAATATCCTTTTTAAACAACATAAAAGGAGACTATATAAACGGACCTCACCTGATAGAATACACAGGGATCAAATTAACTACATCTGTGGGAAGAGATGGTGGTAAAGCTCCATGTCATCAGCCAAATCCAGCCCATGAGCTGACTATGGAATAGGTTATCAATTGCTCATATGAAAATTCAGGCTTAAGCTGAAGAGAATTAAAATAAGTCCATAAGAGCCCAACTATGACCTTGAATATATCCCACCTGAAATCAGAGACAATCTCAAGAACAGATTGGATGCGTTAAACACTAATAACCAAAGACCAGAAAATTGTCGAAAGATATCAGGAACATCATACATGAAGAAAAAAAAGAAAGTCCTTAAAAAGATAGGTAAGAAGCAAAGACCAATATGGAGGTCATAAAAAACTCAAGTGTAGAGAAACTAAAGCAACTGAAAGAAATGAGGAAGTAAAAGAGATGAGCAGAAAATTTCAAAGGGCAGCTCCATAAACAAAGTCAAATATTATAATGAAATGTGCAAAAACCTGGAGATAGAAAAACAAAAGGTAAGAACATGCTCTGCATTTCTCAAGTTGAAAGAATTAAAGAAAAAAAATTAAGCCTTGACTTGCAATTTTGAAGGATTCTATGGGCAAAATATTGAATGATGAAGAAAGCATCAAAAATGAAGATACACACAGAGTCCCTATACCAAAAAGAAATGCTTGATGTTCAACCATTTCAAGAGACAGAATATGATCAAGAAATGATTGTACTGAAGGAAGAAGTCCAAGTGACACTGAAGGCATTGGTGAAAAACAGACAACAGAATATAAAATGAAATCATTCAACAAACTGATATAATGCTGGAGACAGTCACTGTCTATGCCAATTAATTTGGAAGACAGCTACCTGGTCAACCAATTGAAAGAGATCAAGATTTGTGCTCATTCCAAAGAGAGATAACCCAGTGGAATGTGGATATCACCAAATAATATCATTAATAGCAAATTCAAGTAAAATTTTGTTGAAGATGATTCTAACATGGTTGCAACAGAATCCTAACGGGGAACTGTCAGAAATTCAAGTTGATTCAAAAGAAATATATTATTACTAACTCAGATGGATCTTGGCTGAAAACAGAGAATAACAAATACATGTTGACTTGTGCTTTATTGACTATGGGAAGGCTTTTGGTTGTGTGGATTAAAACAAACTATGGATAGATTGTGAAGAATAGATATTTCATAACCCTTAATTCTGCTCATGAGAAATCTGTACATAGACCATGAGGCAGTCTCGTTTGAACAGAAGAACAACAACAGATGTTGTTGTAATTAAGTGTCATTGAGCTGGTTCCAACTCATAGTGACCCTGATTAGCGTTTCTGAGGTGCAGCTGCTGGGTTTGAACCACCTACCTTGTGGTTCAAATTGACCTTATGGTCCAGCGCATTATCCTGATGCACCACACCAGGATTCCAAGAGGATACTGAATGCTTTACAATCAGGAAACATGTGCATCAGTGTTGTATTCTTTCACCATATTTAGTCAATCTGTATACTTAGTAAATAATTTGAGAAGATAGATTTTATGAAGAAGGTGTGGCATCAGGATTAGAGAAAGTCGCATTGAAGATCTTCAGATGGAACAACTTTGAAGTGAAGAGGACTTAAAATACTCATGATCAAAGCCTACAGTGTGCATTACAAATCAATTAATGAAAACAAAAACCACTGGACCAACAAATAACATCAAGATAAATGGAAAGAAGATCTAAGTTTACCAAGAATTTATTTTCCTAGAATCCACAATCAACACTCATAGAAGCAGTAGTAAGATATCAAAGGATCTTACATTAGGCAACTCTGTTCTAAAATACCTTTTTAATATGTTAAATAACAAAGAGAACTATTTGATTACTAAAGTGAGATCCAAGCCATGGTATTTTCACCTCATAGGCATATGAAAGTTGGACAATGAATAAGGAATACTGTCAAAGATTTGATGCATTTCAACTATGGTGTTAGAAAAGAATAAACAAATCTGTGTTGGAAGAAGTACAGTCAGAATGCACCTTAGAATTGACTTTGGGGAGATTTCATCTCTCATATGTTGGATATGTTATCAGGATGGACCAGTCTCTGGAGAAGGACATTATGCTTTTTAAAATGGAACATTAGCAGAAAAGAGGACAATTCCCAATGAGATTGACTGATACAGTGACAGCAACAATGGGCTCAAACATAACAACAATTTTAAGGATGGCACATGATCGGGCAGTGTTTCATTCTGTTGTGCATTGGATCTTTTTGAGTTGGAACCAACTCAATGGTACCTAACAACAACAACATGAAGGAAAGTGGGACGATGAGTTAGTAAACTGGTACAGTATTCCCCAGAATTTGATGGTTTCCCTTATGTTAAAGAGACTGTAGATGAAATATACCTGGAGAGACTGCTGTTCTTAAGTTCTTTGTAGTTGGTTGAGATTCATAGTGACCCTATATATAATGGAAGGAAACACTTCTCAGTCCTGCACTAGCCTCACAATTATTGCTATTTTTAACCCCATCATTGCAGTCACTGTGTCTTTTCATCTCTTTGCATGTCTTCCTCTTTTTCACGGACCCTCTTCTTTACCAAGCATGATGTCCTCCATCAAAGTTCAGCTCCCTTCCTCTCCTGATAACATGTCCTAAAAATGTGAGATGAACTCTCTCCATCCTCACTTCTAAGGAATATTCTGGATATACTTTTTCAAATATAGAGTAGCTGGTTTTTCTGGTAGTCCATGGTATATTTAATTTTCACTAACACGTAGTGATTACGAATCGGGCTGCTAACCTCAAGGTCAGCAGTATGAAACTACCAGCTGTTCTGCAGGAAAAAGTTGAAGCTTTCTGCTTCTGTAAAGATTTATAGTTTCGGAAACCCTGTACAGGGTTACTACGAGTCGGAACTGACTCCCTGGCACATAACAACAACAACACCATAATGGACTCCTGGTGTGGCACTGTAGGATCAGCACTGTACTGTGAACTACAGGTTGGCAGTTCAAACCCACCAGTTGCTCCTTAGAAACCCTATATAGAGTTGCTGAGTCAGAACCTATTCAATGGCAAGTATAACACCATAATACAAAAGCACCAATTATTTGATTTTCTTTCTCAATTGACCAAATATCTCATTCATATGAAGTGATTGAAAACACAATGGCTTATGTCGGGTGTAAATTAGTTCTCAGAGTGACATCTTCACTTGTGGACATTTTAAAGAGGTCTTTTGCAAAGATTTCCCCAGGGCATTGTTGCAACAATGTGTAGGTTTTCTGAGGAGCAACTAGTGGGTTTAAACCACCAACCTTTTTGTTAGGAGTCCAGTATTTATTCTACTTTGCCACAATAGGACTTCCAATGCCTTATGTTTTTTAATTTCTTGATTACTTCTTCCATGGGTATTAATCTAAGTTAAATGAAATCCTTCATAACTTCATTATTTTCTGTTTATTATGATGTTGTTTATTAGTTCAGTCATGAGATTTTCTGTTTTGTTTACATTGAGTTGTAAAGCATACTGAAGGCTGTAGGTTTTGATCTTCATCAGTAAGTGCTTCGAACCCTGTTTACTTTCAGCAAGTAATATACTGTCTGCATATTACAGCCTTCCTCAATCTTGATGCCACATTCTTCTTTATAAGCTCTAGCTTCTTAGATTATTTACTCAGCATACAGATTGAGTAAGTATGATAAAAGAATACAACTCTGGAGCACACTTTTCTTGATTTTAAATTCATCACTATCACCTTGTTCTATTTGAAGGACTTTCCATTCTTTTCAATGTTATCCATAATTTGTTATGATCCACAGCATTGAATGCCTTTACATAGGCAATAAAACACAAATGAACTTCTTTCAGCCAAGATCCATCTGACATCAGCAATGATATCTTTAGTCCCATATCCTCTTCTTACTCGGGCTTGAATTTCTGTCAATTACAGCACTGTACTTAAAGACAGATCTTGAAATGTTCTTTTTGATTATAAATTTGATGCCATTCCTCTTCATTTTCTCATCCTCAGCATAGTAGATCATATAATTGTCTGATTCAAATTGGCAAATAACAGTTTATTTTAGCTATCTACTGGCTAGTATATTTTTTCCATTTACTTTAGTTACTCTATGTTCAAGGTCAAGTTTTAGAGTGTTTTCTGACGTCCATTTTGATATTTATTTTCTTGCTTGCTTTTTGCAGACCTTTTTATTTCTTCATGTGTAATATACTTAACATCAAACCACAATTTATCTGCTTTAGGTCATTAGTGTTCAATGTGTCAAATCGATTCTTGAGATGCTCTCTAATTTCAGTTAGGATATACTCAAGGTCGCATTTTGGCGCTGATGGACTTATTTTGATCTTCTTCAGTTTCAACCTGAACTTACATATGAGCAAATTATTCTGGCTGATGATATTGAGCTTGTAAGGTAGCTCTTTCCACAAATGTAGTCAATTTGATTTCTGCGTATTGTTTCCATGAGGTGCACATGTATTCTCACCATTTACATTGTTAAAAAAAGTATCTGCTATGAATATGCTGTTAGTTTTTCCAAAATTCTATCATGTGATCTATATTTTCAAACTATGGATCATTATTCTTTGTTTCCAAATTCCCTTCAGTAGAATTTATCAATGCATCTTGATAGCATGCTTGATAAATTTCTGACTGAACAAGTTGGTAGTCTTTAATTTCTTCATCTAAGATATTAGTGTTTAGTGTGTTAATTTAAATACTAGTTGCATTATCTAGTTTTCCTTGTATACATATGGATATTATACTATAAATTACAGCATTGTACTTCAAGATAGATCTTGAAATGTTCTTTTTGACTGCAAATGTGATGTTATTCCTCTTCATTTTTCTATCCCCAGCTTAGCAGACATATGGTTATCTTATTCAAATTGGAAAATGTCAGTCCATTTCAGCTTTCTAATGCCTAGTACATTGTTCTTTATGCATTCATTTCATATTTTACCATTTATAATTTTATACTTCAAGCTTTCTGCATTCCAATTATTTTACAGTTGTTTCTTCACATGTTTAATTCTGAAATGTCAGCAAATGAAGGTCCTGAAAGATTTACTCCATCCATATTATTAAGGGTAGCTCTTCTCCAATGATTTTTTGAGAGTTCCAGCCTAAGCATCTCATCATACAGCACTGTATCAGACAGTGTGCTGCTGCTATTCATAAAGTTTCCATTGTCCAATTTTCTTTTGATGTAGATATCCAGGTTCTTCTAGTTTCTTAGTCTGGAAGTTCCTCTGAAACTTGGCCACATAGGTTACCCTGATGGTATTTGAAATACCAGCAGCATAGCTTCCATCATCATAGTAACACTCAAGCCACCACAGTATGACAAACACACAAATGAACTAGAGAGGTTGCAAATGAATGAATGAGCTGTAAATTGCCAAAGATCATAATGGATTAGAAGGAAAGTAAATATAAAAGGAGGAATCAAAAACTGGAATACATAATGATTCTGAAGATGTTGGCATAGAGTTATATGAGAACCCATGGAAATAGTGAGAGAAAAGTAGAGGACTAAAGAAGAAAAATAATTTATTAGGAGGTTGGTTGTAGGAGAAGAAAGTGATCTGTTGCATAACAGAGAGTGCGTTCTTGAGTATAAACAAGAATAATGAACTATATCAAATGACTAGGTAATGCAGAATGTGAAGAATAAAACAGTTCTCTTTAAATGTGGCAACAGATTAAACATTGTTGTTGTTAAGTGCTGTCAAATCAGTTTTGATTCATAGTGACCCTGTATAGGGTTTCCAAGGAGTGACTTATGACCTTGAACTGCTGACCTTGTGATTGAAACCAACCTTGCAGTTCAGTGCATTAAGCCACAGTACTATACCAGGACCAGTTTAAATTGAGTGATAAGTAGTAAATCAGATCTGTATAGGTTAAAACATGAATTCAGTAAGAGAAAGGAGGTGGTAAATATAGACAATGATGCTTGAAGTTTGTCTTTGAAGAATAACTGAATAATGGGCTGTTGCTGGGGGAACCTGAGGTGGATATGTGATTTTGTTTATAAGTGTTGGAAATCCTGAATCTCATATACATTGTTGGTTGGTTGGTTATGTGCCATAGAGTCGATTCCGACTCATAGCGACCCTGTACAGGGTTTCTGAAGCTATAAATCTTTACGGGAACAGAAAACCTCATCTTTCTCTCACGGAACAACTGGTAGTTTTGAACTGTTGACCTTGCGGTTTGCAGCCCGATTCATAACCACTACACTACCAGAGCTTCTTCTTCAGATATATATATATATCAGGTTAAAGTCTACAAATCATACAATGCATTTCATTACAATTCCTGAATCATGTTTTCATTAATGTCTGATAAGCACTGATGCACTAACCACAATGTTGGTGGTTCAAATCCAAGAGCCCCTCTTGGAAACCCTTTACAGGGTTGGAAACCCTCACTGTGAGTTGGAACTGACTCGACCACACAACAACAGCAATGGGAATTATGGAGTCCTGGTGTGGTGATGTAGGATAAGCACAGGACTGCAAACTCTAAGGTTGACAATTCAAACCCACCAGCTACTCCTTGGAAAACCTTTATAGGATTGATATGATTTGGAACCGACTCAATGGCACATAACAACAACAACAGCAATGGGATTTATTCATTAAAGATAGGGAAATTTCTGAAGCAGGAGAGAGGATAGGTAACAAAATGAGTTAAGTTCACCAAAAAGCAATAGGAAATGGGATTCATAACTCTAGTGATTTATAGCTCACTTTTTCCATTGAACAGAAGGATAATAGAAACAGATGAAAGCAAAGACTTTGAATATTCTATTGTGGAAAATAAGGAAATTGATTAAGAATGGTGGGTGATGTACTGGGGCCAGAGGAGAAGTGGCAAAGCATTGGAGAAAGGCCGAGCTATATCGAATATCCACTATCTTTAAACTATTCATTTGTGTCACAACATTTGATATGATCTGAGTGTCAGCTATGTGTCAGAAGCTCTTTGAGCAGCTGAGAACACGATAGTGAACAGACAGACAGTAATACCTATTTCCATAATTACAAATCAAAACAACATATAGTACATGGAGTTGCTTTTTCTAGAAGAGCTGCTCAGGGTTAGGCTCAGTGCAAGTGGATGTTGAGGGCTCTTGGAGACAGGATTCCTCTGGGTATGACTCCCTGAGGTTTCTTACACTTCTTATTAACTGGTGTCTCCCTAAACCACAGAGAAACATACATTTTTAAAAATACTTGCATTTTTCAGCATTATTAAACCTTATTTTTCATTATTTGTTTACCAGTGTGTTAAAGGTTTTGGTATGGCATTGTAAGTTAACCAATGGGCTGCTAACTGAAAGGCCAGAGTTACAAACCTATCAGACACTGTAACATAAAGCAGTGGACCACAAGTTGGTGGAACTGAAAGGTTGGCAGGTCAAACCTACCAGTTGCTCCTTGGAATCCCCTAGGCAAGGCAGATATGAATAAAAACTGACTCAGCAGCACTTAACAACTACATCAAGCATCGTAGATAAAGGAACAATGATGGCTTAGTGGGTTATGCATTGGGCAATTTAAATCCACCTGGTGCCCTGCAGGAGAAAGATAAGGATTTCTGTTCCTGCAAAGACTTACAGCCTCAGAAACCCTATACAAGATTGGTAAGAGTCAGAACCAAGCATACTGCCAGTCAGTCAGCCATATGTAGAACATAATATACAGAACTTAAATGTTGTAAAACTATATAATGACTAATTCCATATCATTCTACAATTATTTTCATTTAGCATTGTTGTATTCAGATGCATCCATGTTGAGCCAGTTTGTTCTCCTTTATTTGATTTAACTCATATATGTTGTTTCATGTATCAATATACAGTAGTTTGTCTAGTTAAGTCATTTGTTCATTAGGAAGAGAATTGGGACCATTTTGCTGTCAGTCTCCACATCATTTTGTGTCTACTCTCTATCATCATGTCCTTTTATCTGAAATGTAACCATTATCCTGACTTCTGTTACTGTACGTTCTTGTTTAGTGACTTCAAGGTGGTTCCAACTCTTAGCAACCCTGTATAGGGTATCCAAGGAGTTCAAACTCACCATGCAGTCCAGCGCATTATCCTATAGCACCATAAATGAGTTTTACTAATTTTCGTCTGAATGTAAATATCCATACAGCATATACTCTTTTGTTCTGGATTCTTTAACTCAACATGATTTAGCTACATAGTTGTATGTTGCCGTGGTTTTTGTATCCCTTGTGTTCAGTATTCCATTATATGACTATACCAGAATTTGTTTATCCATTCTTTTTATTGTGGACACTTGGATTGCTTCTAGCTTTGAGCTTTTATGAATCATGCTCCTCAGGATTATCGTATACATGTCTTCAGGTGCATATTTGGACACAATTTTATATCTTTATATCATGAGTCCTGCCACTTGTCTGTCAGTTTGTCATACTGTGGTGGCTTGTGATTTGCTGTGATTCTGAAAGCCACGCCACCAGTATTTTAAATGCCAGCAGGGTCACTATGGTGGACAGTTTTCAGATGAGCTTCCAGACAAAGACAGACTAGGAAGAAGGGGCGACAAACTACTTCTGAATATTTAGTCACTGAAAACCTTATGAATAGCAGAGAAACACTGTCAGATATGGTGCAGGAAAATGAGCCCCTCAGGTTGGAAGGCACTCAAAATGCAACTGGAGAAGAGCTGCCTCCTCAGAGTAGAGTTGACCGTGATAAAGCAAATGGAACAAAGCCTGTAGGACCTTCATTTGCTGATGGGGCACAACTCAAAATGAAGAGAAACATCTGTAAACATCCATTGAAAATTGGAACATGGAATGTACAAAGTACGAATCTGAGAAAATTGGAAGTTGTCAAAAATGAAACAAAATGCATAGACATTGATATCTTAGGCATTAGTGAGCTGAAATGGACTGGTATTGGCCATTTTGAATCTGACAACCACATGGTTTACTATGCCGGGAATGGCAAACTGAAGAGGAATGGTGTTGCATTCACCAGCAAAAAGAACATAATCAGATCAGTCTTGAGGTACAATACTGTA
>NW_006408581.1:13148584-13153278 GCF_000296735.1 Chrysochloris asiatica | reverse complement strand
TGGAGCCGGTTCCGACTCATAGTGACCCTGCACAGGGTTTCTGAGGCTGTAAATCTTTATGGTAGCAGAAAGCCTCATGTTTCTCCCACAGAACAGCTGGTAGTTTTGAATTGCTGATCTTGAGGTTCACAGCCCAATTTGTAACCACTACACTACCAGAGTAATTTAATTAAGAGTAATTAAATTGTTATGTCCCATCGAGACAGTTCTGACACATAGTGACCCTGTAGAGGGTTTCCAAGGAGCTGCTGTTAAGTTTGAACCATGGACAGTTCAGTTACCAGCCTCAGTACTTATCCTACAGCACCTCACTAAATCCTATTAAATGACTTAAAGTAATTCTGTGACTAATTTTACTCTTAGACAAATTCAGTATTTTCTGTCTCATTTGCTCTGATAAATACGTAGTGATTTGCTATTGTGGTTAAAATTATATTTGGAAAAAAATTCTTGTTGTTGTTTGTCATCTAGTCAGTTCCAACTCATAGTAACACTGTGTGGAGTTTCTGCAGTTAGTAATCCAGTGTTTGTCTTACAGCGCCATACCATATATTGTCTTTTGTGAGTGGCCTATACAAGTTTCTTCACTCTTTCTCTTTTGGACTATTTATCTTTAACTTACTGATTTGAGGAAGTTTTGTGTTTGTTTTTTTTTTCCCAATGGATTCTAAACATGAGTCCTTTATCAGATATTAGTGTTACAAATGTCTTCCTTATCTGATATTAGTATTACAAATGTCTTCTTTCACTGTCTAACTTGCCTTTGTAGTCTATTACTAGTGTATTTTATGAGCAAAAGTCCTTAATTTAAATGTACTCTAGTTATCAAGATAATTTTCTTTACAGTTAGTGTTTGTAAAATTTTCCTTCTTCAAAGCCATCTTATGTTACTTTATAGAAACTTTAATGCTCTAACTTTCAGATCTACATTTATACCAGTCTGGAATCTCCTTTTCCATATGTGAAAGTTAAATATCAAGTTTCTATTTTTCTTCTCATAAGGACATGCAATAACAGTTCTTATTTTTTATTTCTTATTTCTTATTGGAAGCATCAAATTTTCATATGATGCATTTAGATTATGGTGAAGAATATTGAACGTACCATGGGCAGCCAGAAGAACAAACAAATGTGTCTTGAAAGAAGTACAGACAGAATGCCCCTTAAAAGCAAGAGTTGTGAGACATTGTTTCATGTAAATGTTTTCAGAAGGGACCAGTACCTGGAACAGTACATCATGCTTGGTAAAGTCATCGAAAAAGAGGAAGATACTCAATGAGGTGGATTGAAATGGTGGCTGAAACAATGGGTAAAAACATAATAATCATGGTGTGGACATGTTTTATTCTGTCGTACATGACATCACATTGATCAGAACACTATCAGTAGCACATAACAACAACGTCATGGACCAAGGTGGGAATATTGAGACTTTAAGGGTTGATTCACAGGCTGGTTGCATATTGGCTAGTGAAATGAAGGAAAACTAAATTGTAAATATATTTGAAGTAAAAATGATAAGTGTTGTTGAAGCATTTGATTTGAATTTCAATAATGCTTTGTATCAAAACATACCCATTGCTATAAAGTCAGTTCTGACTTTTAATGACTACAAAGGATGAAGTAGAACAGCTTCAAAAGGTTTTTGTTGTTCTTGAGAATTTACTTGGCAAAATACACAAATTAAACCATATCCACATGTACAATTCAGTGAAATGGATTAATTATTTGAGATGTACAACCATTCTCACTCTCCTTCTATGATCTGTTCCTCTCTGCTTAATGTAAACTCTCTTCTTCCTAAGGTTCCTATATAATCTTTTGATTTTCTACTGTAACTTTATGAATTATAACAAACTATGGATATCAAATTGTCTTATATAGCAAAAAGTAGTATGATTCTCATTTTTTAAAAGTTAAATAGAACCATGGTTTTATTTTAAGATTCCAAGGGAAATGTTTCACTTGTGGTTTAAAGATTATCTGATGACAATAGTTTCAAGGCTCATTCAATCTCCAGGAAGGAGACTCAAAGTCTGCAGTCTATGAAAATTTGAAAATTGCAATTCTCCTCTGTATTTTTGCCTTCTGATCAGGATTCTTCTTTAGAATCTTTGATAAAAAATTCTCAGAAATATTAGCTGGGCACCATCCTGTTCTTCTGGTCTCATGCAAAGGAGGCAGGTACTCATGGATGTTAGACATATAGTCCATGTCTTCCTCATTACTCTCCTTTGTCCTCTGCTGTCTAGGCAAATGAAGACCAACTGCCTTGAATGGCCTAATATAAGCTTTTCAGACTCCAGATACTATACAATGAATGAGGAAAAATAACAAAACCATTAACATATTTTATTGGTTATAATCTTTATAATCTACCACTTGTTGGTCAGTTTGCCATACTATGGAGGCTTGTATGTTTCTGTGATGATGGAAGCTATGCAACCCATATTTTAAATACAAGCAGTGTATCCTAGTTAGGATACACTGGTTCAGAGGAACTTCAAAAGACAAATTAGGAAGAAGGAGAGGTCAACCATTTCTGAATGGTTAGCCACTGAAAAATTTAGGAATAACAGAAGAAGATTGTTTGATCTACTGCAGGATGGTGAACCCCTCAGGTTAAAAGGCACTCAAAATGCAGCTGAGGAACTATTGCCGCCTCTAAGAAGAGTTGACCTTAATGACCTAGATGGAACAAAGCTTTCAGGACCTTCATTTGTTGATTGGACACAACTCAATATGAGAGGAAACAGCTGCAAACATCCATTAGTAAACAAAATGTGGAATGTACAAAGTATGAATAGGAAAATTTTGAGTTATCAAATATTAAATGGAACACATAAAGATCAGCATCCTAGACATTGCTGTTTGTTGTTGCTGCTAAGTGTCATCAAGGAACATTAGTGAAGTGAAATAGACTGGTATTGGCCATTTTGAATCAGACAATCATAGGTTTACTATGCCTAGAAAAACAAGTTGAAGAGGAATGGTGGTATATTTATCATCAAAACTAGCATTTAAACATTTATCTTGAAGTACAATACTGTCATTATAGGATGATATTCATATGCTTACAAGGAAGATCAGTCAATCCACTATTATTCATATTTATACACCAACCACTAAAGCCAATGCTATGAAATTGAAAATTTCTACCAACTTCTTCAGTCTGAACTTGATCAAACATGCAATCAAGATGCATTGATAATTACTTGTGAAAGTCAAAAACAAAGAGGAAGGATCCACAGTTGGTGATAGAATTGATACTGGAGATCAAATTATAGAATGGAGATCACATTATAAAAATTTGAGAGCTTGTTATAGAATTTTGCAATACCATTGACTTATTCATTGTAAATCCTTTTCTGCAACTACATACATGGTGACTATACTCAGGGAGGAGTCCTAGTGTGGCACTGGAGTATAAGCACTGGACCACAAGGTCAGCAGTTCAAACTCACCAGCCACTCCTTGTCAACTGTGTGCAGAGTTGCTATGAGTCTGAGTTGACTCAAAAGCATTTAACAACATACTTGTGAACCTCACCTGATGTAATACATAGGCATCAAATTGATTACATCCGTGGAAAGAGATAGTGGTGAAGCTCAGTATCATCAGCTAAAGCAAGGCCAGAGGCAAACTGTGGGCCAGATCATTGATTGCTCATATGAGAGTTCAAGCTAAAACTGATGAAAATTAAAACATGTTCAAGAGCCAAAATATAACCTTAAATATATTCCACCAGAATTTTTGACCATCTCAAAAAGAGATTAATTGCATTATTCACTAATGGCTGAAGACAAGAGTTGTGGGATGACATCAAGAATATCATACATGAAGAAAGCAAAAGGTCATTAAAAAGAAAGGAAAGAAAGAAAAGACCAAAGTGAATTCCAGAAGAGACTGAAACTTTTCATTTACATGGAGAAGAAATGATGACATAAAAGAGAAGAACAGGAAATGTCAAAGGACAATGGAAGAAGGCATTGTAAAGTATTGTAATGAAATGTGCAATGACCTGCAGCTCTGAAACCAAAAGGGAAGAACATGGCCAGCATTTCTCAAGCTAAAAAAACTGAAGAAAAAGTTCATGCTTTGAGATACAATATTGAAAGTTTGTAGGAACAAAATTTTGAAAGATTCAGGAAGCATCAAATGATGATAGAAGGAATGCAGTCACTCTACCAAGAAGAATTGGTTAGCTTTCAGTCATTTCAAGAAGTAGCATTGTTACAGCAGTTTTAGATTTGTGGTCAAAGAAACCGAGGCTGCTTGGAGAGGTGAAGCAGAGTTTCAGATTTTATTAAGCCGGCTGGCTCAGAGGAGCTGATTTCTCCAGATTCTGAGCCCGAATGGAGGGCAACACGGGCATATATGGGGTCAGAGTCTGGAGAGGGGTCAGGCTATATACCTGTTTGAGGGCAAGGGGAAAACCAGGGGGATTGGTCCCATTTGGTGACCTGATTAGCATTTTAGCTTGCTTTCTGGGCTGTGACCTTTTCCTGTTCATCGTAGGATGAAGAACGAATGGTACTGAAGGAAGAATTCCATGCTGCACTGAAGGTATTGGCAAAAAACAAGGCTCCATAAATTGACAGAATACAAATTGAAACGTTTCAATAAACTGATGCAACACTGGAAGCACTCACGTTCTATGCCAATAATTTTGAAAGACAGTTACCTGGTCAACC
>NW_006408581.1:13146077-13147310 GCF_000296735.1 Chrysochloris asiatica | reverse complement strand
AATATATCATACTATTTCAAAACATTACATGAAGAACATATGAAAAGTGGTTGATAATATAAATAGAAAAAATGACAGATTTATTTTAAAGGTGCCTTCCTGGAAAGCAATTTTCTTTATTTATGGTGTCATTGAATGAGAAATACAGATTTTTTTTTTTTTAATTAATGACTTAAACACACGCACACAGTAGTTCACATTGTTATTGTTAAGTACTGTTGAGTCAGCTATGACTTGTATTTGAACTGCTGACCTGGTAGTTAGCAGTCCATTGCTTATCCAACAGTCCTACAACAGTGTTCACATTATCTAGTCAAAATCACATTATTCATTTAGATCATCAAACTTACTACAAAACTTCAACTTGAGTGAGATTTTAACAGTTCCAAAAATTAACTAAAATTTCTCAAAGGAAAATTCTTTGAAACTAAGAATACTCCAATCTGTTATAAACAGGCTTTGATTATAATTCACAAAAGGGATGCCAAAATTGTTTTAAGCTAACATTGTATTTTTGGTTTAAGACAAAATATATTCAAAGAAGCAGTATTTTATATATATTTATTGTTGTTAGGTGCCATCAAGTCGGTAATGACTCATAGCGCCCCTATGCACATTGCCTGGTCCTGCTCCAACCTCACAATAATTGCTACATTTGAGCCCATTGCTACTGCCACTGTGCCAATCCATCTCTCTGGGAGTCTTCCTCTTTTGCTCTGACCCTACATTTTATCAAACATGATCTCATTCTCCAGGGACTTATCCCTCCTGACTATATGTCTGAAGTATGAGAGATGAAATCTCACCATCCTGGCTCCCAGGGAGCATTCTGGCTATACTTCTTCCAACACAGGTTAGTTTGGTTTTCAGCAGTCTATGGTACTTTCAATATTCTCCAACACCATAGCTCAAATGCATCAATTCTATGGTCTTCCCTAGTCACTATCTAACTTTTGCATGCATATGAGGTTACTGAAAATACCATGGCTTGAGTCAGGTGTATCAACCGTAGTTCTCAAGCGAACATCTTTGCTCTTTAACACTTTAAAGTGGTCTTGTACAGCATATATGCCTAATGCAATGCAACATTTGATTTCTTGACTGTTGCATCCATGAGTTTTGGTGGTTGATTGGAGCAAAATAAAGTCTTTGATAACTTCAATCTTTTCTCAAAGGTCATACTTTGACTCTTATGGACTTGTTTCAGCTTCAGCCTGAACTTGCACATGAGCA
>NW_006408581.1:13143420-13145772 GCF_000296735.1 Chrysochloris asiatica | reverse complement strand
ATTCCAACTGCCAGTGATTATCAATGCATTTTTATTGCATGTGTGATCAATTTCAGACTGAAGAAGTTGGTCACATTTATCAATTTCATCATCACTGGCATTAGTAGTTGGTGTGTAAATCTGAATAATAGTGGTATTGTCTTCCCTGTAGGCATATGGATATTATCCTATCACAGCTAGTGTACTTCAAGATAGATCTTGATATGTATTTTTGATGATGAATGGGATACCATTCCTCCTCAATTTGTCATTCATGGTGAATGTCAGATTCAAAGTTGCCAACGGCAGTCCATTTCAGCTCATTAATACCGAGGATATTGATGTTTATGCATTTCACTTCATTTTTGACAACTTCCAATTTTTCTAGATTCATAGTTTGTACATTTCATGTTCCAATTCTTAATGGAGCTGTGTCTCTTCATTTTGAGTTATGCCCCATCAGCAAATGTAGTTCCTGAAGGCTTTACTCCATTCTCATTATCATAGTTAACTGTACTTTGAGGAGGCAGCTCTTCCCCAGTCATCTTTTGAGTGCCTTCCAACCTGAGGGGGTTCATCTTCTGACACTATATCTGATAATATTCTGCTACTCTTCATCATGTTCCAGTATTCAGTAATCTGGTTCTGACAGTGACTAAATGTTTGGAAATAGGCTGTCTCTCCTTCTTCCTAATCTGTCATGGTCTGGAAGCTCAGCTAAAACTGGTCCACCATGGGTGACCCTACTAGTATTTAAAATACCCATGGCATAGCTTTCAGAATCACAGCACCATGTAAGCCATCACAGTATGACAAACTGATGGATGAGTGGTGGATATATACATATTGTTGTTGTTGTTGTTGTTTAGTGTTATCCAGTCGGTTCAGACCCATAGCAACCCTGTACAGGGTTTCTGAGGAGCAGCTGGTGACCTTACGGTTCAAACCAGCTTTGCTGTCTAGCGCATTAACCCACACCATGACACCAGGACTCTTTCTCTCTCTCTCTCTCTCTCTCTCCACACACATATATATTTGTTGTTGTTGTTGTTTAATGTTGTAGATTCTGTTCTGCCACACAGCAACCCTGGTTTCCAAGGAGTTGCTGATGAGTTTGTACGTGACCTTATGTTTCAAGCAGACCTTGTGGTCCTTCAGTGCCACACCAGTTTTATATTGCAAGCAGTTTCTGGGTTATGAATATCCAATTGACAGAAAAGGATTATGTTCCATTTAAGATTATGTAAATTTGTCCTTACTTTGAAACAATTGATCCAACCCCAATCACAACAAATTCTTCTTTATAATCATATTCATTTACTGCAGGTGTAGCTTTTAAAGCATGTAAAGGCTTTTTCTACAATAAAGTAAGGCTAAATAAGAACCGTTTGCACCTGTTACAACTTATTTCCATATTCGACTTAAATACAATTAGGAACGGATCTAGTTTCCTCAAAATTGCCTGTAATGCTATAACTTTAAATAACAGTTACATATGTTAATTAACTTTATTTACTATCATTTCAAAAGAGATCTTGTTTTATTCTCTTCCAGTAAGGTAAATACTAAATATTTAATGTATAATTTGAACTTCCAATAAAGGAAATTGTGTGTTTAAAATTTTTTACTTGTGTTTATGTGAGATTAAGGAGCTCTGGTAGAGTAGTGGTTATGAATCGGACTGTGAAGCATAATGACAGCAGTTCGAAACTACCAGCTGTTCGCCGGGAGAAAGATGAGGCGTTCTGCTCCCGTAAAGATTTACAGCCTCGAAAACCCTGTACAGGGTCGCTATGAGTCAGAACCAACTCCACGGCACACAACAACAACAACCACATACATGAGATTATTTTGTGAGATTAGTAAGGGTTTAGAAATTTGAACAGAATGCTGTAACAAAATTAGGTTGGTGAAATAAAATATTTAGAAGCTATGTGAGGGTTCTTAAAATATTAATACTATTCTGTTCTTTATAGAAGTTGTTTGCGTGTGTTAGGTTGATTTCTCTTTAGGCTTTTCCCTAAACGTATCGTGTTAAGTGCTGTCAAGTGAATTCTGACTCATAGTGACTCCATACAGGGTGTTTCTGAGGAAGAGCTGGTGGGTTTGAAACGTTGATTTTTTGGTTCGAAGTCCAGTACTTATCCTCCAGTGCCACACCAGAAGTCCAGAAGAAAACCTGAAAGGACTGAATATAGGGTGCAGAAACCATGAGGCAGCCTGTGCTTTCTTTTCTTGTTGCTCCCGTAACTGATGTTGAGCATCAAGGTCTGGCCCTTAAATCTTGAAGGCATTGTTGTCAATGTCTCTGGGCTTGCACCAGTTACAGTAAATTTTGACAGAATGGTCTGATAGTTGCCAGATGAACTTCTT
>NW_006408581.1:13123998-13142915 GCF_000296735.1 Chrysochloris asiatica | reverse complement strand
TAAATCTCTATGGGAGCAGAAAGTCTTCTCTTCCTCTGGCCTAGGTGCTGGTGAATTTGAGCCTTCAGTCCTGGGGTTAATAGCCCAATGTGCAACCCACTACTAAGCACTAGGGCTTGCTTGTTATAATTGATGAACTGCTACTAATATATTATTATTAACTAGAGTTCATACTTTATTCAGATTTTGTTAGTTTTTGACTAATATCTTTTTTTTATGACCCTAAATCCTGTGCTTGATACCAAATCACATTTGATCTTTGTATCTTAACCTCTTCTTGATTTGAAAGACCCTTAGATTCTCCTTGTTTTTAATGACCTTGCCAGTTTAGAGGAGGACTTGTCAGATATTTTTCAGAATATCCCTCAAGTAGGATTGTTGTTGGTAAGTGCCATTGAATCGATTCCCATGCATAGCAGCCCAGTGTAGGTTTTCCAAGGTTCTACTGAGGAGCTTGAAGCGCTGACCTTGTGGTTCAAACCGACCTTGCATCTAGAGCACTAACCAACAGTGCCACACCATGTTTTTCTCATGAAATACACCAGGGTGAGTCAAAAATTATCTGCATTCTGGCTGTAGAATTTATTTTATTCAACTTTTAGAAAAGACAAATACATCATTTTTGACATAATCACCTTGCTTTTAAATACACTTTGTCCACCTGTCAACAAGCTTTCATACTGCCATATTAAAAAATATTTTAGGATGAGCTATGAGACATAAGTGCACCGGTGTCTACACTTCTTCATCAGAGGTCAGCCTTTGTCCCAAACAGGTGAAAGTCTAATGAAGCAAGATTAGAACTATAGGTAGGATGCTTTGACACCTCAAAAGGGTGTCTTTTCAGAGTGGTAACAGTGTGGGCTGAGGTGTGTGGATGTGCAATGTCATGCAAGATCACAAGGCTCTTCAATAATTATCCTCTGTGTTTAATCCAAAGTGTAGGCCTCAGCTCTTCAGTGAACATCTCACTGGAACAAAACAGATGATTGTTGGACCTTTTTCTAATACTGGCTCTTGAGAATCTCAGAAAACTGTAAGCATCAATTGTCCACCAGATGGTTGATTTTTGAACTTTTTCTTGGTCAGCAATTGAGAATGTTTCCATTCCATACTCTGTCATTTACTCTCAGTCTCAAAGTGATGAATCCATGTCTCGTCACAGTAAAGATTTTTTTTTAAAGATGTCCAAATGCTTCTGTTCATGCTCTTCCATGTGTTGTTTTGGTACCCATCACACACAAAATTTTTGAAACCCAAGTTTGTCATGGATTATTTCATAGGCAGAGCCATGGCTGATTTGCAAATGATTTGCCACATAAGCCACTATTACTTGTCTGTTCGATAGAATCATTTGACTTGCATGCTCAATGTTATCATCAGCCATGGACGTGAATGGGTATTTTAATATAACTGGAGTGCAAATAAGTTTTGATTCACCCTCATATATTTTATATATTTTTCATATATGATCTCATGTATGATTATATGTAATTTGTAAGGTATGTGAAACATGTCATCTTTCCTGTGATTAGGCAGTGGCTATATTTTGTAGAGAAAGACCACAGAGGTACAGTGTCATTCTATCACATACTCATATGTCCAAGGTTTATTACTTATGATATGCTGATATTGACCTTGATTGTTTGACTGAGGTAGTGATTATTAGGTTTCACCACCAATAGAGAAGGGATTGGGGCCAGGTAACAGGATTCTGGGCAAGGATACAGTGTGCGTTATAGCAATGCATGTGAGAGGCTATCATATGGGAGCATTGTGATACGGTATCCTAAGAAAGTGAAAGGGATGAAGATAGAGCAGATGGGTATAGTTTACAAATTCATATTTGTAGGATATTATAATCTAGAGGGTGCCATGGTATAGTGGTCATCAAATCTGCTTTACACGCTGCAATCGAACCACCGGCTTGTTCCTTGGAGTCCTGGTGTGGTACTGTGGGTTAATGTGCTGGACTGCAAAGCCGGTTTGAACCACAAAGATGACAGGTCAAGCTCATCAGCCACTCCTTGGAAAACCTATACAGGGTTGCTATGGGTCAGAAATGACTTGAAAGCACATAACAACAACAACAACAATAGTGTAGAGAGTACTGGAGGACACTTGGGAATACATAATTAGGAGGATAATTTCTTTTACTATATGTAAGTGTGAAAACTATACCACATCTTTTAGGGAAGATGACTAAAGTTCTCTAGCACTCTGAATCCAGGTGTTTTCTAAACAGCTCTCCTGTGACTTAAATGACCTAATGGGTCTCTATAACAGATGAATTAAACTAGAACAAGACTAGGTAGCAAATCATTCTAACATTTCTAGGTGTTCTATAGATTGATAGTAAGATACTTGATTTTATGTTTGAACCTAAGTATTTTTACCACAAACAATTTTAAATGTGCAAACCCAAATTAAGAAACTAGAATGCTAAAAATAATAAACTCTTAAATTCCATAATGACTTCTTTTCCTGAAAATATGATTTATATGTTTTAAGGACAATAGCATTTAAGACATTTTATTTTGAAATGTAACATTATATTAATCTATTAACCTGTACATTTTAAACTCCTGTCTTAGTTTACTAGTACTTCTGTAAGGTAAATACCTCCAGTGTATGGCCATAAAAAACAGAAATTTATTTTCCAACATTTCAGGAGGCTGAAAGTCCAAAATTAGGACATGAATCTAGCAGAAGGTCCTTCATGGGTATTAGGTGTTAGTCCCCTCAGTTTTTTTGGCTTTCCTGGGCATTTCTTGATGTCTTACTCTTTTCCCCATATTTCAGGTTGTTGGTTCAAGCTCACCTTGAAAACCTGGTACAGGGTCGCTATGGGTCAGAGCTGACTCGATGGTATTTAACAATAACAAAACAACCCATGTCTTGGTGTCTACAGGACTCTTTTTATAATGCATACCTGACTAAGTCTATGATCCATCTGCATGATCTAATTAACATAACAATTTTTTTTTATTTCCAAACAAGGCCATATTTACAGGTAGAGGGATTAAGATGCCAGCACACATTTTGACAGAACTCAATCGGTAACAGCTCCTGAAAATGACATTTATTTTCAATCAAAGAGAAAAGTTTAACTAACTAAATGACAAAGCAACTTATTTATCAGTTTTTTACTTTGTATAGTTTTCCATAGGGTTTTCTTATATAAAACTTAGCTTTTATATAAAACTTATCATATGGAGGATGGTGATTCCATATGATAAGCACTTAACAACAACACCACAATAAATATACGGTGATCCTACAGCACACTGCTAGCACCAGTGTGTTCTCTTCTGTCTGTCTAGTTATTACTAAATCTACTCATACATCTGTAATTGTTTGTTATAGGTCCACATGAAGTTTAGTTCAAATCATGGCACAGAACATTTGTCTATTGAACTTTTGAATTCCTAGCTGATATTTGCTAGGAAACCTTTTATGATATCTTGGCAAAAATGCACAAAATTAAGCTAATAAAAGGTTTCCCCCCTACTGCAACTGAATGAACTAAAACACTCCCAGGAGTGCTATAGAGAAACAAACACTTTATATTTTGCAATATACCTTTGGTTATGCTTAGCATGCTTATATAGGGAGGAGAGACTTTATATCCATAAATGTTATGGGATAAATAAATTTTAGCATAGATAAACATTTCTTAGACAATAAATTGTTCTTAATTAGTAAGCCCATTTTAGGACAAATTCAAGATATTCTAGGTAGGGCTAAAGAACTTCAGCTGATAGTAGATATTTACTGAGAGTAAATAATGTAATTTTGTTAAATATACCAATTGTGGATAATTTTCAAGTAATCATACACTTAGATGATCCTTTTTGTTCAACATTAGATTTTTGCTGTGGAAGCATTTATGCTGACTGTAAGATGATACTATTGTCATATAACAAATTGCTTATTTTCTACCTTTTTAATAGATGCTAGTTATACAAGTCACATATTTCAAAGTAATTAAAAATCATCAGGAGACTACATGTTGACAAAACACTTGCCAAAAACAATGCATTTTATTATTTCTGGCCCTTAGTATAATTTGATGTTGTTGTTGTTAAGTGCCCTTAAGCCATGATAAAATTCTATGAGGGATACATCTACATGAAAATTAAATTTCTCCATAAATAAGCATGGGCAGCTTAAAATAGTTTCATTGCTCAAAGAGGTCTTTGAGTATCACTGCCTTTTTGGAAGTCCCTTTGACAACTTCCATGAAACCTCTCCCACCTCCTCCTCTTTCAATCCAGATGACGTTTCCTTTTCAGTCTCCTTTGGTGGTGCTTCTTTTGATGGTTCTTTATATGACCCTATAAAGGAACATGTATGACCCTATAAAGGAACATAGCATAGCTGTATTATTTTTCTCACATTTTTGATAACCCAATAAGTTCTTTGCTATATCAACCTTACTGTTTCAGGTTTGGTCAACTTGAAGAATACAATTTGTGATAGTTAAGGATTTTTGTCAATCTGGCTGGGCCAGAATTCTCAGTGGTTTGGCAGTTATGACATAGTAATCATCCATGATGTAGTCCTGGTGTTGTGCTGTAGGATAAGCACTGGACTTCTTACTGCAAGTTCAGTGGCTCGAACCCACCACTACTACCTGGAAACCCTATATAGGGTTGTTGCCACTTGGAAACTCTATACAAGGGTTGCTATGAGTCAGAACAGACTTAATGATGCTTAACAACAACAACAATTCCTCAATATGAGATCTTATATAATGTAATCACTTTCATTGTAAGATCTACTTTAAGCATCCATTCAGTTGAAAGATGGTTTCTTTAAATGTGGAAACTGCTTCCAACATAATTAGCCACTCGGGCAAAATTTACTTGCTGCTGCTGGGTCTGTATCCTTCATCCTGTTCTTTGAACTTGAGTCAGTGGCCTGCTGATCCTGGGAGTCATTATCAGCCTGCCTTAGATTCAGTCAACCTTAGATTCATTTGCCTATGCAGCCAGAAGTCTACTGTCTGACTTACCCATCTTGGGTTCTTTAGGTTCTGCAGCTACATGAATCAGAAGCTTCTAGCCTGGCATTTGACTTGAGAAAATAACTCTATAAACTGGATTATATGAAGAAGAATGTGGCATCAGAATTGGAGGAAGACTCATTAGCAACCTATGATATGCAAATGATGCAACCTTGCTTTCTGAAAGTCAAGAGGACTTTAAATACTTTACTGATGAGGATCAAAGATCAAAGTATTTCACCCAAATGTAAAGGAAACAAAAATACTCAAAACTGGACCAATAAGTAAAATCATGATAAATAGAAAAAAGATTGAATTTTTTAAGAACTTCATTTTGCTTCTATCTAGATGGATTGGCACAGTGACATTAGCAATGGGCTCAAGTGTAACAAATGTCGTGAAGGTGGCATAGGAATGGGCAGTGTTCTGCTCTGTTGTGTATAGGGTCACTTTGAGTTGGAATCAAGTCAACAACACCTACCAACAGCAACAACAAGAATTTCTACAACATAGTACAGATAGACTGATGGTATTCATTTCTGGAGGGTCTAGGAAGGGTGGTACTATTCTAAAAAAGTCCCTATAGATGGCCATAGTTCCTTAATTTTCCTAATTGTATCTTAGCTCAAAGCCACCCTTTTGTATTGTGCCATGCTGTGTAGTAGTCAGAAATCTACAAACATTTTTTTCCTGACATCTTTGTTAACTGACTTCTATGAAATTCTGCCCATGGAAGGAACTAAGAGCTTTAGTAGGTGGAGAATATGGAGAAGACAATCCCATTTATCTTTCCCTAAATATTGCTCCATCCCAGAAGGGTTGACTCCATTCCATGGTTTCTTTTGATCCTCGTGTATTGTTGCTGTTGTTAAGTGCCACCAAATCAGTTCTGACTTGTAGTGACCCAGCACAGGGTTTCCGAGGAGTGTCTGGCAAGCTTGAACTGCTGACTTTGCAGTGTTAAATCCTTTTTGAATCACTCCCAGAAGGATCTAAAACACACATCTCTTTCTACATGTTGGAATAATGTGCAAAAATTCCCATCAGCTTCTAAGCAGCTATGCCTCCGTCTATCCCCACCCCAACTCTGAGTTGTGGGCTGTTAAAACACCAGTTCACACATATGTTATAGTTATTTCTAGCATTCTGAAAAATATGTGTGACAGTTTATCAAAGTCTACTCACTGTCCACAATCAATCCCAAGTTATTGATGACACCAGTCTTTTGTAAATATTACATGAATATGTTTTTTCTCCTCCCCTATTCTTATTTTTAATTGAAATACAATGATATTCTATCTGGTCATCTAGGGGGCCTACTAACTGATTTCCCTGTATACATGTTATTAAATGAAAATTTAATCATATACATGCCTCACTAAAACAGTTTCAATGCAGTCACAGGACAAAATACAAATTCTGTATTGCAATCAAGACCTTTCAAAATCAAACCCAAAGTATTTTCTATTTTCACTCTTGACACCTGATTATGTTTCCATTTAAGCATGACTGTGTTTTTCTGTTCTTTTATGTTTTAGTGAATATGCACTTGATTATTTTCTTCCTGGAGTCTTGGTGTGGTGCTATAGGATAAATTCTGGACTTTTAACAACTAGGTAGGTAGTTCTAATCCACCAGGATTTCTTCAGAAATCCTTTACAGGGTTGCTATGAGTCAGAACTGGTTTGATGGCAATTAACAACAACACTTTTCTTCCTGGAATAGCTTTTCTCTCTTCATTCTACCTTTGAGACTTGCTGACTCCTATTCATCATTTAATAATCCACTTGAATGCCATATCGTCATTGAAGATTTCAGAAAAGGTGTGCCCATAAACAGCTTTATAGGAAATAACATTATGCTTCTTTTCTAGAAAGAAGAGATAAGGCCTTTTGTTTCATAAGTCTTCATATTCTTAATGCCTAGGCTAGTACCTGGAATATAAAAGGTGCTTAATAATCTGTTGTTGTTAAAGAAAATTTATGAATGGATGAATCAATGTATCTCTGTGCTAAAGAAACACTGAGTAGCAGTTTACTATACAATATGACTAGGAAGAGAGGATAAATTCAGCTAAAAAGAAATGTTATGTCTGAAATATGAAGAGCCTTCTTGTCACACTAAGGAGATAATGCTTTGTCTTGCAGAATATGTTTGCAAACATAGTCTTTGTTTCTAGCACACATTGGATATATATTGAGTGATCAAGGCTTGGTACATGCTTTTAAGTGGGTAGACAAATAGAGAATGAGATGTCAGCATTTTATAAACCATATTTATTTTAGAACTGACACCAAGATAGAAGAATCAAGAGCTGTATTACTAATTTCACACTTGTTATTAAGGAACTTGTCTTGAATGAACCAATGCTAACATGGGGAGAACTAAACCTAGTGTAATTTCCTTGAAATAAAACTTATTTTTATAAATACTATCATTGACTCATGTTGTTGTTTTTGTGAAGTGCCATTAAGTCCATCCTGACTCATAGTGACACTGTATAGGGGTTTCAAGACTGTAGCTCTTTGTAAGAGTTGTTGTTGTTGTTATGTGATGTGGAGTCAGTTCCGACTCATAGCGACCCTGTACAGTGTTCCCGAGGCTGTAAATCTTTCTGGGAGCAGAAATCCTCATCTTTCTCCCTTGAAACAGCTGGTAGTTTCAAACTTCTGATCTTGAGATCAGCAGTCCGATTCATAACCAGAGTAGAAAGCTCCTTTTTCTCCTGCGAGCAATTGGTGAGATTGAACTGCTCACTTTGTAGTTTACAGTCTAGTGCTTATCCTAAAGAGCCACTACCCTCTCCAATTAACTCATACCATATCAAAATAATCACTGCCATAGGTAGATCTGAACTGTTATTAGATAAACATAATTACAAATGCCAACTACCTTACCAAAAAAAAAAAAAAATGAAAAATGGAGTGAATAGCAAATGTCATTATTGAATTTGCTCATATTGTGTTAAATTACAATATATGGCATGTCTTTAAAACAGTTCAGACTTCCTTTTTGTCTCCTTAAATATTTATACTAAGTTCAAATTTAGTTGGGAACAAAAGCTAAATAAGGATTTCTATCAGTGATATACTTTGCCAAGGGAAAAGTTAATGAAATATTAAGAGTCTATGGCACTTAACAACAACAACAATCGTCTTGTTCACTGATTCCAGAAAAATAAACAGCCTGACAATTTACATTTATAAAGACTTAACTATAATTCACTTATTAAGTATTGTTATAGATAATGCATTTAATTTTCAGGAATGCACCCTAAATTTAATCTTTTAAGTGTCAATTGTTTTCAACCAATTTTACATGAAATCTTTCTTTTTGTTATGTTGTGTATGTTGGAGTTGGTTCTAACTCATAGTGACTCTATACACAAAAGAATGAAACATTCACAATTGTGCCATGTTTGGGCTCATTGTTGTAGCCACTGTGTCAGTCCATCTCATTGGGGGTCTTCCTCTTGTTTTTTGACCCTCTATTTGCCAAGCCTTATGCCCTTTTCCAGGGGCTGGTTCCTTCTAATAACATATACATAGTATGTGAGGTTAAGTAGGTCAAACTCACAGTGATGCTATGAAACAGAATGTTACACTGACTGGTCCTGAGCAATTCCCACAATTATTGTTATATTTGAGTCCATTATTGCTAACAACGTCTATCCATCTCACTGGGAGGCTTCTTTTTTTTGCTGATCCTCTGCATTACCAGTCACAATGTCTTTCTCCAGGGACTGATTCCTCCTGACAACATATCCAAAGTATGAAAGACAAAGTAGTCTTGCAATCCTGGCTTCTAAGGAGCATTCTGGCTGCACTTCTTCCTGGACAGCTTTGTTTGTTCTTCTGGGAATTGATGGTACTTTCAAAATTCTTTGCCAACACCATAATTCAAACCTATCAGTTCTTCTATGATCTTCTTTACACACTAACTTTCACATGTAGACAAGGTGATTGAAAATAAGATGGTTTAGGTCAAGGGCACTGTAAAAATGTCCTGTGTAGCATATTTGCTATTAGCATTAATTGTGGATCAAGAAAAATGAAGTATTTGACAACTTTAATAATTTCTCCATTTATCATGATTCTATATATGGAGTCCTGATGTGGCTGTGTGGGCTAATGCATCGTACTGCAAAGTCGTTTGAACTGCAATGTCGCTGGTTCAAGCTCACCAGCTGCTCCTTGGAAACCCTATACAGGGTCGCTATGGGTTGGAATTGACTGGATGGCACTTAACAACAACATTTAATGGTACAATTGTGAGGATTGTAGTTTTCTTTGCACTGAGGTGCAATCCATAATGAAACAGCTTCACTGAGATATAAGTGACATACAATAAATTGACATACAATATTGTATGATGCTCAACACATTGACACAACCAAGATAAATAATATCTCCATTACTCCCTACAAATGTTAGGAGATTGCCACAACCAAGATAACCAATATATCCATTACTTCCTAAAATTTTGTTCATGTAATACCACCATTTCCATCTGATCTTTATTCTTAGGAAATTGTTGGTTTAATTTTTCTCAATTCATTTATAGTTATTCAAATTTTATATAAATCATACAGTACATACATTTTTTTCTGGTTTCCATTATTTAGCATACTTATTTATTTTGAGACTCACTCAGGTTCTCATGTATATCAAGAATTCTTTTCTTCTTATTGTCGAGGTGTTTTCCATTGAAACAATATATCACAAATTTATTTATCCACTCACCTATTGAAAGACATTTGGAATATTACCAAATTTTGGACTATGGCAAATAAAGGTATAGAAGCATTTTTGTATATTTCATTTATCTTGACTAAATAACAAATGTAATGGCTGGATCATGTGGTAGGGGTAAAGTACTCAATAAACCTTTGAAATTTCGATAAGGTTGTTATTGCCTGGTCCCTTTTCAGTCTCGATTTTACTAATTTGAATCTTCTTTTTCCTTGGTCACTAAAGGTCTGTCAGTTTTGCTGATCTTTAGATGTTAATTTTATGTATTACTTTTCTACTCTATATTTCATTTAGCTCCACTGTTATGTAATTATGCTTTCTTTCTGCTTGCTTTGGTTTATTTTGTTCTTCCTCTCTAGGAAGGGTAGGCTATTAACTTATGTATTCTTTATTACTATGTCATATGCTACTATACATTTATCTCTAACGTTTAGCTGCATCTCAGTTTCTGGTGTGTTAAGTTATGATTTTCATGTATTTCAAAGTATTTCTAAATTACTTTTATTTCATTTTTTACTGATAATTTTTACAGAAATATGTTGATTTATTTCCACATATTTGTAGATTTTTCAAAAATGTTTCTATTATTGATTTCTCATTAAAATTTTTAAATTAAAATATTAATTTATAACAATATAATATATGTCAAACTAAACTGTTTTATAATTACTTCTTTATGCAGTATCATTTAAATTGATAGGGAAACAAGATTTATAAACAAAAATAAATTTACATTTTCTTTTATATTTGCTTAGGTAGTTGTTGTTAGGTACTCTTGAATCCATCATAGTAATTCTATTTATAAACAAATATAGAACAAAACATTGCTCAGTGCTAGCCATCTTCACAATAGTAGGTATGTTTGAGCACATTGTTGTAACCACTGTGTTACACTCATTGAGGGTCTTCTTCTTTCTCATTGAATCCAATGGCTCTGTATTAAAAAACAAACAAACAAAAAAACACCTAGCAATTTTTCCCTATAAAGATTTCACATTGCTTTGTCATATACCAAGGGTTGCTATAATTCAGAATTGACTTTATAGTACACACAGAAAACCAACAACCTATGTATTTCCCTGTGGTTATATTTACCTATAATTTTAATTTCATCATGTGGATTTGAGCAACTGTCTAGTGTTCTTTCATTTCTGTCCTAAAGACTCACTTTAGTATTTCTTGTAGGGTTAATCCGCTAGCCACAATTTCTCCTAGTCTTTCTCTATCTGAAACTTTCTTCATTTCTCCTTTTTCTCTTGGTGGAATGTTTTTCTTTGATAACTTCATATTTTCTCCAACTATCATGATGTTATTTATTGGTCCATTGTGAGGATTTCCTTTTTATATACATTGAGGTTCAAGACACAGTGATGGCTATAGTCTTGATCTTTCTCAGTAAGTACTTCAAGTACTTTTCCCTTTAGGCAAGCAAGATTGAATTATGTGCATTTCACAGGTTGTTAATGATTCGTCCTCTAGTCCTGATGACATATTCTTCTTATATAATCCATTTTCTCAGATTATTTGATCAGCATACAGATTGAAAAAGTATGGTAAAAGGATACAATCCTGGCACACACCTTTCCTGAATTTAAATTGTTCAATGCCCCCTTTTTCTGTTCCAATGATTGCCTCTTAGTCTATGAATAGGTTCCTCAAGAGCACAATGAAAGATTTTGTAATACCCATTCTTCTTTACAATGTTATCCATAGTTTGTTATGGTCCACACAGTTGAACATCTTTGCATAGTCAATAAAGCCCAAGTAAACTTCTTTCGATTATTCTTTACTTTTACCAAGATCCTTCTGCCATTAGTTGTGATATCCTTCATTCAATATCCTTTTCAGAATCTCTTTTGACTTTCTGGAACTAACCTGTCTATGTACTGCTGCAAATATTTTTTTAAATTATCTTCAGCAAAATTTTACTTGCATGTGATATTAATGGTAATATTCAATTATTTCCACATTCAATTGGATCACCTATATTTGGATTGGGCACAAATATGGATCACTTTCAATCTAAATTTCTTGGCATAGATGAGTGTGGACCTCTAGCACTGCATCAGTTTGTTGAAACATTTCAATTTGTATTCTGTTAATTCCTGGAGGCGTGTTTCTCGTCAATGCCCTCAGTGATGCTTGGAATTCTTCCTTCAGTACCATCATTATTGATCATATGGTAACTCTTGAAATTATTGGACATAAACCAATAATTTTTAGTAGAGTAACTGTGTGGATGTTTCCAGCATCATTGAATATATTGCCCATAGAATCCTTCAATCCGAGGCTTGAATATATTATTCAGTTCTTTCAGACTGAGAAATGCTGAATATGGTCTTCCATTTTAGGTTTTCTAACTCCAGTCCTTTGCACAGTTCATTATATTATTTGATGTTGTCTTCTCAAGTTGTCCTTTGACATCTTCTGTTCACCTCTTTTTCAACAGTTTTCTGTTCAGTTCTTTTACCTCATCATTTCTTCCAGTGACTTTAGACACATGATGCTCAAAAGAAAATTTCAGACTTTCTTCAGACAATCATTTTAATCTTTTATTTTTCATGCTTTTTTAATGGTTTCTTCATATATGATGCTCTTGATGTCATCCTACAACTGTCTGGTATTTGGTTACTAGTGTCTAATACATCACATCTGTTCTTGAAATGGTCTCTAATACATGTGGGGTATAATCAAGGTACCACAACTCATTTGCCAGTTTGTCATGTGGTAGTACTACGTGTGTTGCTATGATGCTAGAAGCTACATTGCTGGTACTTTAGATATCGGCACTGAATACTCATGGCTGACAGGCATCAGTTGAATTTCTAGACAAAGACAAACTAGAAAGAAAAAGAGGCAAACTACTTTTGAATGTTTAGCTACTGAAAATCTTATGAATAACAGTGGAATTCTGATAGATAGCACCAGAGTATTGAATATTAAAACATAATAAAGGGCACCTGAATATTATCAGAATATAGTGCCAGAAGATGAGCCCCTCAGGGTGAAAGACAATCAAAATATGACTCAAAGAGCAGCTCCAAAAGTAGAGTTCACTATAATGACAATGGAATAAAACTTTTAGGGCCTTCATTTGCTGATAGAGTACAACTCAAAATGATAAGAAACAGTTGTAAACATCCATTAATAAAAAAAACATGGAACTTATAAAGTATGAATTTAGGAAAATTTAAAGTTGTCAAGAATGAAATAAAACACATAAAGATCAATATCCTAGGCATTATTGAGCTGAAATGGGTTGGTATTGGTCACTTTCAATCTGACAATCATGTGGTTTGCTATGCCTAGAATGATAACTTGAAGAGCAATAGTGTTCCATTCAACATTAAAAAGAACATTTCATGATCTATATTGAAGTATAATGCTGTCTGTGATAAGATAATATTCATATGCCTACAAGGAAGATCAGTTAATACCACTATTATTCAAATTTATACATCAACCACTAAAGCCATTAGTGATGAAATTGAAAAATTCTACCAACTTCTTTAGTGTGAAATACATTAAACACACAATTATGATATATTGATAGTTACTGGTGATTGGAATGCAATGGTTGGAAACAAAGAGGAAGGGTCAGTAGTTAGAAAATATGGCCATGGTTATAGAAAGAGCTATGGAGATCATAAGATAGAATTTTGCAAGACTAATGATGTCTTCACTATAATTACCTTTTTAAAACAACATAGAAGTTTATTGTACACATGGACCTCACCAGATATAAAACATAGAAATCAAGTTGACTTCATTTATCAGAAGAGATGGAGGGAAAGCTCCTTATCATCAGTCAAAACCAGGCCCAGGGCAGCCTGTGTAATAGACCATCAATTGTTCACCTGCAAGTTCAGGCTGAAGCTGAAGAAAATTACAAATCTATGAGAGCCAGAATTTGATCTTGAACATATCTCACCTGAATTTATTGATCATCTCAAGAAGAGAATTGATGCATTAGACATTAATAACTAAAGACCAGAAGTGTTATAGGATGACAATCAAGCACATCATATATTAAGAAATCATGAGGTCATTAAGAATACAAGAATAAGGGAAAGGAACAAACTGGATGTCAGAAGAGACTCTGAAACTTACTCTCCAGTGTGGAGGTGCTAAAGCAGTTAGAAGAAATAAGGAAGTAGGAGCTGAACAGAAAATGTCAAAGAGCAACTCAAGAAGACAAAGTCTAGTATTATAAGGAAATGTGCAAAACACGGAGTTCTAAAACCAAAGGAAAGAACAAGATCAGCATTTCTCAAAATAAAAGAACTGAGGAAAAACTCAAGCCTTGACCTGCAATATTGAAGAATTCTATGAGTAAAATATTTAATGGTGCTGAAAGCATCAAAGAAGATGGAACAAATAGGAAGAATCAATATACCAGGAAAAAATGGTTGATATTCAAGATATAGCATATAATCAAGAGCCAAAGGAAGAAGTACAAGGTACACTGAAGACATTGGCAAAGAACAAGGCTCCAGGAACTGATGGGATACACATTGACACGTTTCAACAAACTGATACAACATGGAGGCACTCACTCATTGAAATTTGGAAGGTAGCTATTTGTCCAACTGATTGGAAGAGATACATAGTTGTGTGCATTCCAAAAAGAAAAAGTTTGCTAAAGATACTTCAAAATAGTCTGAAATCATACACTGACATAGCCCTGAAAGAGGTTCAAGCCAGATTCAGAAGAGGGGATAGAACTAAGTATATTGCTGTTAACATCAGATGAATCTTGACAGAAAGAAGAGAATACAAGAAAGATGTTTGCCTGTGTTTTACTGACAATGAAAAGATTTTTGACTGTGTGGATCATGACAACCTATGGACAACATTGAGGAGAGTGAGTATTCTGGAACACTTAACTGTGCTCATGAGGATCCTTTACAAAGAATAATAGGTAGTCATCTGTACAGAACAAGAGAGTAATGAATGGCTTAAAATTAGAAAAGTGTGCCAGGGTTGTATTCTTTCGATGTATTCAATCTGTATGCTGAGCAAATAATCCAAGAAGTTGGATCATATGAAGAAGAACATGGCATCGGGATTGGAGGAAGACTCTTTAAAACCTGTGATAGACAGGTGATACAACCTTACTTGCTGAAAGTGAAGAGGACTTAAAATACTTATTTGTGAAGATCAAAGACCATAGCCTTCGGTATGGGTTGCACTCAATATAAAGAAAATGAAAATCCTTACCACTTGACCAATAAATAACATCATGATAAATGGAGAAAGTATTTAAGTTGTCAAAGACTTCATTGTGCTCAGACCCACTATCAACACTTATGGTAACAGCTGTGAAGAAATCAAAAGATGTTTTGCATTAGGCAAATTTCCTGCATAAGACCTCTTTAACATGTTCAAGAGCAAAGATGTCAGTTTGAGGTCAGACGTGTACCTCATACAAACATCAGGGCTTTTTCAATAGCTTTGTAAGCATGTTAATGTTGACAATGAATAAGGAAGGCCATAGAAAAATTGGTGCATTGAGTCATGGTGTTGCAGAAGAATATTATGGACTGCTAGAAGAACAAATTGGAGAAGTACAGCCAGAATGCTCCTTTCTTCACACTTGGAATATATTATCAGGAGGGACCAATCCCTGGAGAATAACATCACACTTGGTAAAGTAGAGGGTCAGTGAAAAAGAGAAAGACCTCCCCAACGAGATGAATTGGCACAGCAATATACCAGCAATGGGCTCAGCCTTAACAATAATGTGGATGGTGCAGGACCAGACAGTGTTTTGGTTTGTTATGCATAATGTCACTATGAGTCGGAACAGACTGAAGGCACCGAACAACATATTCAAGATCTTATTTTTACCTTCATGACATGGTTTTCATTTTCTTCAGTTTTAGCCTGAACTTGCAAATGAGTAATTGATTATCTGTGCCCCAGCTGACCCATGGCCTTGTTTTGCATGATGATACTGAACTTCTTCATTGTCTCTCCCCACAGATGCAGTCAATTTGATTCCTGTGTACTCTATCTTGTAAGGTCTTAAGTATAGTCATTTTTATGTTGTGTAAAGAAAGATATTTGTTATGAATAGGTCATTCATCTTGTAAAATTATATCATGATCTCCTGCATTTTTTCTATCACTAGGGATATATTTTTCAACTATGGATCCTTGGGTTTTAGTAAATTTTGGAAATCTGCCATTATTTATTAAAATAGTATTTATGTCTCTTTCTCATCTCTCCTTCTGGGCTTTCTATTATGCATATATGAGTAAGCTTCTTGTGTTTCATAGGTCTGTATTCATTTTTTAAATTTGTTCATTTATCTCAAGCTGAAATATCTCAATAGAACTATTTTCAAATTCACTGATTTCCTCCCCCCCACCCCCCTACCCTCCACCCCTCCTCCAGTTAGCTCAAATATACTATTGAGACTTCCAGGGCAATATGGCAGAGTAGGAACACATGCTGAGCTGACCATCTGTAACAAGAATAGCATTGAATACCCAGTGAAACAGATACCGATGGTTATTCTGGAACATTGAGCTTCAAAAGATAGACATAGTGGTGGATTGGGTGCCAACTGGAAAGGGAAACTGAATAGGAGAAGAGAGGCAGAAGAAAAATGGGCGAATTGCTGTCTGACCTGGACCAGTGCAGCCATCTTGAGATTTGGTGAGTGACTGGGTTGTTGATTCAGTGGCTTGAAGGCATAGAATGTGGCTTGAGGTTGTTGGCATGGGGAGTGCAGTTCTCTCTTGTTCCTCTGACCCCTTCTGGTAGCCAGGGACCTGGTCACTCCATATGCTCGCCAACTCAGTGGCCAATGTCTTTCCCTGCTGTGCAGTCTATGCTCTGCCTGGGGCTCGGTTCTAAGCATACCACCGCTGGAGGCTTGTGAGCTCACCCACAACTATGCTACATAAACATCAAACTGACAACTATGTTCACGCTTCTAGTGTCTACCACATCTAGGGTCATAGGAGCCTGAGAACACACCAAAATAACAATCATTGATTAAATATAAATACAATGATACCACAGTGTTTTGAAGAAAACAATTTCTGCTTACACAAAGAAATAAGACATAGTGACTCAAAATAATAGAGATAGAAAATATAATAACAGAAGTGTTATATTAAGGTATAAGAACTACTTAATAAGAAATTTTAAAGGATGATATTTATGTAACTTCAACAGATTGAGAAAATAATTGAGAAAAATGCAGATGAAATCCAACAAAATACAGACAAAACTTTAGAAGAATTCAGAAAAACACTACAAGAAAAATTGACAAAATAAATTAAAAAATTGAAAGTCATACAAAGACAGCTTTTAGAAAGACACAAGCTTGGAAATGGATAATACAATGAAAGGACAAAGAATCATTGAAGGACAAATTAGTGAGCTTGAAAACTCACTAATAAAATCTCTCAACAACTATCTGGCCAACTGATTGGAAGAGATCCATATTTGAGCCCATTCCAAAGAGAGGTGGCCTAACAGAATGTGGAAATCATTGGACAATATCTTTGATATCCCATGCGAGTAACCATGGTTTTAGGGATGAATGAATGAATGAAATGTTTGACCAAATATGTTGTTGTTAAGTGCAGTTGAGTTGGTTCTGACCCACAGAGACTCTGTGTAGGATTTCCAGTGTGCGACTGGTGAGTTTTAATTGCTTACCTTGTGGTTCAAATTGACCTTGTCGTTCAATGTTTTATCCCACATAGCAGGCTAATTTTTAATTTGATAATTTTGTATGGCCAAAAAGGTTCCCCATTCCTGCTTTGTGGTGGTGTACTATAGAGTCGGTTCAAGACTCATAGGGACGCTGCAAAAATTTTCCGAAGCTGTAAACACTTCTTGTGTTAACTGCTGTCATGTCGGTTCCGACCCATAGCGACCCTGTAAAGGGTTTCCGAGGCTGTAAATCTTTACAGGAACAGAAAGCCTCCTCTTTCTCCCGCAGAACTGGTAGTTCGAACTGGTGACCTTAAGGTTCACAGCCCGATTTGTAACCACTACGCTACCAGAGCTCCTGCTATAAACACTTAGGGAGAGCAAAAAGCCTCATCTTTATCCCGTGGAACAGCTGATAGTTTCGAACTGCTGACCTTGAGGTTAGCAATTCAACTTGTAACCTCTATGCTACCAGAGCTTTTTACCCTTGCTTTATGTTGTTGTTGTTCAATGCCATGATTCACAGCTGCACTGTGTAGGGTTTCTGAGGAGCTGCTGGTGAGATTGAACTGTGTACCTTGCTGTTCAAACTGACCTTGCAGTCCAGTGCATTAACCCACAGTGCGACACCAGGATTCCATCAATCATGTAATTTGTGAAAATGGATCGTTTTACTTCATCTCTCTCTGACTTGGATACTTTTATTTATTTATTTTTCTACCTTAATTCCTCTGGTGTGTACTTCCAGTGGTGAGAATGGGAACCCATGTTTTAATTCTGATCTTAAGGGGATATCTACTTTTCTATATTGAATATGATGTTAACTGTGTGATTTTCAAAAATACCCTTTATTATGTAAAGAAATTTCCCTTCTAATTCTTGTTTGTTGACTTTTCCCCCCTTTCTTTCTTCCTCTTTTTTAATGATGAAAAGGCATTGAATTTTGTCAAATGCCCTTTTGGCACCAATTGAGATCATCAGTACCCCTCTAACATTGGTCTACTACTTTGTTGTTGTTGTTAAGTACCATCCGGTCAGTTCTAATTCATAGAGACCTGTGTACAGTTTTCAAGGAGCTGCTGGTGGATTTGAACCACTGACCTTGTGGTTAGCAGTTCAATGCTTTATCCTACAGCTCCAAACCAGGATTCCATTAATATGATAAATGGCATTAATTTGTTTTCATATATGGAACCACACTTCCAAACCTAGGATAAATTCCTCTTCAGTGTAGTGCATAATGTATGCTGTTCGATTTGGTTTGTTCATAGTTTTTGAGGATTTTTGTACCTGTGTTCATTAGGAATATCAATCTGTAGGTTCCTTTTTCTTTTATGGTGTCTTTGTCTGGCTTTGGTTTCAGGTATAACGAGTTAGAAGTAGAAGTGTTCCCTCATCAACTTTATGGAAACATTTTTTTTTTTTTCTTAAATGTTTTATTGTGAATTATGTGATAGTTTACATGGGAGAACATTAGTTTTACA
>NW_006408581.1:13117631-13118538 GCF_000296735.1 Chrysochloris asiatica | reverse complement strand
CTGACCTTGATGGTTGTTTATAGTATGATCCTTAATTACATACATAAAGTTTCATTTAGTTCTCTAAACATATTTCTAAAGCTAATGTAAGGTTTATCTCTAGTAATTTCAATACCTTGGATTCATCAGGGATAACTTCCATTGACTTTATTTTCTCTTTTACTTTTTAATGTGCATGATTTATTCTTTTCTGTTTCTTTACATGTTTCATAGTTATTTGCTATCAATTGAACATTGTAAGTAATGTAATTGTTGTTCTTGTTAAGTGCCATCATATCAGTTCCTACTCATAGAGACTTTGTGTAGGTTTCCGAGGGTATAAATCTTTAATGTAATTGTTGTTGTTGAGTACTGTTGAATCGGTTCTGATCCATAGTGATCCCGTAGAGGGTTTCTGAGGAGTAGCTGGTGAGCTTGAACCACTTGTCTTGCAGTTCAATTCAACTTTTCAGTCCAGTGCATTAACCCACAGTACCACTCCAATACTGAAAATTAGATTCCTCTTGCTCACCAGGATTTCTGTGGATATTATTTCCATTTGTTGTTGTTTTTGTTGCTGCTTATTGGTTTAGTAACTTTCTTAGACTAATTCTAAAGTCTTTATTATTTTTCTTGCTCAGTACCAATGTTTGTTTGGTAAACATTTGTTGTTTTTAAATGCCATAGAGTCAGTTCCTACTCATAGCAACCCTGTATAGGGTTTCTAAGACCTTAGAGCAGCTGGTGGGTTTGAACTGCTGACTTTTTTGTTCTTAGTCCAGTGCTAATCCTGTAGTGCCACACAAGGAGAGCTTTCTAAATACCCTAAGTCACTAATTCTTTTTATCTTTTGCAGAGGGGATCTGTGCACATTGGTATATGTCTGTTATGTACTGTCAGTTTGCAATTCTGCCTCAACTTTCATTTT
>NW_006408581.1:13101960-13116755 GCF_000296735.1 Chrysochloris asiatica | reverse complement strand
TCATAGTGACCCTGTACAGGGTTTCCGAGGCTGTAAATCTTTACGGGAGCAGAAAGCCTCATCTTTCTCCCGCGGAACAGCTGGTAGTTTCGAACTGCCGACCTAGAGGTTCACAGCCCAATTCGTAACCACTACGCTACCAGAGCTCCTTATTCATTGATTCATTAGTGACTGTTAAACCAACCTTGCATCGCTGTGAAACAATCTACTTGTTCATGATCTATAATCGTTTTTATATATTTCTAGATCTAATTTGGCAATATTTTATTTAGAATTTTTACATCTTTATTATATTGAGGTATTTTGTTCTGAAGTTTTCTTTTATAGCAATATCATTGGTTTTATTATAAGGATAATATTGGCCTTATAGTATTCCCTATTCATCAATTTCCTGGAAGAGTTGTATAGAATTTTCAATACCGCTTTTCTTAAGTGTCAGGTAGGATTCACCACTGAAAACATGTGGGGCTAAATTGTGCGATGGCAAAGTTTTAACTATAAACTTAATTACTGTAATTAATATAGGGCTATTTGAGCTCTTTATTTCTATTAAGTGGGCATTAGTAGTTTACATTTTTTCAATTAATGTGTCCATTTCACCTATGTTGCCAAATTTATTGGCATAAGCTTCTCATAACATTCTTTTATAAAAGCTTTTATAATTTGCTATTTGTAATTTGTGTACATACATATACACACACACGCATATTGTTGTTGTTAGCAACAGAAATAGCAACCCTGCTTATGTCTATGGTTAGAAATTTATTGACTTAATTGACCTTTTCAAATGACCAGTATTCTATTCCATTGCTCTCATCTATTATTTTCCTGTCTTATAACTTATTTCTATTTTATTATCTTATGCTATGATCTTTGTTTAATTTCTTCTGTCTCCTTTGGTTCAATATGCTCTTCTTTTTTAGTATATTCTGAGGTCATGTAGCTGATATATGTTTCCTTGGGACTCTGTTTTCCCCTTGTTGTAATCTGCCAGCCTCTTTCTTTCCCGGTGTGGTACTCTAGGATAAGCACTGGATTGCTGAACATAAGGTCAGCAGTTCAACTCCACCAACCACTCTATGGAAACCCCATATATAGTCATTATGAGTCGGAACAGACTCAACAGCACTGAAAAAACAATAACTCAGATTTTGTTATGTTTTGTGATCATTTTTATACAGCTCAAAATAATTTGTGATAATCACTTTCATTTATTTACTTATCCATATATTATTTAGAAGTGGCTATTTGGTTTTCAAACACTTTTGAGGTTTTCCTAGCATTGTGGTTTCTGGACAGTACTATTAGTTATACAAATTTTCTGCTAAAATTTTCAGTTTTTACCTCTAAGCTCTGATAGTGTGTAAGAAAATGTGACTTTCTCATTAACAAGTGTCATTTAAGTGTGTATAATCTGGAGTCCTGGTGTGATGCTGTGGGTTAACATGTCAGACTGCAAAGTTGTTTGAATTGCAAGGTCGGTAGTTCAAGCTCAACAGCTGCTCCTTGGAAACCCTCTACAGGGTCACTATGGATTGGAATCCACTCAAGGGCACCGAACAACAACAACAATCTGGAGTCCTGGTGTAGTGCTATGGAATAAAACACTGGCCCTCAAGGTCAATTTGAACCACAAGGTAGGTGGTTCAAACACACCAGTCACTCCTTGGAAACCCTATACAGGGTCGCTATGAATCAAATTCGACTCGATGGCACTTAACAACAATTTCATATCTATATAAATTTGTATAACTAGATACTTAGGTTATACTTTCAATTCAGATTAGCAGTTCCTGTGTGTGAGGAACAATTCCTTCAGACAAACCAATCGGTTTTTCTCTGTTCCTCTCCTTGTTGGCGTCTTTAGGTCTCAGAACAAACCACCGCACTACTGAGAGTAGATTGGCGTCCTTGTGTGGTGTTGTGGGTTAATGCTCTGAATTGCAAAGTTGATTTAAACCGCAATGGCAGTGGTTCAAGTTCACCAGCTGCTCCTCAGAAACCCTATACAGGATCCTTATGGCCGGAACCAACTTGACGACACTTAACAACAACAACTGACGGTTGATATTTATTAACAAGATTAAAAAGATATAATTCTGAGTTAAGTACATCTCTCTGCATATAGTCAGGAAGCCAAGCTGTAGTAGGATGTTTGCGACCCTGTATAGAATTTCCAAGTAGTGTCTGGTGAGCTTGAACTGCCAGCCTTGGGGCTCAAACTGGTGTTTCAGTCCAGCGCAGTAACCCACAACAGCACACCAGGACTCCAGGAGGTTTGCTGACATGGTGAAAAAGATCCACTTAGTCATTTCGGCTGGGGTTATAAAATATCTGGAGAGGAAACTTTCTTAAAAACATCAGTGTGGTGCAAGTGGTGAAGACATAGTAGACATATATATATTCCATTTAAATGGACTTACCTGGGCAGGGAAACATCAGTAATAGGTTATGTTATTACTGTAGCAAGTGCCATTGAGTTGGCTCCAACAAGGATGTAAATCTGTGCAGGAGCCGAACTTCTTTATCTTTCTTCTGCGAAGTGGCTGGTAGACTCAAACTGCTGACCTTGTGGTTCACAGCCCAGTGCTTAGCTAACAAGCCACCATGCTTCCCAACAGTAGGTTGTTGGTAAGTACCATCACATGTTGGTTCCAACCCATAGCTACCCTGTATGGGGTGTCCAAGGAATGGCTGGTGCATTTGAGTCACTAACCTTGTGGTTAGCAGTCCATTGCTTATCCCACAGTGCCACACTAGGTATGTATAGTCACATTCACACCCCTCATTCTTGACTCAAAGTATGGTGTGCAAGGAAGAGTTATCCTATCTAGGTAGCTTTTGAGCGGTGATTGTTCATTATGGAACTTTTCCTGTTTGCTGTCTGATTCTCATAAGCAGTGCAAGCTACTTTCCATGTAATAACTTGGTTGTTCAGGCTTGGACCAGAGAGACTTGATGTTTATGGAGCAATCCATACCTCCTGATTATATAAAATTAGGTACAATTTGTGAGTGCCACACCAATTTGGAGTGTTGTCATAGTTAAGGTGTGCTTGAGTAGGATGTGTTGTCCTACAATGTGCATATACAGAAAGATATAAATCTGATTGAAGAATGGATAGTGGTTTTTAGAGAAAGATATATATTGTACCTTATCTTATGAGGAACTAGGCAAGGTTGATTGAGGTATTTTATAGCTCAGGCAATCATTGAACAGATGATAAACTCAGACTATAATTCCGAAGAAATAGGGCAACTGTGAAGACTAACTAAAGCAATGAGAGACAAGATTATAGAAAGAAGTGATAAATTGTACCCAAGTAATTTCAAACTCAAGGCTACAGTAAATTGATGGGCACTGCTTATGATGCCTTTCCTCCTAAAAGTTGTTTGAGATTCTCCTTGGCAGCTGATACTATACTTTATTTAGATAGGAAATGTTAAATACTTTTTATTTTATCACCTTAAAGGATTCTTAGATAACTCTATACTAGTAATTACTCTGTTGCAGTTTAGGTTTGCACTAAAATAAAATCATTTTAGGGGAAAAGGTAGAATAAACAAAGTAAGAAGAGCAAGTATTTCTTGTTAATTTCCAGTTACATGATAAAAATCTCTATTTCTGATAAACTGAAACTGTTCTCTTAATGCAACTGTTTATAAGTATTCATATGACATAAATTAATAACGCTCACTTTTAATATGCATCAACTATACATAGCCTTGTTGATTTTTCAAAAGGATAGTTTAAAAAAAATAAAAAGAAAAGGAAACCTTCCTGACTTTATTATGCAAAAGCCATCAAACATTGTCAAACTAAGACAATCATCTTGATTATTTTTGGTTGTTTGGCGGATAAGTAAAATCCACCCAGATTGAAAAATAGCTCTTGGGAGCCAAGCAATTTGTCTTTTGTAATGAGGTGCGTTTCATTAGAAGGTGATTACAATGGAGTCTAAGGGGATAAGGATGAAAGCTGTAGTATATTATCTTTTATTTCTTAAAGTCTTATATCAGAAAGCTCTGGAAATGTGGTCAAATATAAGGTAACTTCAAAAAGTTCATGAAAAAAATAATAATCTTTTCATTGCTCTCATCCATGAACTTTTTGAAGCCCCCTCATATCATTTGGGTTTGAAATATTCTCCAGTGAACTGCTTTGATACTATTGGGACTATATGTTTGGACATGACTGTCCCTGCTCCTTCAGACATTTTATACCACACGTAAATTCATAGCTGTTAGATAACAGGAGATGCTGAATGCTCCAGTGAAGATCAGAACTAATATTTAAAGCACTGTATCCTGTTATTTCTAATATCAATAAAAAGATACTTTATACCTGGTTATGTACAGGAAAAACTACTTGTGTATTTTCATAAAGATAATGTTAATGTCTTTCAATTACACTCATCGCAAATCCTAAGAACTACTATATTTCTATCAGACCATACATCCAAATACTAAATGAATTTTAATCTTCATTTATGGATATAGTTTTCCATAGTATAATTACCAAGTTAAGTAAACTTTGGATAAATTACTAGTGAATCAACATGAGAAGATAGAATTCAAATTGTATATTTCTTTAAAGTTTAAGATATACATGTTGAGATCCCATACAATTTGGGAAATGAAATTATGCTGTGGTACACCATTTACTAAATCTACTTTATCTGAATCATTTTGGCTAAAACCAATCATGTAATTTCTTCAGCCAGATAAATGAAATAGAGTTCTTACTTTGCAAGTTAATTGGGATTCTAAACAGGTTTTCATCAGTGAAATTAAACGGAATTAATTATATTGCAAAGGACTTTTTTTAAAAAAAGGTAAAATCAGCTGGTGAGGATATGAGAAAATGCAATTGTGAGTTTCTTTGTAAAAAGAGAAAATAAATTTATAAAAACTGTTTATAAGGATGATTATTGTTTCATTTATACCAAGTGAATTATTATAGGAGGAATTTGTCCAATTAACAGACTCTTAGTGACGCTGTATAGGGTTTCTGAGGAGTGGCTGTTGAATTTCAACCACCGACTTTGTGGTTCAAACCAACCTTGCAATGAAACGCTTATCCTACAGTGCCACACAAGGACTCTAAATAAGATATATATAAACAATTCAAAAGAGACATAAGGAAGAACAAGTTTCTCATGAAGAAGGAAAATGTTTCATGTTTACCTTCTTGCAATCAAAAGACTAAGGTTGTTCAAGAACAAAGTAGGAATTTAGGCAAACATGCAGGGTCTTGATTGAGAATGCCTCTCCCAGTGGATCCAAGGAGCTCTGGTAGCGTAGTGGTTACGAGTCAGGCTACTAACCTCAGGGTCAGCAGTTCAAAACTACCAGCTGTTCCGCGGGAGAAAGATGAGGCGTTCTGCTCCTGTAAAGATTTACAGCCTCAGAAACCCTGTACAGGGTTGCTATGAGCCGGAACCGACTCCTGGCACACAACAAGAAGCCCAGTAGATCCAGGTGTTGAATTCCTTTGTATGTTAATAATACTGTAATAAAAACGTTAGATGCAAATTAAGTAAACACCAATTAAGGTCAGAGTGAAGTTTTGTGAAGCAGTTCAGCTGTTGCATTTTAGCTTTAGATTGAGTTTATATAAAGACAAAACTCCCTTTTAAGGGAGTAATGGATTCAGTTAGTGAATTAATAGAATAACACTGAAATAATACAAAAATTCTAACCTTCTTGGTTATCTCCCACTTGTCTCATCTGTTTATGAGTTGTAAATAAGTGAATGTAATAAATTAAACCTTTGTGAATGTGTATGGTCTCACTGCTGCTTTGAAGAACTACTCTTGGTGGTGTTGTATGCCATGGAGTTGAGTCCGACTCATAGGGACCCCATAGCACAGAATAGCACTGTCCCCATAGCATTTCCAAGACTGTAATTAACATATTTTCTTCAGGACCCAATGATGTGTTTGAACTGCTGACCTTTAGGTTAGCAGTAGAGAGTTTCTATGCCTGCAGGGCATCTGGAGGAACTACATGGACAAAATACCAACAGTTTATTTTTCTGGTGCAGGGACAGATTACCCAATAATGGCCTCTACCCATTATATATCTTTCTTCCCAGTTTTAACAATCAAAAAATGTCTCAAGACATTGCCAAATGTACCTAGGGAATGTGTTAGAGCAGGGCCTCTGCAAGGGTCTCAGACTAGACACCACTATTGATATAAGGGAAGGAGGGCTTTGAGGATACTAGTGCAGTGTGTTATTGAGGTGTTCCTCTGGTTTTGCCTGCTGCATATCCTAATCAATATGACCAATATTAGGAGTACAAAGTGTATACAGGTAGGTGAGGAAGATACATTCCATAGAATCCTTCAAGAAAACTCAGGTCTATAGCAAGAATAGGGGGAAAACATTATATGGTTACATTCAAAGCCAGTTTCTGGGAACTTCCAGGTACATAAACATACACACACACAAATATTGTCATTTTTGAAGATTCTAGTCTCACAAAATGTCTGTAGAGAATTTACATTTCTTACTAGTGATCACCCTGGTGTACTGTTGTGTTCCCTCAGACTGGTATTACCTAAAGAAAAAATGTACATTACATGGTTATTAATTTCAAATGTCACAACATTTTCTCTTTGTTAAACTTTGTATCTAATAGCACAAATATATAAATTGGACAAGATTTGAGAGTACAAGAATTTTGCTAGTTTTCTACACACTTGCTCCACTCAGAGAGGATTAAATAACAATATAGATCTCTTTGTTGTTTATACCATATGTCTTGGAATGTGGTCCCCAACCAGCAGCATCACTTGGGAACTTAATAGAATTGCACACACCTGAGTTTCATACCAGACATAGTGAATCATTATTCTAATCTCAGCTCTCCAAGAGTATATCTCATAAATGAATTTTGAATATTATAAAATTATTTTCCTGCCTCAATAGACTTGAGTATTAAGATTTGCCTTTTAATCAGTTAATAGGGCTTGTTTTAAAATATAGTCTCTCATGGTGAAGCATAGGTCAGTGATTCAAACACACCATTTGCTTGGAAACCCTATACAAGGTTGCTGTGAGCAGGAACTGACTCAGTGGTACTTAACAACAACAAAGCAAATGTTTGTGCTTAAAATAAAGTTAATTTTTGCAAGATATTTTATGCTTTTAAAAATATTTTCTGTGCATATTTGACTGACATTTAGTAATCAATTAAGAAACCAAAACCTACTGAATGAGCTTCCCAAGTTATTTGCATTCTAATTACGTTATGAGAAGCACTATTTATTATCTTTTGTTTCTTTGGTATTATCATTTTTTATTCATTTTTAATATTGTTCATTTGTGTTTTGGTTCTTTTCTTGATCAGTTCTTCTAGAAGTTTATCCATTTTATTAAACTTTTCAAACTTTAATAGTGTTTTCTTCTATTATCTTTATGGGTTGTCTTACATAGTTTGAACCTATCTGATTGTCTTCTGATGACAGTTTTAAAGTTACTGTAACTGGTACTGTATGACACATTACTCATATAATACTATTTAAAAATTAGATAGGTATGTGGGCTTTTGATCAAATATGTTGATGACATATCATTGTTAATTTTTGATGTCTCTTGAAAAACATGAGACTTCAAACTTTTGAAGAAATCACCCTCCTCCCCAACAAACACACACACACACACACACACACACACACTTACACTTTAAAAAGTTCTAGATGGACTGAATGCAGTATCAATGAGTTCTTTATAACTTAGATAAGAGATAGTTAAGTTTCTCTATCTGCAAAGGGCTGAGGCCTAAGGCTACTTAACATGAGTGTTGTATTCTTGCAATTGAGGACCTAAAGTTTGTTCAAATGTCAACAAAGACTTAATTTTCCTTAACAAAGAGAGTAGAAGGTGTAACTTTACATCAATCCTCCACAACCACTTGGCAACTAATCTTGTTGATATTAGTGTAAAGTTATTTCCCCATGTCTTCTATTACCACCATATACATTTATTCTCCAACTAAACTATATACGGACTCCTGGTGTGGTGCTATGGGTTAATGTGCAAGACTGCAAAGCCATTTGAACTGTAAGGTTGGTGGTTCAAGCTCACCAGCTGCTCCTCGGAAACCCTATACAAGGTCGCTATGAGTTGGAATCGACTCAACGGCACTTAACAACAAAAACAAACTATATAGAGAGTCCTGCTGTGGTGTGGTAGGATAAGCACTAGGCTACTAACTGCAAGATTGGTATTTCAAACACACCAGTCACTCCTTAGAAGCCCTCCATAGGGTCTTTATGAATCAGCACTGACTCAATAGCACTTAACAGAAACAACATCCTAATTAGATTTGCATTACACCAATCTAGCCTTCTCGTAGTCAGCATTCACTGAAGAATGTATGCTACTCTTTTAAAAAGAAGCAAACAAGCAAGCACATCAAACCCCACCAAACCTATGATGTTAAACTGCTGTTGCTCATAAAGTAATAACCATTTTTCTCACTACTCAAGTCCCTCTGAGGCCTAATTCATTCTGTCTTGCTAGCTTTGTCTCTTGGCATTTTTTCCTTTTGTTGTCAGGGTTCTCAGAAAACTTTTCAGGATCATGGTTTTAGTAATCTTCCCTGAGGGCCTTCACACATGCTAACTTCTGCATCATTTTCCATCATAACTTCATTAGTTAACTTGTTCTTACCCTTATGAGTCTATGGAAAAAATCAGGTTCCTGACTCCAGCTGACCGGACAGGTTTCTCAGCTACAAATTCTAATTGTATCCTATAGTTCTTCACAGAAAATTTCACAGTGAAATTACAATAAGTGATTGCTTAACTGCAAAACTAATTTCTTTTAGAAGAATCAGCACAAGGTTGATTCTTATGAGATGAGGTTAAAGATATTCCAAATGCCCAACTATTCTAAAGTGCTAGGTTATTGTTAAGTGCCTTCAAGTGGACTCCAACTGCTTCTTGTTAGGTGCTCTTTAGTTGGTTCCTACTCATAACAACCCTCTGAACAACAGAACGAAACACCATCCGACCCTGTGCCGTCTTTGTAATTGTTGTTACCCTTGAGGCAGTTATAGTTGACACTATGCCAATACATCTCATTGGGGAGGCTTCCTCCTGATCACTGACTCTCCTCTTTACCAAGCATAATGTTCTTCTCCAGGGACTGGTACCTCCTGATAATATGTTTGAAATATGAGAGACAGAGTCTTGCCAACCTTGCATTTAAGGTGCATTCTAACTGTACTTCTTCCAATATATATTTGTTTATTCTTCTGGCTGTCCATGGTACTTTCAATAATCTTCTCTAACATGGTAACTCAAATGCATCAATTCTTCTATGGTCTTCCTTATGTATTACTCAACTTATAGCACCACTGGACCAATAAACAGCATTCTTTTCAATGGAGAAAAGATTAAAGTTGTCAAGGACTTCATTCTTCTTGGATCAACTATCAATACTCGAGGAAGCAGCAGTCAAGAGATCAGACGACGTATTGCATTGGGCAAATCTGCTGCACAGGAACTTTTTAAAGTGTTGAAGAACAGAGATGTCAGTTTGAGGACTAAGGTGCACCTGACCCAGGCCATTGTGTTTTCAATAGCCTCATATGGATGCGAAAGCTGGACAATGAATAAGGAAGATCATAGAAGAATTGATGCCTTTGAGTTGTGGTGTTGAAGGAGAATACTGAGAGTGCCATGGACTGCCAAAGAACCAATAGATCTGTTTTGGAAGAAGTGCAGCCAGAGTGCTCCTTGGAGGCCAGGATGGCTAAACTTCGTCTCTCCTACTTTGGACATATTGTCCGGAGGAAACAATCGTTGGAGAAGGATGTCATGCTGGGTAAGGTGGAGGGTCAGAGAAAAAGAGGAAGACCTCTAACGAGATGGATTGGCCAGGTGGCATCATTGATGGACTCAAGTGTGGCAGCGGTAGTGAGGTTGGCCCAGGATCGGACATTGTTTCGTTCTGCTGTGCATGGGGTCGCTATGAGTTGGTTCCAACTTGATGGCACCTGACAACAACAACAACAATAGCGACACTGTATGGGGTTTCTAAGGAACTGATGTTTAAGGAAATAGCTTACATGGCTGGGAAGGCTGGCAAGTCCCAAATCTACAACTCAAAGCCAGTTTGGAGTATTCTATTCACTGAAGTCAAATCAGGTTTTGACTCTCAAGGCTGTGAAATTGGCAAATCAGGTCAAGCCGTAGGAGCTAGTCCCAAGAACCAGAGCTCAGATGGAGACAAGCTTGATTAGTCAAGCAAAGGAGTGTACTGACAGCTCATGTCACCAAGATGGTTCATTTTATACCCAGCCGGATGGCAAAATTGACTAAGCCCCTCATTAGATGTCCAATTTTTTTACAATTACAATTAACCCTGTTAGTAATCATTCACAACTGAACCATATAATTCTATCAGCATCTTCCCCCACCTTCTCCTCCCCAGACCCATCAGGAAACAGTCATTTGGTGGGAGTTACAAACAAGAGAAACATGAAATAATTCACTGCACTGCAGTAACTAACTAAAGTCTGTCACTTGCTATCATATAAGTTTCACAGGCATTAATCCTGTTTTATTCACCATATCAGGGTCTCAAGCAAATTAAGTAAAAGCTAATTTAAAACAAGCATGAAAAAAATTTAGCCACTGTTGTTGCAGAACCAGATTTAATTACTCAAATTTATTTGTCTTATCGAAAGTTAAAATGAAATTTATCGAAGACAATAAATTTGTTTATATCATATAATGGTTTTATTTTGTGCTTGAATGTTCACATGAATCTCCAAAAGACCTTAGAATAAATCTCATTTTACAACGAAGTAGACTTCATAGGGTCATTGTATAATATACAGTGCATTGTATAATATATAGTGTGAATTCTAAATAATATATTTGACACTAGCAGACACGAGTGTTTCCTGTATGCCAGGCACTATATTCAGTGATTTATATACACTTAACACACGTCAACCTAAAACTACTCTAGAAAGTACTACTCGTATAAGCTATCTTTACAGGTGAGGAGACACAGGCACAGAGAGGTTAAAAAAGGTTTCCTAGGTCACATAGCTTGCAAGTGATGACACTAAAATCTGAATCTAAACTAAAAATTCAAAATGTGTGTTTTTAACCTGTATGCCTCTGTTATTTGCTTACACAGCATGTATTTACACTCCTTTCCCCCTTTCTACTTGATACAGGAGCTTCTTTTCAGGACTTGACTTTTCTCCATATGGCCAAGTCCTTCAGGAGAGGTAGCCTCTCATTTCCAGTAGGAGCTGAAGCATGCTTGGTATAATGGGCCATGGTGCCCCTTTTTGCCTTGTTGGAACTGGTTTTAGGCCTGGACGCAGTCTAAAACCCGGCCAAAGATCCCTGATGGTATAAATCTCCAGGACATCCTTTGAGAAAGCTCTTCATTTTCTGTGGCACATTACTGAGTCTGGATGATGTGGTACCTAGAAATTCTGCAGGCATCTTGTGAACCTAACAGGTTCAAATTAGAAATGCTGAGCCTATAGAAAGAACCTGAGTTTTCTGTTATCAAGGAGCTGTTGAATTAATCTAACCCTGGAGCCACTCTGCATTGGGAATTGTCTTTATGTGAAACTCTAATATTTCCTAACGTTTGGAACAGTTAGAAAAGGATTTTCTGTAACCTGCTGCTGTGAGTTATGAATCTGATGCAAATAGCAACAAAGCAATGTGTAAAGTTAGAATCGTGTTTTAAAAAAATGTTTTCTAAAAGCTATGCCTTCTACTTTTCAAATACAGTCATTTCCCACTATATTGTTATTGTTAAGTGCCCTTGAGTGGGTTCCAATCCATATCTACCCTGTATAGGGTTTCCGAGGAGCAGAGCTTGAACTGCTGATCTTGTGATTCAAACCGACTTAGCAGTCCAGCACATTAACCCACAGCGCTACACTAGGGCTCCCATAGTTTACATTTATTTCTAGAAAACACATTTTTTTGCATCTTATAGGGGGAAACGGGGTTCTGGTGTGGTGCTATGATTCAGAACCAACTTGATGGCACTTAACAACAACAGCAAATGTTGCCTTGTTCTGTTCGAAGTACTGCTTCTTAGTCTGTATGAGATTCCTCATGAACACAATTAAGTGTTCTGGAATACCCACTCTTTATAATGCTATCTATAGTTTGTTATGATTCACACAGTCATATGTCTTTTCCTAGACAATAAAACAAAAGAATCTTTCTAATATTGTCTGATTTCAGTCAAGAGCCATCTAACCTCGGCAAAGCTGCGGCTAATTCCATGTCCACTTCTGAATCTTGCTTGAATTTCTGTTAATACCTGCTGATGTACTGCTGCAACTACTTTTGAATTGTCTTCAGCAAAATTTTACTTATATGTGATACTAATGATATTGTTCAATGATTTCCACATTCCATTGCGTCACCTTTACTTGCAATGGGCACAAATAAGTATCTCTTCCAATCAGTTGACCAGGTAAACTATCTTCCAATTTTTTTGTACATATACGAGTGAAGGCCTCCAACACTGCATCAGTTTGTTGAAAGATTTCAATCTGTATTGAACTCTTCCTTTGATTCTTTGTTCCTAATCTTATGCTCTTGAAATGATTGAACACTTACCATTTTGTTGTTGTTGTTGTTCAGTGGTTATGTATTCTTTTCATCTTCTTTTGAGGCTTCCTGCATCAATCACTATTTTACCAATAGAATCTTTCAGTATTGCAGCTCAAAGTTTTAATTTTTCTTCAGTTCTTTCAGTTTGAGAAATGTTGTGTATTCTCTTTCGGTTTTCTAATGCCAGATTTTTGCATATTTCATTATACTACTTGACTTCACTTTCTCCTGCTGTCCTCTGGGATTTTCTCTGTCAACTCTTTTGCTTCCTCATTTTTTCCAGTTGCTTTAGTTTCTCTACACTCATGAGCAGGTTTCAAAGTTTCCTATATTTTTAATGACCTTTTGCTTTCTTCATCTGTAATATTCTGGATGTCATTTTACAACTTTTCTGGTCTGGTAGCATAGTGGTTACGAGTTGGGCTGCTAACCTCAAGGTCAGCAGTTCGAAACTACCAGCAATTCTGTGGAAAAAAGATCAAACTTACTGCTCCCATAAAGATTTACAGCCTCAGTAACCAACTCGATGTCACTTAACAACAACAACAACAACAACAACAATGTATCAAATCTGTTTTTAAAATGGTCTCTAAATTCAAGTGGGATATATTCAAGGTCACATTTTGGCTCTTATGAACTTGTTTTAATTTTCTTTAGCTTCATCTTGACCTGCATATGAACAATTGATGGTCTGTTCCACAGTTGGCCTCTAGACTTCTTTAGACTGATATTGAACTTCTTCCATTGCCTCTTCCAACAGATGTAGTCGATTTATTTCCAATGCATTCTAAAGTAGTTGCAATGAATAAATTGGTCTTTCAAAATTCTACAATGTGACCTCTAACATCATTTCCAGCACCAAGGTCATATTTTCCAACTACTGATCCTTCCTGTTTGTTTCAACTTTCACATTCCAGTCACTAGCAATGATCAAAGCATCTTAATTGCATGTTTGATCAATTTCAGACTGCAGATATTGGTGGAATTCTTTAATTTCATCATCATTGGTTTTAGTGATACATAATATTGAATAACAGTGGTAATAGTCTCCCTTGTAGACATATGGATATTATCATGTCACAGACAGCATTGTACTTTGAGATACATCTTGAAATGTTCTTTCGATGATTAATGAAACACCATTCCTCATCAGTTTCACCTTCCCATCACAGTAAACCATGAGCTTGTCTGGTTTAAAATGGCCAGTATCAGTCCATTTCATTTCACTGATACCTAGTATATTGATCTTTATGTGTTCCATTTCATTTTTGACAACTTTCGACTTTCTTAGATTCATACTTCATACATTCCAAGTTCCAATATTAATGAATATTTCCAATGATTTCTTCTTATTTTAGGTTGTACTCCCTCAGCAAAAGAAAGTCCCAATAGCTTTGCTTCATTAATATCTTTATGGTAGACTCCACTTTGAGGAAGCCACTCTTCTCCACTCCTAGTCTGAGTAACTTCCATCCTAAGGGACTCATCTTTTGGCACTATATCAGATAATGTTCTGCTATTATTTATAAGGTTTTCAGTGACTAAATATTTAAAAGTGATCTACCTCTTCTTTTTTCTAATATGTCTTACTCTGGAAACTCCTCTGAAGGCTTTTCGCAATAGATGATCTTCCTGATGTTTAAAATGCTATTGGCATTGCTTATAGCATCATAGCAACACCCAAGTTACCATGGTGCTACACACTGACAGAAGAGATGTGGAGAATCTTGTGTTCCAGAAATTCTACTCCCATGTATATAATCTAGAGCTCTAACAGCAGAGACATGAATAGATATATGTCTATCTATGTGCACTACAGTGTTATTCAGAATAGAAAAATATAGAAACAACTTGAGTGCCCATCAATGGATATATGGATAAAAATACAATGGAATACTAAACAGTTATGAAAAATAACAGTTACTTCTTGAAGTGCCCAGTAATGTGGACAACATTATTTTGAGTGAAACAAGTCAATCACAGAAGGAGAAATATTGTTTGATTTCACTTTTATAAAAAAACAAGAATAATTATACATATAGATTGCAAAATTATTTGATGCTTACTAGGTATAGGAGGGAAGAGGGCAAAATCTTTCTAGACATTGTTGTTAAGGGCCGTTGAGTCAGTTCATACACATAGCAACCATGTATAAGATTTTCAAGTGGGTTTGAAC
>NW_006408581.1:13096413-13101235 GCF_000296735.1 Chrysochloris asiatica | reverse complement strand
AGAGAGAGAGACAGAGAGACAGAATGTCCTTGTCTGGCACTGTAGGTTAATGCACTGGACCGCAAAGTCTGTTTGAACAGCAAGGTCAGCAGTTCAAGTTCACCAGTTGCTCCTCCAAAAGCCAATACAGGGTCACTCTGGAATGGAACCGACTCGACAGCACTTAACAACAACTATATAACTATAACTATAGATATGTGTGTGTGTGTGTGTGTATAACAGCAACAATATATGTTTAGTGTTGTAGGTTCCGACCCATAGCAACCCTATATAGGCACAGACAATCAGCAGGACCCTAAAGTAAAGATGAGAAGGCAAGGAAGAGATAGGAAGCTAGATCAATGGAAGCAGAAAAACAATGGAGATAATAAGAATGCTGACAAAATGGAAAAATTGGAACCAATGACATGGAACAATATGTATAAACATTGTTAAAGGAGTACATAACTTGCTGTGTAAGATTTAGATAAAACACAAAATCTTATTTAAAAAAATGATTTCCATTTTTTCACACAAAACTTGACATTCATTCTGTTTTGTCTAAATATACATTAAGTATATAAATTACCACTCATTCTTGAGCTTGTGGTACTGTGGTGGCTTGTATGTTGCTGTGATTCTAGAAACTATTCCATGGGCATTTTAAGTATCAACAGGATCACCCATGGTAGAAAGGTTTCAGCACAACTTCCAGAAGAAGAAAGACTAGACAGAAAGAAAGGTGGATCATATCTGAATGGTTACCCACGGAAACCCTTATGAATAACAACAAAACATTGTTCAATATACTGCCCAAAGATGAGTCCCTTAGGTTGAAAGGCACTCAAAATGATACTAGGAAAGAGCTGCCACCTAGAAGTAGAGTTGACTTTAATATAACATGAATGGAGCAAAGTTTTAGGACCTCCGTTTGCTGATAGAGCATGACTCAAAATGAGAAGAAACAACTGCAAACATCCATGAATAATTGGAATGTGGAATATATGAAATATGAATCTATGAAAACAAATAACTTGCAAAAATGAAATGGACCACATAAAGATCAATATCATAGACATTAGTGAGCTGAAATGGACTGATATTGACCAATTTGAATTGGACAGCCTTAAGTTTTACTATGCTGGGAAAAACAATCTGAAGAGGAATGGCATTGCATTCATCATCAAAAATAACTTTGCAGGATGTATCTTAAAATACAATGCTATCTGCAATAAGATAATATCCATATAACTATAATGAAGAGCAGTCAATAACACTTTTCACATTTACACACCAACCACTAAAGCCAGTGATGATGAAACTGAAGAATTGTACCAACTTCTTCAGTCTGACATTTATCAAACATGCAATCAAGATGTATTGAGAATTATTAGTGATTGGAATGGAAAAACTGGAAACAAAAAGAAAGGACTAGTAGTTGGAAAATATGACCTTGATGAAAAACAGGATGCTGGAGATCACATTATAGAATTGTGCAACACCTACTTATTCATGGAGTCCTGGTATAGCGCTGTGGGTTAATGTGCTTGACTGCAAAGCTGTTTGAACTGCAAGGTCGGTGATTCAAACTCACCAGCCACTCCTAGAAAACCCTATACAGGGTTGCTATGGGTCGGGATCAACTCGATGGCACTTAACAACAACAACAACTTATTCATTGAAAATACTTTTTATTCACCAGATGAAAGGCACAGGAATCAAATAGACTACATGTGTGGCAAGAGACAGTGGAGAAGTTCAATATCAGCTGACTCAAGACCTGGAACCGGATTCTGGAACAGACTGCCAATTGCAAGTTCAAGGCCTCAAGTTTGGTTTAGACTTCAAGATTGGTGGTTCAAACCCACCAGCTACTCCTCGGAAACCCTATACAGGGTTGCTATAAATTATAACCGACTCAACTGCACTTAACAACACAACATACAGGTAAAAAAGTGAATAATGCACTAGTACAGAAAGAGATGGAAGGAATAAACAGAGTCACTGTCCCCAGAGAGTTGGTCAATGTTCAATAATTTCAGGAGGTACCATATAAACAGGAACCTATGGTATTGAAGAAGGAGCTCTGGTAGCGTAGTGGTTACGAATCGGGCTGCGAACCTTAAGGTCAGCGGTTCGAAACTACCAGCCGCTCCGCGGGAGAAAGATGAGGCTTTCTACTCCCGTAAAGATTTACACCCTCGGAAACCCTGTACAGGGTCGCTATGGGTCGGACCCGACTCGATGGCACTTAACAACAACAACAACAATGGTATTGAAGGAAGGTGTCTAAGCTACACTGAAAATATTGGCAAAAAAGGATGCTTCAGGAAATGTCAGAATACAGACATGTTTCAACCAACTGATAGAGCACTGGAGGCACTCACTCGTCCAAGCCAAGAAATATAGAAGGCAGCTACCTGGGCATCAAATTGGAAAAGTTACACATTTGTGTTCATTCCAGAGAAAGGTGAACAAATGGGATACATTAATCATTGAATAATGCTATTATTGTAGTATCACATACAATTAAAAATTTGCTAAAGGTAATTAAAAAATGGTAACAGCAGTATAAGGAGCTTCCAGAAATTCAAGCTAGATTTAGAAGAGGAATTGGAAAAAAAGAATATCCTTGCTGATGTCATATCTTGGCTGAAAACAGAGGGTACCAAAACGATGTTTACTTGTACTTTATTGACTGTGCAAAGGCATTCAATTATATGAATCATAAAAAGCTATGGATCACATTATGAAGAATGGGTATTTCAGAGCACTTGATTGTGCTCACGAGGAACCTGTATATAGACCAAGAGGCAGTTGTTATAACAGTACAAGGGAATGCGGAATAGTTCAAAATCAGGAAAGGTGTGTGCCAGGGTTGTATACTTTCACCATTGTTATTCAATCTGTATGCTGAAAAAATACTCTAAAAAATTAGATTATGTGAATGAGAAGGTGGCAATAGGATTGGAAGAAGACTCATAAACAACCTCTGATATGCAGAAGTCACAACCTTGCTTGCTAGAAGTGAAGAGTACTTTAAATACTTACTGGTGCAAGTAAAAGACAACAGCCTTCATTATAAATTGTACTTCAATGTAAAGAAAACTAAAATCCTCACCACTGGACCAATAAATAACATTATGATAAAGGGAGAAAAGATTGAAGTTGTCAGACTTCATTTTGCTTGTTTCCAAAATCAATGCTCATAGAAGCATCAGTTAAGAAATCAAATGTTGTATTGCATAAGGAAACTGCTGCAAAAGACCTCTTTAAAGTTTTAAAGAGTGAAAATTTCACTTTGAGGACTAAAGTGTGCCTGACCCAAGCCATGGTATTTTTAATCTCTCATATGTTGTGAAAGTTGGACAATTAATAAAAAAATGCATTTGAATTATGATGTTGGCAAAGCATGCTGAAAGTACCATGGAGTGCCAGAAGAACAAATATATCTGCCTTGGAAAAAATACAGCCAAAATACTCCTTAGAAGCAAGGATGGGGAAACTTTTCCTCTTGTAATTTGGACATGTTGTCAGGAGGAATCAATGCCTGGAGCAGACATTATACTTGGTAAAGTAGAGCGTCAACAAAAAGAAGAACCCCAACAAAAAGGATTCATAGAGTGGCAGTAGCAATGGATTCAAACATGCTAACAATTGTGAGAATGGCTCAGAGACAGGCAGTGTCCAGTTTCATTGTACATTGGACTGCTATTCCTTGGAACAGACTCAATAACACCTAACAACAACAGCAACATTATAAAAATTAAAAATTGCATCATTGAGTTTTCACATATTGTAAATTTATTATTTTACTCAAAATAAAAGTTTTATTTTCAATAGCCAAAGTTTAAATAGTGCTTTAAATATTTCTGAAATTATTTATAATATTCCTCATCTCATGTAACAAAATACTTATGATAAGTGAACATGAAATGTAATATGTAGGGATTTTTAAATAAATCCTAGTTTAGTACTTCTAAGTAGGAAACTATTGTGATGCTGTAGACTAAGCACTGGACTGCTAAACACAAGGTCTGTGGTTCAAACTCACAGCCACTCCTTAGGAACCCTATACAGGTTTGCTGTGACACTTAACAGCAACAACAAATAGGGAAAAAAATTTACAATTTTGAAAATTAAAAATACCACCTCTATGTAAAAACAAACGTGCTAACAGAATTTTAAAGTACTATACAATCATTTGTAAGATAACATCTATTAAACTTACAGTAAGGAAAAACAATTTTTTATATTTCTATCCTGATTTTGAGGAGAGTACTAGTTGTGTGATAAGCACTGAGCTGCTAATAACAAGGCTAGTGGTTCAAAACCACCGACTGCTCCTCAGAAACCAGATACAGGCTTGCTGTGAATCACAACTGACTTGATGGCACTTAATAGCAACAACAACTGCAACATAATAAACCTACTGCCATCAAGTGGGTTCTGACTCATAGGGACCATCTATAGTGTTTCTGAGGCTATAAATCTTGACAGCAGCAGACAACCTATCTTTCTTCCAAATAGTGACTATGGTTAGTAGTCCAATGGCTATCCCACAGTGCCACCAGGATTTCTTGTGACATAGTTGTTGTAATTAAGTGCTGTCGAGTCAATCTGACCCATAGTGACTCTATATAGGGTTTTCAAGGAGCAGCTGGTAAGCTTGAACCACTGACCTTGCAGTTCAAACAACTTTGCAGTCTTGTGACATAGTAAGTCGTAAACGCATTTTACAGAAAAATGGGTTGAATCAAAAACTGTCCCATCCCAAAATCGGGGGTGGGCTACAAAGGCACAAAGTGACTGGCTTGTAAGTTTTCAAGAGGGAGCTTAGAGT
>NW_006408581.1:13085573-13086259 GCF_000296735.1 Chrysochloris asiatica | reverse complement strand
GACAAAACACCAAAATATATCCCATGGGAGGGGATAGTGTCTTCAACAGATGGTGCTGGCAGAACTGGAAAATGATATGCAAAAGTCTGAAACAAACCCTTCACCTCATGACTTATACAAAACCCAACTCAACATGGATTAAGAAAATGGCCAATGTAGTCCAGCAGTCAGTTACATTGATAACAATGGAACTGACTTCATTACAAACCCTTTATCTTGCTTCTTCTTCTCTCCTTATCTTAGTTCCTCTTTCCCTCATTTCTGCTTCCCTGGGTTTCTCTCTCTTCATAGAATAGTACCACTGGAAACATATGTAAAGCAGTGTTCTTTGTGGAACTCAGATGGCATTAGACTGAGAGAGTTGTATCAATCTGGGTTCAGTCAGTACAGAGATATCATGCACTAATTTGGTCAAGGGAAGTTTAATATATAGAATATAAATACTGATTAATTATAACATGAGATTGGACCAACGAAGTATTGATGAGTAAAAAGTAAAAAGAACTCTACATACACACACAAGAGGAATTATAAAAGTTCATGGAAAATTGAATTAAAAGATAACGTAATTTTACTATGAGCTGTTTGAAGATATATATGTTGTTGTTGTTATGTGCCATCGAGTCGGTTCCGACCCATAGCGACCCTGTACAGGGTTTCCGAGGGTGTAAATCTTTACGGGAGTA
>NW_006408581.1:13074679-13085473 GCF_000296735.1 Chrysochloris asiatica | reverse complement strand
AAAACAAAACAAAACAAAAACTGAGGGATTGGGAGCAAATGCTGTTGAATGATAATGCATGGAGGTGATTGTAGTCATTGCAATCAATAGGATGAAATAAAATAGGATGAATGTAAAGGTGATGTTCTCCCATGTAAACTATCACTCAATTCACAATAAAAACTTAACAAAAAAACAAAACAAAACAAAAAAAACCTGTCCCATGTAGTAATTGCCTATTATCCAGAAATTTTAGAATATTTAGGATAAGATTGTCAGCATATTTCATAAGAATTTGACTTGTTCCTTTCAATGCTAAATTTACAAAATAGTTTTTGTATAAAAAAAAAAACTTATGGAATAGTTAGAAATCAATTTATTTGAGCTTTCTTTGATAAGTCTGCTTAGACACTGACAATGTTAGTTCTTTTTGATATCACTGTAGCTGGAGCAACACTAAGCCTTACAGATAGATTTTTAACTTTATCTGTGCATTGTGTGAGATGGCTTAATGAAGAAGGAGGGAATATAAGAAAGAATAATATGCACTTTAATAAATCATATATCCTTGTGCTATTTAAATGTTTCTTCAAGGTTGATTGAAACTTTAACCTCAGTCTCAATAAAAAAGAAAAGCTTCAAATTTGCCAGACCTTGAATTTTTACAACACTATGTTGAATTATGCAGTGATCAGTCAATTATTCATCTCCCTCGGCCTGAGATAGCTGTGCTTTGAAAAGCATGAAAAAATGGGGCTACAGAACGTGATGCTGTGTCAACACATTTCACTCAGGATTGCTTACAAGACAAATTTTTGTTTCAACATTGATTCTAGTTTTCTTGATGTTTGCTTCTAATAAGGTACCTGTTACAAATCAATTTCGGTTTGCATGCTTTAGTTTCTGATTCAGGATGATACACTCCCAAAATGACATTACTGCTTTTTCCATAGATTTCTACACCCATGTGAGAAATAGAGATCTTTCATATTTCAAGGTAATCTTAGCTTAGACCTGCAAAGCAAACCTACTTTCCTGCTAATGGAACAAGCAAGAATGGATGAACTAGTTTTAAACTCCCAAAGAGATTTAGCTGAAATAGTTGAAATTCTTAAAATAATATTTCATCAATAAAATACCTGGAAAAAAGAACGCAGAAATATAATTGTGTTGCCCTCTAAGAAATCAGTTAGAAAAAGAAAGATTCTCTTTGGGAACTTAGAAGGAGGAGAATATTACAGCAATGATTAAGGGTGAAGGCTTTGGAATTTAAATCTGGTTTTTAAATTGTGATTGTCATTGACCAGCTTTTTAACTTAGTGAGTGTGAAGTGCTGTCGAGTTGGTTCCCTCACAAAGTGACCCTTATAGGGTTTCCTAGGAGCAGCTGGGGAGCTTGAACCGCTGACCTTGCAGTTCAAACGGCTCTACAGTCTAGCGTATTAACCCACAGCGCCACACCACGACTCCATTTTAACCTAAAGCAGATAGATTGAAGTCTCAAGGCTTCTTCGGGTTCCTCTTAATAACAGGGTAAACAAACAATAAAACTGACAAACACTGATTTCATAGGATAGTTTTAAAAGATTGTTGTTGTTAAGTGCTGTTGAATCTGTTCCGACTCATAGTAAGCCTGTGTATAGGGTTTCCGAAGAGCAGCTGGTGAGTTTGAACCTCTGACCTTGCGGTTCAAACCAACCTTGCGGTCCAGTGCATTATCCTGCAGCTCCAGATTATACATTGATCTTTTAAACACAATGTTTGGCCCAAGGTGAACATTCAACAAGTTGAACCTATGTTATTAACTGATGCTCAGAATTGAGAAGGAAAATGCAGGTCAAGCACCATCTAAGACTGGTAAATCTGATAAAACACTCTGTGCCAATGAGTACCACCCACAGAGCTCTGTCTTTGTTATTTATATCTTGTTGTTGTTGTTGTTGTCAGGTGCCATCGAGTCAGAACCGACTCATAGCGACCCCATGTACAGCAGAACGAAACAATGTCCGATCCTGGGCCAACCTCACTACCGCTGCCACACTTGATGCCATCAATGATGCCACCTGACTAATCCATCTCGTTGGTGGTCTTCCTCTTTTTCTCTGACCCTCCACCTTATCCAGCATGACATCCTTCTCCAGCAACTGTTCTCTCAGGACAATGTGTCCAAAGTAGGAGCAACGAAGCTTAGTCTTCTTGGCCTCCAAGGAGCACTCTGGTTAGGAGCCATAGCTACTTGCTTTGATTACCCATAATGTCAACTCTGCCTCACAGTCCCCATTCAATAAAATTATTCTGCGCTGTTTTTATAGGTTCTTTCCAACAGATCCAGAAAGTTCAGAGACTAACTGGATAATGAAATTCAAATTTCAGTTGGTTTCCTCTTTGAAATGGGTATGTTTACTCCTCACTTAATTAATTATGCAACATTTTTGCATTTAAAACAATAGTGGAAACTCTATTTTGCACATGAGCCACGCAGGTCGCCTACCTGTATGAACATGGAGAAGAGATGTGAGCATCACACTGTGATGGTTAAGGTTAGGTAATAATGAAATGTTACAGGAGTTTAATGATGCAATTTAGTAGCTATGCAATAATGGCGTTATCCTCCATTTTTTGTATACAACCTATTTCTGCACAGTGGCCTGGGCTTTGGATCCTAAGTGAAGAGTGGGTATATAACCAGGTAGCCAAAATTAGGAAAATTAGATGAATAAAAACCAAAATCATGGCTCTTTTAGTTACATCATGTTTGTACAATTTTATTTTCAGACATTTTTAATTTATAGACGATATTAAAATGATGTTCATTGTCAACGTGTTTATTCATTGCGGTAGAATAGCCTGCAAATTACTTCAAGTTTCAAACCCACTGCTAGGAAGTGGATTCGAACGCATACTAACCCTACCTAGGGTTTCCTATGTCTCTGAGATACAGCTGGTGAATTTGCATTGCGAACTAGCAGTTAGCAGACCAACTCATAAAAGCATTTAGCCACCAGGGTTTCTTTACTTTAAGATTGTTGTTGTTGTTGTTGGTAAGTGCTGAGTCGGTTCGGACCCATAAAGACCCGGTGTAGTGTTTCCAAGGAGCGACTGGTGAGCTTGAACCTCCGACCTTGTAGTTCAAACGGCTTTTGCAGTCTGGCGCATTAACCCACAGCGCCACACCAGAACTCCAAAATAAGAGTCTAAAAATAATCATATCTAATAACCATAGAATTAAAAAAATATTGTAAACCAATCCCATCAAAAACATTTAAAAAATGGATATATTAGATATGTTATTTTCTATATTAACTCTTTTAAATTTAAATGAAGCAACTATAATTCGTACCAAGGGTATGAGACCATATGTGCACCATAATCTATATGTTGTTGTTGTTATGTGCTGTGGAGTCGGTTCTGACTCATAGCGACCCTTTACAGGGTTTCCGAGGCTGTACATCTTTACTGCAGAAAGCCTCCTCTTCCTCCCGTGGAACATCTGGTAGTTTCGAACTGCTGACCCTGAGGTTCGCAGCCCAATTCATAATCACTAAGCTACCAGAGCTCCTTATAATCTATATAGAAAGGTTATTTAGCAAAAACTAAACAAAAACAGCAAACTCAAGTGAATTACTATCTATGAAATACTGGTTTATATGCATCATCACTTTCAAAGGTGCAATTCTCTCTTGCTAGAAATACTTAGTAAAAGTAAGTGGAGCATGGGTTAATGAATCTAAAACCCAATGAATCTATGCATGTGCTCCATTAATCTCAAAAAATAATCATATTGTTTATTTAAATAACATCTCAGATCATTTTAAACTGGAAAACCTTAATGATTGCTGATCTCATTCATAATTCAGTGTTTACCTATATTTCCCCAACTTAAAAAAGTAGTTATTATAATTTTTATATATTTCTAAGGGAGTAATCATCCAGTGTTCAAAGGTGGCAAAAATTAAGCTTTATTTTGTATTATGCAGAACTGTATTAGGAAACAATGGGGGAAAAAAATTGTTGAGAAATCATGGTTCCACCTAGTGACTAAATGAGCAAGGCTGGGAATGAGAAGACGTGGGTTCACATCCAAGTTCTGCTCTTTCCTAAATGTGTTACTGTTGTTGTTAAATGGAATCGAGTCAGTTCCAACATAGAGTGACCCTGTATAGGGTTTCCAAGGAGAGACTTGTGGGTTTGAACCTAGGACCTAGAAATGATTACTGAAATATGTAAAAAGATATTTCTCCAGGTTATGCTGATGTATTAAGAGCCACTGTAGTGGAAAGAAGGCTCTCTGGTGCATAGTGGCTAAGTGCTTACCTGCTAACCAAAAGGTTGGTGGTTTGAATCCACCAGCAGCTCTGCAGGGGAAAGATGTGGCCATCTGCTTCTGTGAGGATTGCAGCCATCTAGTCCCTCAGACAGTGACACTCTGTCCCACAGGGATGCTATATAAGTCAAAATTGACTGGAGGGGACTTAACAGAGGCTTGCAATGAGTCAGAGTCAACTTGACAGCAATGGATTTGGTTTAATTTTGGGGTAATATGATAGTTGGTGCCTTTTTTATGTTGTTGTTAGGTGCCATCTATTTGGTTCCAACTCATTGTGACCTTATGAACAACCAAACAAAGCACCACCTGGTCCTGCACCATCTTCACAACTGCTGCCATGCTTGAGCCCGTTGTTGCAGCTACTGTGCCAATCCAGCTCGCTGGAGTAACCTTCTTTGTTCCTTTTCCTCCATTTTGCCAAGCATGCTATCCTCCAGGGACTGGACCCTCCTGATAATGTGTCTGAAGTATGAGAAATGAAGTCTGGCCATCCTGACTTCCAAGGAGCAGAATGCTGTATTTCTTCCAATACAGAATTATTTGTTCTTCCAGCGGTCCATGGTATTTTTGATATTCTTCTCCAATGCATAACTTCTTCTACAGTTTTCCTTATTCACTGTCTAACTTTCACATGCATATGAGTTTTTGATAATGAATGTGATGTTATTCCTCTTTTATTTGTCATTCTCAGCAGAGTAAACCATATCATTCATTGTCAAATTCAGAATGACCAATACCATAACATTTCAGCTCACTGATGCCTAGGAGATTGATCTTTATGCATTCCATTTCATTTCTGACAACTTCTAATTTTCCTAGATTCATTCATTGTACATTTCATGTTATTAATATTAATGGATGTTTGCAGCTGTTTCTTCTCAGTTTGAATTGTGCCCCATCCGCAAATGAAGGTCTCGCAGACTTTACTCCATTTGTGTCATTATAGTCCACTCTTCTTTGAGGAAACAGCTCTTCCCCAGTCTTATTCTGTGAGTTCCAACATGAGGGACTCATCTTTTGGCACCATATCTGACAATTTTTGGTGTTCCTCAATGTGTTTCAATATTCAATATTCTGATACTATCTTACAGTGTTGCATTGCTACTCATAAGGTTTTCTGTGGCTAAGTAGTCAGAATTTGTTCACCTCTCCATCTTCCCTGTCTGTCTTAGTCTGTAAACCCAGTTAAAACCTGTCCCCATATGGTGTACCCTGCCGATATTTTAAATATCAGTGGCATAGGTTCCAGAATCACAACACATAAACCACCATAGTACGACAAACTGACAGATGAGTGATGGTCTTATTTTATATATTTCTGCTGATATATGAGACCAAGCAAATAGTCTCCAACCCCAAAACAAAAACAAAAACAAACTCACTGCCAACAAACTGATTCTGGCTCATAGTGACCCTGTATAGGGTTTCTGAGATTGTAATTCTCTGTGGGAGCAGAACTGCGGACACAGTTAGCAGTCCAGTGCTTATCCTACACAGGCTCCAGAGCTCCTAAGCAAATAGTTAGTCAAGGACAAAAAATAAAATTTACGCAATTCATTAGAGAGAAAAGTTTCATTTCTATACATATTCAGTAATATCTTGCTCCTTGCAATGAATCAATGCAGTTTTTTAACAATATGTACTCTGGCATACTAACTTAGATTAAAAGAAGTGAGAGTATAGAGGGACTAACAAAAGGGATAGAAAATTAAGATGAATTGCTAATGAAGGTTTTTATAAAATATTAAATGCAAAAAGACTTCTGTACTTGCTAAATTTGGCTCTAAGCTTTATCCAGCTATAGTTTTCAAAAAAGAAAGAAAGAAAAATGAGCATTTACAGTGTTTATAATGCTCATAAGATCAAAGTAAGACAAAGATGAGTAACAGCATGTGTATTCCTAAAAGCAAGACCAGAGGTCAACACCTATAGTCTTTATGTAACTATACTGTTGTTATTGCTGAGTGCCATCCAGTCGGTTCCAATTCATAGTGACCCTGTTCCAAGAAGTGCCTGGTAGGTTTGAACTGCCAACCTTGTGGTTAGCAGCTCAGTGCTTATCCTACAGTGCCACAGCAGGTACAAATAATTGGGCAGATTTTGACTTACGTATTTTGAGAATTACTAAAATGCAAGAGTTCTAGAGAAGTAGGACATTTTACATTCTAATACATAGTGCAAATATCTGATGAATCAAACCTCTGCCCACAAATCAGTCAGAAAGTTAACTTCAACCTTAGCATCTTACATATAATCATATAATCCCAAGGGTGAAATTTCTGAACATGCTTCTCTAAATTCTAAAGCTAATCTCAAATGGTTTAAAATATCTAGATTGATTTTTTTTTTTCTAGGAAAGCATTTTAGTCTCAGAATGAAATACTACCTTTCCTCTAATCATACCAGAGGTAATAGCATGGTTGCTAAAAGGACTTCTTCTACTAAAGTCAGTACAAGTGATGAGGCCATTATAATTTAGGGTGTGTTCCATCCCTTTGTAAGAGGTAATTCCACATGAGATGACTGTAATAGATACAGTATGCTGTGATGTACTATACAATAATAGAGTCTAATATACCATTGTATGACTGTAGACCTTAGAATGACAGTCCTGGGCCAAACAACTTAGAACAATCAATTTGATTTATACATAAGGGCTGATGCAAACCAAGGCACATGAACATCATGAAATCCATTTAGTCCTACATGCAGTGATGGAGTTCCAGAAAATAGTCATTTTCTTTCCATCTTTTCTTGCTGTTCAATTTTGGTTGAGTGCCATATAATGTACTGAAATAAACTGTCAACATGCACTGCTGTTGCTCATTGGCAGAAAGCTCTGCATCTCTTTGGATGGTTGACAAAGTGTCTATGGTATCAACGCAGTATCTTTATAAGTATAAAATTAGATGTGTAGCATGCTGTAGTGAAATGCAGCTTTATTGATAACAATACTATATATACATTGTTTTACATCTGCAATTTCACTTAAATTCAGTTCAATGCATATTTATTGGGTGGTTTATACACGAGTGCTATGCTGAGTGCTAGGGGTACAAAAATGAATAATACATGGTCCCTGCACTTGAAAAAAATTAAAATAGAGTCTGCAATACAAGGGTAGAAACAAATAAATTGCAATAAAATCTGATAAATACCTTTAGACTGATAGGGAAATGTGCTATGGGAGATTACCGAAGGGAACAGTTAAAATTTCCTAAGAATGCTATCAAGAAGGTGACTTTGAACTGGAGTTTAATCCTAGTGCCTAGTCTCAGCAGTAGGAAAACATTTGCACAAATCATAAACCATGAAAATGTTTATGTGGAATGCCATGGGAGCTTACTCTTGGAAAGAGCATGAAGGGAGAATAAAAAGAATGGAAGGAAAAGTTGTGGTATTAATGATGGACAACTGTAAATACTGTGTTGTTATTGTTATTAAGTGCTGTTGAGTCAGTTCTGACCCATAGCGACCCTGTATAGAGTTTCCAAGGAGCAGCTGGTGAGCTTGAACAGCCGACCGTGCAGTTCAAATGACTTTGCAGTCTGATGCGTTAGCCCACAGCATCACGCCAGGACTCCTAAATACTGTAGATACTGTAAATGATTTTCCATGCCAAGCTAAGGAATTTGGATCTCACTGTGTCACTAATGGGCAACCAAGGATGCTTTTAAAGTAGAGAATAACAAAACTGTTTTTTTAAAGAAAAGCTTGGTGAATGGATTAAAGAGAGGCTGTGGTAAGAGCCTTCTGACTGCTCCAACAACTGAAAAGAAAGATAAGGGCAAGTCTGAATTAAGACTATGAAAGGAAAGATTAGAATAAAAGAAAAATGCAAAAAAAGTTGGGAAAGCATTTGATTTCAGTCAGTGAGATAAGAGAACAAGATTCAGGAGGTGGGTAATCAATGTTTCCATTTTGGAAGAATACAAAAATGAAGTATGGCCCTCTTGACTAAGAGTGTGTTTGTTTGAAAATACCAAGTTGAATTAGGCTTTGCACAAGATCAACTGAAGGCACTTATAAGAATGTTGTTGTTGCTGTCGAGTTGGTTCCAACTCATAGTGACCCCATATAGGATTTCCAAGGAGCGTCTGGCGGGTTTGAACCACTGGCCTTGCGGTTAAAACTGACCTGGTGATCTGGTGATTATCCGACAGTGCCACACCTGGACTCCTTGCAAGACATGTATGCATACATATTAAGTATTTACAAGTGTATTCTACTTCGCAGGTGGGACTGGGGATAGAGACTTGGGATTCATTCCCATGTAGAATGTAGTTCATATCATTTGTTATTGCTTTTAAGTGCTGTGGAGTTAGTTCTGACTCATAGCAATCCTATGTAGGATTTCTGAGGAGTGGCTGGTAGATTTGGACTGCCAAATTTGTAGTTTAAACTGACATTTCTGTTGAGTGCGTATCCTGCAGCGCCGCACCAGGACTCCAGTTCATATCGTAGGCGCAGATTACATCTAGTGTCTGCAACACTTCTGATGCATCCTCAGCCTCTCAGTTTCATTTTCTCTGGGACTCTAGACCACCTGATCTACCCAAGTCACTACTGCAGTGATAATTGCTGTGTTGGTTTTAATCAAGGCAGACTCCACGTCTCATGCCTATACTTCGTACCTTTTCCCTCCTGCATCAAAATATACCTTTTGCCACTGTGGTGTAGGGATCTATTGGCCATAAACTGAAAATGCAGAGGACTTAATACACTGTGGAGTAAACTTACTTATGGGAGTTAATAGTCATCAGAGAAATGATTTTCCCTTCTTCATCAAAACAGACTTCCATTAATCCACACTGAAACCAAACCAAACCAGCTGTTGGTTCTGAATCATAGCGACCCCATAAAACAGAGTAGAACTGCCCCCAGAGGATTTCTAAGATGGCAAATTTTTATGGAAGTAGACTTACATATTTTTCCCATGGAACAGATGATAGGTTCCAATTTCCAACCTTTTGGTTAGCAGCTCAGTGCTTAACTACTGTGTCACCAGGGCTCTTCTATTCTGTTCAAACAGACAATTAGAAAGTGGCCAATGTAGATTCCATTCGGGCTCAGAATCTGGAGAAATTAGCTCCTCTGAGTCAGCTGGATTAATAAAATCTGAAATTCTGCATCACCTCTCCGAGTGGCCTCGGTTTCTTCGACCACAAATCTAAAACTGCTGTAACATTTGGTTTCCTGACCAGGACACCAACTACACTGACACCTTGAGCCACCGGATTAGAGTCTGGGAGTGACTAATGACGAGCTCCCCTCAGTAGATGAGACATAACGCCACTGCCACATTTGATGGTCCCTCCTCCTCCGAGTGGGGGCAGCCAGCCTTCACACCCACCTCTCCTGACTGGACTCTAAAGGAAAGGTAAAACCAGAGAAAACAGCCAAGACTTGTGGAACAGGGCATCCAGAAGCATCTGCAAAGATTACTGAGGGCTGGAACAAGAAATTATCCCAAGCCCAGCAGCCAATGTAGAAGGAATCCCCACCTAGATTCACCACAGCAGGCTGAAGAAAGCCTTGTTTCCATGAGAAGCTGAAACTGACCCTACCATCCCTCATAAGGTGCCATCGAGTTGGAACCAACTCATAGTGGCCCCATGCAAAACAGAACGAAACAATGTCCAATCCTGGGCCAACCTCACTATCGCCACCACACTCGATGCCATCAATGATGCTACCTGGCCAATACATCTCATGGGGGTCTTCCTCTTTTTCTCTGACCCTCCATCTTACCCAGCATAACATTCTTCTCCAGCAACTGTTCCCTCCTTACAATATGACCAAAGTATGAATGACGAAGCATACCCCTCCTGGCCTCCAAGGAGCACTTTGGCTGTACTTCTTCCAAAACAGATCTGTTGGTTCTTTTGGAAGTCCATGGCACTTTTAGTATTCTCCTCCAACACCACAATTCAAAGGCATCAATTCTTCTACGATCTTCTTTATTCACCATCCGGCTTTCTCAGCCATATGAGGTTAATGAAAATACCATGGCTTGGGTCAGGTGCACCTTAGTCCTCAAGGTGACATCTTTGCTCTTCAACACTTTAAAAAGTTCCTGTGTAGCAGATTTGCCTAATGCAATACGTCATCTGATTTCTTGACTGCTGCTTCCGCGAATGTTGATAGTTGATTCAAGAAGAATGAAGTCCTTGACAACTTCAATCTTTTCTCCATTGATAAGAATGTTGTTTATTACTCTTCTATAGTTGCTATAAAAGAGAGGGAACCCTTGGTAACTAAATCTATAACCAATGGAACTGAGGTGGCTCTAACCCTTCTTGCGTGTCAACAAACCCAGATACTAATGCACCTGTTAAGAGATGGAGGGTGGCAAAATGGATAAGAAAACAAGATCCTTCAATATGCTGTCTGCAAGAGATGCATCTCACACACAGAGACAAAAACAGATTAAAAGTCAAAGGATGAGAAAAAATATACCAAGCAAACAGGAGTGGCAGTACTAATCTT
>NW_006408581.1:13065240-13070902 GCF_000296735.1 Chrysochloris asiatica | reverse complement strand
ACTGTGGGCTAATGTGTCAGACTGCAAAGTCATTTGAATTACAAGGTCGGTGGTTCAAGGTCACCAGCTGCTCCTTGGAAACTCTGTACAGGGTCGCTATGGGTCTGAATCGACTTGATGGCACTTAACAACAATAAATATATAGAGAGAGAGGCAGAGAGAGAGTGCTGTTGTTGTTAGGTACCATCAAGTCGCTTCAGACTCAGCGAACATATGCACAATAGAAGGAAATACTTTCTGGTCCAGCATCATCATCACAATTTTATTTGGAAACATTGTTGCTGCATCTGTGTCATTCCAGCAGATTTTGTTGTTGTTAAGAACCATCAGCTTGATTCTGACTCACAGTGACCCTGTACAGGGCTTTCAAGGAGCAGCTGATGGGTTTGAACCAATGACCTTGCAGCCCAGTGCTGATCCTATATACTGATCCTATATGTATGTATTCCTGGTGTGGTGCTGTAGGATTAGCTCTGGACTGCAAACCACTATGCAGGAAGTTAAAACCCACCAACAGCTCACCAGAAACCCTATACAAGTTTGCTATGAGTTGAAACTGACTCAATAGCACTTAACATCAATATATGTATGTTATGCTGAGTGAAGTCAGTCACAAAAGGACAAATACTGCATAAATCCATTATTGTAAAAGCTTATGAAAAGATACTTAAACTAAAAGCTAAAAGAAAACAAAAAATGTCTTTGTTGGTTACCAGTGGGGTTGGGGTGGTGGGGTTTGGGGGAGGTAGAGGGAGGCAATGGTAGAGCACAGGATAGGTGGGAAACCCATCATAGTTCAGGTGTTGGGGAGGGCAGTACACATAAAAGGGAAGGGGATGGGAGAACAAGGTAGATAGGGGAACACTGAAACAGGTTTGCATGGGCTAAATGGGACAGAGGTAAATAGTGATGCATAATCAACCTTGGAACAACAGGGCTGTCTTTCTTAATTTTAAACCATTTAGTGTTCCCATGTTCTGTTTGAATACGTGCCTCTTGGTCTATGTACAGGTTTCCCATGAGCACAATTAAGTGTTCTGGACTACTCCTACTTCGCAATGTTATCCATAGCTTGTCATGATCCACACAATCGAAAGCCTTTGCATAGTCAATAAAGCACAGGTAAACATCTTTCTGGTATTCTCTGCTTGCAGTCAAGATCCATCTGATGTTAGCAATGATATCTCTCATTCCACGTCCTTTTCTGAATCCAGCTTGAACCTCTGGAAGTTCTCCGTCAACGTATGGTTGCAGCCACATCTGTATTACCTTTAGGAAAACTATAGCGACCTATAAAACAGAGTAGAATTGTCCCATCAGATATCCAAGGATGTAAATCTTTAATTTTAATTATCCACCACATTAACCCACAGCGCCACACCTGGACTCCTTGTTTATACTAGACCTACTGAATCAGAATCCCTAGTGAAGAGATCTGTGCATTCCCAACACATTTCCTGGACAACTATTTTGTACATTAAGATTCAAAAACAATTCATAACATAGGAATCCTGACTGAGTCTTGCTCTAAGCTTAATATAAGGTAGAGAACGAGAACAAGCAGTTACAGAAATAAACTCTCCACAAGAATGGCGACTCTAGAGTCATATTTTGTGTCTCTGCAGTGCAGATAGGGGACACTGGTAACTGTAGCATAAGCACTGTACTGTAAACAACAAGGTAGCCCATTGGTGCTTACCAGCCGCTCTTCAGGAAAAAAGATGAGGCTTTCTGCACCCACAAATATTCCCAGTCTCTGAAAACCTATACTGACTGGGTCATCAAGTGTAGTGAGAACCAACAACAACACTGTATATAAGGAGCTCTGTAGGATTAACACTGGGCTGGGAGCCACAAGATCGCCCACTGGAGCCCAGGAGCCCACAAGCCACATCTGGAGAAAGATGAGTCTTTCTACCCTGCTAAGATTACAGCCTCAGAAACCCTGCATGGGGTCACTATGAGTCGGAACTGACTCCATAGACCTTAACATTGTAGATGACATGCAAAGCTTACCTGCAATCATGTCACCTTTGACCTTCCTTCACTAGCGCTATTTTATAAAATATGCATATTTGTACAAAAGCATTCATCTGGTCTGAATTGTTTTAATACTTTAACTTATATAAAAGTCTACCTCCGATTGCATATGGAGGTTCAATCCTCGTTACAGTATGATCCTAAAGCTGTAAAATACACTTCTAAAAGATTCTGCATATAGAGAAGCTACACATTGAACAGAAATGTTGGCTTTTTCTAAGTTAGATCCAAATCAATCAGATGTCTAATGCTTAACACAGCTGATACATCCATCGTTTGCCAGAATGGTGTGCCATTCATACTGTTAAATGAACGTTTTCATTTCCCTGAGGAGTGATCTGCTGTCCATCCTGATAATATGGAGCATTGTTCCCAGGCTATTTACATCAACACGACTCCCTTACAATGGACCTGCTTCATTGGCTTACATAAATTAAGGGATGCTTTTAAATAAACTAGAAAAGAATGCATCAACATGCTACTTGTGATTAATCAGATAGATTGTGTGACACCACCAAGAAGATACATCAGAATATAAGAGGAATATTATGGACACTGACTTTAATAATATATAGTATACATTTAAACAGCCTTATTTGGAAAAGATCCATATTGACTATATGCATCAAAAGTGTGATTTAGAGAAGTTTTTCTGGTGCATTATGATTATGTGACTAGCAGCAGGAAACTGTATTTGTAGGTTCAAACATCAAATGAATCTTTTCCTAAAATATAGATCTTTTAAAGTGTACTTTTTAGAGGCATGTTTATATGAATTTTGGCGAGCTTTATGGGAGTTTAGAAACTAGTGTGAGTATGTTTTTCTTTTTAAAAAAACATAGTAAGTAATTTTTGTATATTTTATCTTTCTTTTTCACCCAATAAGTATTCAAAATGCATAACAAAGCTGTAAATAGAAAAAGATGGATTTTCCATTACCCTCTTCATATTTATTGTTGCTGAGTGGAAACTAATATGGTAACAAGTAAAAATTCCCCTGAGAGAATATCTAAAATGAAAATTCCACAAGAAAAAAAGAGATAAATATTTGCACAGATTCAACCACTCTTCCCATGTGTATAAATTGTATATGAAGATACAAGGGGATTGTTTTCTAAATATTTTTTTAATGTATACATATATTTCTTTAATTCTCCAAGTATTGGTTTAGGATATGAAACAAAAACTAGTAAGGATTTGTGTGTATACTGAGACATGCTCAAAGCAAACACACATAAGAGAACTAGAATGAAAGCTTTAACAAATTCTCATTATTCAGGTAGTTAAAGAGCAAGCTAAATAGCAGCACCGCCATGCTGTAAATCCTCAAGGCTGACAGAGAAGTGGCTATGACAGCTTTCACATTATCTTATTGCAGAATTGAGGCAGTAGTCACAGCTGGCTCATATGTCAAAATGTGTCAGGACTTAAATGGTAAAACAGGAGTGCAACAGCAATTGGCTTTTCAATCAATAACACAATCAATATATTTCACAGATATTTTCCCATATCTAAATTACACTGCAGAGATGAGGGAGCCTGACTGAGTGTTTATAAATCAATAAAACACACAGCTAAAGGACATCTGCTCCTATTCCTTTACTTCAAGGTGTTGTTCGCCTTTTCTTTCCAACTCTCTTCTTATTTAAGAATGTACTCGTGAGGACAAACAGCACTCTTGTGCACACAAATCAGCTTACTGCTGCATTTTGTGCACATGATGTTTTTAAATAATTTTTTGCTTGAGTATTCAATGAAGTGTAAGGACAGTTTTTTCTTAGCTTAGAATGCTTTGACTGTTAGAATTAATAAAGCAGCTTTCAAATTTCAAGTAATATATGCTATATAAACTTCAAATAAATAATATTGAAGTACAGCATCCAGACTTGTGAGTTGAAATAATAACACAGGGCATTATTTTTCCCCCTTACAAGGAACAATATTCTTGCTGAAAATTATATATTGTGTTTGTACAGATATGCCATGAATGAGAAAAATGCTATCCTCTACAAATCTATCCCTTTCGTCGAAAGATATGATGGGGTGGAGGTGGGGGTGGAAATCTACAAATCTAATGCAAATATCTAATACTGACATATGATTTTATTTCCATTCTGTATATCAAAATGAGGCAAAGTATGAAGCATGGTTGAACAAAAGCTGTGCTATTCTGAGTTAAAGCTGCCATACTCTATCAATAACCTCCATAACACAAAATAATATTATGTTTCACACTCTCAGTGCTTCTTTAAAAACAGACGGCCATATTGTATTACAAGTGGAATGCAAATTAAATACATCAATCCAGTACTTTCACTAAGTTTATGTTGCCGAAGGAAACATTTTGTTAGTAGCTCCCACTGAAATGTTGGGATGGAGGAGTCATGGAAAGGCTACCATTTCTTTGTAGATTTAGCAATAGAATAAAAATTGGGACAATGAAATGGAAGATGCTCTCTCTTAGTCATCTTTTTTGTTTTGTTTTGCACTCCTCCCCCCACCCCTTAAAGCTAAGGGAGTATATATAAATATGCACTTAAGAAGATTTGCTTCTTATTTCAATTACCACACTCACTGTTGGTCTAACATATTGGTAACTTTTTTTTTTTTTTTAAACTTTTATTGTGAATTAAGTGATAATTTACATGGGAGAACATCAGTTTTTGCACTCATCTTATTGTATTTCATTTCATTGCAATAATTATAATCCCCTCTGTGAGTCATCATTCAACAGTATTTGTTTGTATTTACTCTGTATTTTTTGTGGGGTTTTTGGTTTGTTTGTTTTTTATTTACACAAAAACACTCAGGAATATATAATCATTTTTAAAACTCAAAGGCACATTCTGAAAACTTACCTCCTGGCCTCCAGCACATAGTCTTTCTCTTTCCATGAGTCTAGAGTCCTCAGTTACTCCATCCCTGGATATCATCTTTGCCTCCATCTTTGGTGTTAATACTTCTCTGGATAGGGTCCCACATTCCACTCATGCTCTTCTACCTTGAGAGTCCTAGGTTCCTCTGTTCCTGGAATATAAGATTAAATACTCCCCCATTTATATTACCAAACTTCTACCTTTACAGTTGTGATCATCACAATTAGTCACAATAACAATTTTGTTGTTGTTGTTATGTGCCGTGGAGGCGGATCCTACTCATAGCGACCCTATACAATCCGAGGCTGTAAATCTTTACGGGAGCAGAAAGCCTTATCTTTCTCCCACGGAACACCCGATAGCTTCGAACTGCTGACATTGCGGTTCACAGCCTGATTCATAACCACTACACTACCAGAGATTACTCACTATTAAATCATAAGAATCTTATCCCCATCTCCTTTCACCAGACCCATTTAGACAAGATGTAAACTATTCAGTGGGGGTTCTACCTTCCCCTGCACACTCTGAAATTAAACTCCCTCTTGAAAACTTGTAAGCCAGTCACTTCGTGCCTTATAGACTCTCCCCACCCCCCAAGAAAGAAGAAAAGGTCAAAATGGATGTAGGAAGAGACTCTGAAACTTGCTTTCCAGCGTAGAGAAGCTAAAGCAAATGGAAGAATTGAAAAGGTCCAAGAGCTGAACAGAAAATTTCAAAGATCAGCTCGAGAAGATAAAACCAAA
>NW_006408581.1:13052137-13063630 GCF_000296735.1 Chrysochloris asiatica | reverse complement strand
ATTGATGGCGTCAAGTGTGGCGGCGGTAGTGAGGTTGGCCCAGGATCAGACATTGTTTCGTTCTTCTGTGCATGGGATTGCTATGAGTCAGTTCCGACTCAATGGCACCTGACAATAACAACAACCCCCCAATTTTAGGTAGCCAATGCCTAAGTTACCCATCCCTATCAACCCTGTGTACAGAGGGGATAGGTTTGATCCTTGATGTGAAGACTGTTTTCCCTCTCAGTTGGTATTTTGAGCTACTACCTCCATAAGTACAGGTCAAGTTCACCAAATTGTAGCAATTTAACTTGCTTCCTTTATCAATTTTCTTTATCTTCCTCTAGTCGGGTTGTGATCATCAGGCCATCGAAGCTAGGTCAAATGGATATTATCTAAAAGTTTGGAAGTTTTTGTGCATCTCCCTTCACTTCATATCAGTTGAACGCTTCACGTTCAGCTCTAGCCCTCCTTAGATAAGTCCTTGTCCATGGGCTTAAGAGTCTGCATGTCTTACCTCACTTCAGACTAACCAGCCCTTCCTCTTCTCTCTCTCATCTCCAGGTTGATGGGGGTCTATGGAATGTGGTTGAACTCAGCCGTATCTACATTGCTGCCTTTCCTCAACTTCCACTCCCCAGTAGACCAATGTGGTTTTCAGCAAGCTTACATGCCTGCTTATGTGTTCCCTTTGAGTTTCAGTCTTGGAGAGGGGTTTGTCCTGAAGGAACTTGATTGCTTGCCTTGATGCTCCACGGCAAACAACTTTCTTATTCTTGTAGTAGCCAACAAGACTGCTTTTTTTTTTTTTTTTTTTTTCAGTTTTCATGCTGGTCTTTCTTTCAAGAAGTGTCCTCTTTTCCTCTAGCCACTCCAGGCTGGTCTGCATGTCCTTTCAAGTGGGAATCTGGATGAGAATCAGGATTCCACCTGAGGTCCTATATACTACACAGATTCCTCAAGATTCCTATTCCAGAGTTTTTGAATCCCTTTTAGGTATTCCAGTCAGTTATAGGCTAAAGACAGGCTTACAAGCTTTCTGTAATCATGTTTCCTGATATTCCTTTCTATCCCATTCAAGTGTCTATTTTACAATAGTAGGCAAGGGAAACCAATATTCATAAGACAGTCAAGCATCTTAACATTATTTCTCCTCTTTTACCCATTCAGACTCTGCCTTGCTCCGTCTAACAGAGCTCTGTTGTTTCAAGGTTGAGCATACATCACTATTAACCTCTGTCACATTTAGCATATTGGCAAGCTTTTACAAATATAGATGGAATTTTGCTCCTTCAACTATTGCTATTTTCTCACTAGTAACAATCATCTCACAATTGTTATGTGCCATTGAATCAATTCCCACTCATAGTGACCATATATATGATTTCCAAGGAATGGCTGGAGAGTTTGAACCCCTGACCTTGAGGTTCAAACCAATCTCTCGGTTCAGCACTTACCCTACAGTGCTAAACCCAAACTCTAATCATCTCACTTGTTGTTAGACACCACTGAGTGTGTACTGACTCATAGTAACCTTACTCACAACAGAATGAAACACTGTCTGGTCCTGCACCAACCTTGTAATCATTGCCACTCTTTAAGCCTATTGTGGCTGCCACTGTGACAATTCATCTCATTGGGGTCTTCCTCTTTTTCACTGACCCTCCTTTTGACCAAACATGATGTCCTTCTCTAGGTACTGGTCTCTCCTGATAATATGTCCAAAGTATGAATGATGAAGTCTGACCATCCTGGCTTCTAAGGAGCAATCTGATTGTACTTGTGACACAGATTTGTTTGATCTTCTGGTAGTCTATGGTACTTTTAATATTCTCCTCCAACACCATAACTCAAATACATTAATTTTTCCACAGTTTTCCTTATTCGTTATTCAACTTTGTCATGCATAAGAGGCTATTGTAAATATCATGGCTTGGGTCAGGCTCATGTTGGTTCTCAAACTGATGTCTTTGGTTTTGAACACTTTAAATAGGTCTAATGTGGGTTCATGCACCGACTGCAAAGCCGTTTGAACTGCAAAGTTGGTGGTTCAAGCTCACCAGCTGCTCCTTGGAAACCCAATATAGGGTCGCTATGGGTTGGAACCAAATCGATGGCACTTAACAACAACAACAATTAACTAATAGGACTTTGTTGTGACACTGGACTGGGAACCACAAGGTCAGCAGTTCAAATCCATTAGCTGCTCCTCGGAAATCCTACATGGGTTGTTATGAGTCAGAACTAACTGGATAGCACTTAACAACAACAATAATTAACTAATAAGATCCCTAGGTGGTGCAAATGGATTGACTACTAACCTCAGGGTGAGCAGTTCAAACCCACACAATGGTGCTGCGGAATTAAGGCTTTCCATAAATATTCCAAAGAGAGGTGACCCAATGGAACGTGGAAATCATAAGACAATCTCTTTGATATACCATGCGAGTAAAGTTTTACTAAAGGTAATACAGAAATGGCTGCAATCATACATTGACAGAGAACTTCCAGAGGTTCAAGCCGGATTCAGAAGAGGCTGTGGAATGAAGGATACATCATTGCTGATGTCCGATGGATTTTGGCTGAAAGCAGACACTACTGGAAAGATGTTCACCTGTGCTTTTTTGACTACGCAAAGGCTTTCAAATTGTGGGGATCATGACAAGCTATAGACAACATTGCAAAGTATGAGTATTCTGGAACACTTAATTGGAACAGTCATCCATATGGATTACATCTCAATGTCAAGAAAACACAAATCCTCACCACTGGACCAATAAACAACATTCTTATCAATGGAGAAAAGTTTGAAGTTGTCAAGGACTTTATTCTTCTTGTATCAACTATCAACACTCATAGAAGCAGTAGTCAAGAAATCAAACAACGTATTGCATTAGACAAATCTGCTGCACAAGACCTTTTTAAAGTGTTGAAGAGTGAAGATGTCAGCTTGAGGACTAAGGTGCGCCTGACCCAAGCCATGGTATTTTCAATAACCTCCTATGCATGTGAAACCTGGACAGTGAATAAGGAAGACCGTAGAAGAATTGATGCTTTTGAGATGCTTTTATAGTGTTGGAGGAGAATATTGAAAGTGCCATGGGTTGCCAAAAGAACCAATAGATGTATTTTGGAAGAAGTGCAGCCAGAGTGCCCCTTGGAGACCAAGATGGCCAAACTTCGTCTCATACTTCGGACATATTGTCAGGAGGAATCAGTTTCTGGAGAAGGATATCCTGTTAGGTAAGGGGGAGGGTCAGAGAAAAAAAGGAAGACCCCCAACGAGATGGAATGGCCAAGTGGCATCATCGATGGACTCAAGTATGCCAACAGTAGTGAGGTTGGCCCAAGATGGGGCAGTGTTTCATTCTGCTGTGCATAAGGTCGCTATGAGTCAGTACCAACTTGATGGCATCTAACAACAATAACAACATAAATATTTAGCCAAGAAAACCTTATGAATCATTTCTAATCTTTAACATATGGGGTTGCCATGAGCTGGACTCAAATTGAAGACAGTAATTTGTTTTATGGCTTAATAAACTAACTGGCTTATTAGAATGTAATTTCCTGAATCAGGTTTTAACCTTTCTTCTAGTCTTATCTCCCACTAAATCTGTCCTTGTATGTTACATTCCAGCAAAGTTGAATTCCTCTCTGTTCCCTGAATATGCTTTGAAATATCAAGATGTTGTGCCTGTCTTCAAATTTCTGGAAAACTCTTTACTTTGTTTTTAATCTACTGAATTTCACATGTTTTCAAGGCCTAGGGAAAAAGTCAACCTTTTGTGAAGTCCCATACCACACTTGAATTCTGTTTTACTGAATTTGGATTACATGTTTACCATGAATCTATGAGATACTAATTAAATGCTAACTTTATTTATTTTGTAATTTTGTCTTTTTTTAAATAGTGATTGTTTCTCTAAGACTATATTGCAAAATTCAGCAATGTTTCAGATTTGCTTTGACCATTACTTGATTCCTGATTCTGAATAAATACTGAATTAATTTATTTATACTTATTGCAAATTATCATGCATTGAAGGTATAATTTGGCACTATATCATAATGCACTGGACCACAAGGTCATTTGAATAACAGTGTTGGTGATTCAAACTCACTCCTTGAAAACCCTATACAGGGTTGCTATGAGTTGGAACTGACTCCACGGAACTTAACAGCAACAACATTTATTTAAATCCATTTGCATAAAACAGTACAAATGGAATTTAAATGCCTACCAAACATTTTAATTTATTTAAATCATAAAACAAGTACTCATGAGTGTCTCCTTTATCACAGGAATTGTGATACAGCAGTGAGCAGAGCAAACACAAATTCCTACCTTCATTTTATTTGCACTTGGCAGTAATCAAAGAAGATGTAAATTAAAGCAATGGTGAATATCATTTTATATAAAAATTTCAAAATATTCATGAAATTTAAGTCCACAGTGTCATGAATTTGTCATGAATCTATCTTGCTTGATATTTGGAGCACACACATGTTTTTAAAAACCATTCCTTGTTCAGGGAAATTTAAATTTAGCTTGATATCCAGAGTTTTATATGAGAAATTTAAGTTAAATGCTATTTAATAAATGAATAATAAGACAGTACTTAACAAAAATAACAAAGATAATAAAATAAGGTTAGTCTGTTAATCATTGAATCATATATTATAATTTTAATGGCTTACAAAGAAATCTGTGAAAATAAAGCATAAAATATATGCAGCATGAATTGTTTTTCATATTAAAATATATCTAATATAGAAGAATATTTTAAAAAATAACGTGGGTCTATTTGTGGAACCTAAATAATACATACTCTCTACACTTTGGCAACATATAAATTACTTATAATGTAAATATAATATGTTGGGTCTGTCTCATTTCAGGTCCAAACTGACTTCCCATTTATATTTTCCCCAGAGAATTAGCTCTCTTTTGTTCTCCTTGGGAGTTATTCTCACCTTTTTTATCTTTTCTTTTTAGTAAGTCTGTCTGCAGAGCTTTCTCAATGACTCCACCATGACTTCCCTGAACACATACATGTTGTTGCTATTGTTGTTACAATCTGAACACAACAGAACAAAATATTGCCTGATCTTTCCTGCATTGTCCACATAATACGTTGAGGATTGTTATTGTTGTTAAGTGCCAATTGTGTTGGTTCCAACTCATAGAGACCCTGTATAGGGCTTCTGAGGAGCGACTGGTGAGTTTGAGCCCCCAAGCTTCAGAAGCTGGTTGCCAGGTGTTTCTTCCTAGTCTTTCTTCAGCTGGAAGTTCTGCTGAAACTTGTTCAATGTCACAGCAATATGTCTGCCAGATGGTGGTGACTGTGCATAGCTGGAAATCAAATCCAGCATAGAAAATTATTACTGAACTACCAACAACTTCTTAAAATCATACCTTTACCTCTTCTTACTTTTTTGGGGGGAAAAAAAAACCTCTTACTTTTAAGGAGTCCTAATGGAAGTGATACAAAGTTTAGGTGATCTTACAGTTTATTTATACTAATTTATAAACAGCTGGTAGTGTAGTGGTTATGAATTGGGCTGCGAACCTCAAGGTCAGCAGTTAGAAACTACCAGCTGTTCTGTGTGAGAAAGATGAGATTTCCTGCTCCTGTAAAGATTTACAGCCTTGAAAACCCTGTACATGGTCGCTATGAGTTGGAACCGACTCCACGGCACATAACAACAGCAACACCTCAGAAACCCTATACAAGGTTGCTGTGAGTCAGAAACAACTACATGGCACTTCATAAATAGACCATAATTGGATATGATAGCTTTTATTCCTGAGGGTGTACCTTAAACACCCACTTCAAACAACTTTTGCCCACATTTTAAGGAAAGAATTTGTTCTCTTTGCTTTTTTATATAAAAGCTTATCAAGTCAGACTAAGAGAAAAACCTTTTTAGAGTAAGAGGGTAATTTCCTTTTTGTGGATACCTAAGATGAGTTAACTTAGGGCTTGGCTTAGAACAGAGAACATTATAATAAGTTTCTAAATACTATTTTTATTTCCTGAATTTTTCTTGTTAGGCACAAATTATGTTTTGAATATTTGTTTTTTAAATAAAATTCATAATAAACTATTTTATGTGGATTCAGTTTACAATAAAATAGCAAGTTATTTCTTGAAGACAAATCAGATCAAATTCTACTGGTCACCGAACAGTACCAACAATCACATAAACAGCAATAAATCTTGAGATCTTACTGTGTACCAGATATTTTTATATTTTATTCAGATTCAAATATAACCTCATTTCAGATAATTTTTACCTCTTCTGATGCGAATCTATTTATATAGTAGTTATTTTGTTCTTTGGCACTCTGCTAAATATATCTGCAAAAATGGAGCCACAGAACAGTACTGAGAATATGTATTCAGGAGTGAGGACTAAGAAAATCCTTTAGTGTCTTCAACCAAAGCATAGGATACAAACCAGAGAGAGAGAGAATGTCAGCTGTACAGATAATCAGTGGTCTGTGTTGGGCTACAGGAGAGGAAACACAGAAGAAAAGTTTTAAGCCTGTGAGATGCATTGGGGAAATATTTGTAAAAGTATCTGTAAACATAAGTTATCATGAAATGCCTTCCAAATATTCCAATATTTCTTAACCCCACCCTCATCTCATTGCTAGCTTACTTATAGTGGTAGCAGCAGTTATCTTTAAAGTTCCTGAAGTAAACCTAAGTAACATATTAAATTGATCTGGAATAGAAGATCTTGTCCTTAGACTTAGGCATAGATAATTTTTGAATTAATCTTAAAGAAGCCAATCATAATTGCCAAGTTTGGACTGGTCCTATGACATTAACATATAAGAAGCTTCCAAAATGTTTTTAAAACTGATACTGAGGACTCAATTTGGTATCTCATTATCAGAAAATTCAATACAAAGTGAAACAGTTCAGAGGGTTCAAAACTATTAATTGATAATGATAAAGAAGAACGGTGATTGACTAAGGGTAGATTTAATTTGATTCAAAGACAACAAATACATGAAAGTTATATGGAGCAACAAAGAAATTTTTGTTGACAATCATGCAAATAAGCAGTGACCCATATGTTCAGTGCCTAAAATAAATTTAGTGCACTTTATTCATATTTCCTGTCAGCTTGGGTTTTAAAACAAGTTACATTTTACTGAAACTCTGAAAGTACTTGTTGAAGGAAGGAGCTTGTCTTCTTTTAACTTGCTGATGATTATAACACTAAAGAGTATGGTTGGATGGAAGGTTGAGGCAATGGCATTAGTATATTAATTTGGGTCAGTAAACATTGGAGACACTAAAGATAACTTTCATGGTCTAGTAACTCTTGTGAACCTTTGAAACATTTCTCTGAGATACTTCTTGGGTATACTTGAAAATATAAATGATTTTTTAATATTTTAATTTTGCAATGTCAAACATATATATAAAGTATAGAAACTCTTATGTATCTACCATGTAGATTGACATTTTGTCACATTTGCTTAATATTTAAGGTTTTAAGAAATAAATATTACAGATGCATCTGTTATTCTTGGCATTTTATTAGACATCCTTCCTTCCTAAGAGAAAACCTTTGTCATGAATTAGGTATGAATTGTTCCCTGTTATATTTTAAACTATGATCATAATATTATATATTCCTTCAACAATGGATTATCTGTTATAATAACAAAAGCACACACAGAAAAAGACAAAATAAATAACTGGGGTCTCATAAAAATTAAAAACAAATGTTCAGCCAAAGACTTTACAAAAAAAGTTAAAAGACGGGTTATGATTAGGAGAATGTCTTTGGAAACCATGTATCTGATTTGAATCTAAAATCCAAAATATATATCAACTTTGGCAACTTAACATCAAAAAGACAAATAACCCAATCAAAAAATGTGCAAAGAACTTGAATAGACATTTTACCAAAGAGCACCTTTAAATGGCTACCAAACATATGACAAAATGCATAGCATTATTAGTCATCAACGAGATGCAAATCAAAACATCAACAAGATAAAATTTTAGTCCTGCTACAATGAAAAAAAAAAAGAGAGAAAAGAAAATAACAAATGTTAACAAGGACAATGAGAATTGGAGAAACTGGAAACCTTATCCATTGCTAGTGGGAAAGCAAAATGGTAAAGCCATTGTGTTAAACAGTGTAGTAATTCCTCTACACTACAATAAACTATACTAGTTCTAAACTAAAATTAGAACTACCATATGATCCAGCAAATCACTACTAGGTATATATTCAAAAGACTTGAAAGCAAAGACTTAGAAGGAGACTTATATAGCAATAACTATTGCATTATTATTCTCAAAAACCAAAAAGTGGAAATAAATGACATTTCCATCAACAGATAACTGGACAAACAAAATATGATACATAATACATACATTGGAATATTACTCAGTCAGAGGGAGAAATGAAGTCTTTTTTTTTAAGCTTTTGTTGCGCATTGAGAGATAGTTTACGTGGGCAGACATCTGTTTTGTACTTATCCTGTCATATTTAGTATCATTGCAATGATTACAATCCCCTCCATGCATCACCACTCAGCAGTATTTACTTCTATTCTCTCTGCTTTTTATTTTAGTTTTGTTTGATATACAAAAAAACACTTAAGAATGTATAATCGTTTGAAAAACCCAAGGGCACATTGTGTAAGCCTGCCTCCTGGCCACCAGCACACAGTATTTCTCTTTCCATGAGTCTAGAGTCCTCAGCTGCTCTATCTTTCAGTATCATCTTTGCCTCCATCTCTGGTGTCACTGCTTCTCTGGATAGTGTTCCATATTCTGCTCTTCTCTCTTGATGATACTAGGGTCTACTGTTCCTGGAATGTAAGGTTAACAACTCCCCCCTTTATGTTACAAAACTTTTACCTTTACAGTTGTGACAATCACAATTAGTCATGACTACAATTACTCACTACTGAATCATAAGAATATTATGCCCATCTCCTTTCACCAGATCCATCCAGACAAGAGAAAAACTATTCAACGGGGATTCTACCTTCCCCTGCACACTCTTAAACTACACTCCCTCTTGAAAACTTGCAAGCCAGCTGCTTTGTGCCTTTATAACCACCCCCGCCACCCCATCCCCATTTTAGGTAGCCAATGTCTAATTTGCACATCCCTATCAACTCTTTTATAGAGGGGATAAGTTTGATCGTTGATGTGAAGACACCTTCCTTCTTGGTTGGTATTTTGAGCTGCTACATCCTTTGGTAGCGTAGTGGTTACGAATCGGGCTGCGAAGCACTAGGTCAGCAGTTCGAAACTACCAGCTGCTCCGTGGGAGAAAGATGAGGCTTTCTATTCCCGTAAAGATTTACAGCCTCAGAAACCCCATGCAGGGTCGCTATGGGTCGGAATAGACTCCACGGCACATAACAACAACACCAACATCCATAAGTATAGGTCTTCATCAAATTGTTGCAATTTACACTTGTTTCCTTTATAAAATGTCTTTATCTTCCTCTATTTGAGTTGTAATCATCAAGCCATGGAATCTAGGTGAAATGGATACTATCTGCAAGTTTGGGTGTTCTTGTGCATCTCCCCTCGCTTCATATCACCTGGGCACTTTACTATTGGCTCTAACCCTCCTTGACTAGGTCCTTGTCCAGGGGTTTAGGAGTCCTCAGGTCTCAGAAATGAAGTCTTGATACATGTTACAATGTGGATGGAAGTTGAAGACATTATGCTGAGTGAGATAAACTAACATAAAAGGACCTCACCTACATAAAAAAAAACAAGAAAAAGCAAATGTACAGATACAAATTTTGTAATTGGTTACCAGAGATGGGAGGAAGGAGAAAATGGATAATGAATAGTAATGGGAAAACCACACTGATTAAAGGTAGAGTTGCAAAACTCTTTATACCGATGTCAATATACCTGTAAAAGTTTAATTGGTAAAAGTTGTGTGATAGATATATTTACAACAATGACAAAAAGAAAGCATGGCTGTTGAGGCCACTTATGCATAATCAAACACATCACGGAATTTTCTTCCTTGTTTTGAAGATTTAGAGTTGTGGTTTCCTGGGGCATCTCAGTTAATTGGCCTAATAACATCTTCAGTGTATCTGTTCTACTTCCTAGTCTGTTGCATAGTGCATGTGATCTTAAAAAAACTTGCAGAAGGTCATGTATGACGCAACAATTGCTTTCTATTCATTTGCAGCAAGAGAGGAAGAAGAAAAGTTGGGAAGGTATGGAATGTTTATGCTGAGCTAATAATCTGAGAAGCTAGATTATAAGAAGAATTCAGCATCATTAACAACCTGTGGTAAAATAATGACACAACCTTGCTTGCTGAAAGTGAAAAGGACTTGAAGCAATTACTGAAGATGTGAGACTACAACCTTCAGTATGGTTACATCACAACACAAAGAAAACAAAAATCATCACAAATGGACCATGGTTGCTGGTGGTTGTGTCCTACTGAATTGGCTCTGACTCATAGCCAACCTGTAGAGGATTTCTGAAGCTGTAAATTTTACAGGAGCAGAAAGCCTCATTTTTCTCCCAAGAAGCAACTGGTAGATTCAAACCACTGACCTTGTGGCTAGCAGACCAGCTCATATTCCACTATGCTACCAGGGCTTCTTTTCTAGAACCTTTGTTGTTAAGTGCCATTGAGTTAGTTCTAATGCAGAGGGATTCTGTATATGGGTTCTATGGAGCACCTGGTGGGTTTGAACACCCGACATTGTAGTTCAAATTTACCTTGTGCTTCAGTGTTTATCCTACAGTGCCATGTTGTTGATGTTGTTAAGTGCTGTCAAGTCAGTTCAACCTATAGCGACTCTGTATAGGGTTTCAGAGAGGCTGCTGCTGAGCTGGAACCACTGACCTTGTGGTTCACACTGACTTTGCAGTCCAGTGCATTAACCCACAGCATCACTCCAGGACTGAAACTATTGTCCAGTGATAGCCTTTAAACTTTGAACCAAAAATATCTCCTTAGGTCATCTTAACTAGTAAAAAACAGTTCTACCTTCAGCACTATATTCTTTTAAGAATTATCTGTCTACTTGTTATTTACCCACAAGAATTACGAGGCATAACACGAGTAGACATATGCACACCAAAGTTCATAGCACCACTATTTACAATAGCAAAAATATGGAGACAGCCATCAACTGAAGAATGGATAAATAAACTGTGGTACATACACACAGTAGAATACTATGCTACCTTGAAGAACAACAAGGAAGCTGCAAGCCACCGCATAACATGGATGAACCTTGAGGACATTGTTGTTATGTGCCATGGAGTCAGTTCCTATTCATAGCAACACTGTATAGGGTATCAGAGGCTGTAAATCTTTATGGGAACAGAAAGCCTCATCTTTCGCTTGCAGAACAGCTGGTAGTTTTGAACTGCTGACCCTGAGGTTAGCAGCCTGATTCGTAACCACTACGCTACCAGAACTCCTTGAGGACACTATGCTTAGTGAAATTAGTGAAAATGGAGAAATTCT
>NW_006408581.1:13047627-13050477 GCF_000296735.1 Chrysochloris asiatica | reverse complement strand
CATAGGTGGAATCTAGAACCCCATCCAGAATTGTCTGAGGTAGGAAATTTCCACTGGAAAGGATGAGTAGACCAACCTAGAGTGGCTAAAGAACAGAAGACATTTTGTGAAGAAAGATTGGCAGGAAAAATCCAAAACAATAATGGCAGTCTGATTGATTACTATAAGAATAAGTAAGCTATCTCCTGGGAGCCATTAAGGGAAGTGGTCGGGACACCTCAGAGTAAACTCCCTTCCAAGACTAAGACTCAAAGGGAATACATGAGTGCACAGGTGGTCTGGCTGGTGACCGTGTTGATCACCAATAAGGAGAAGAGAGAGAAAAAACAAAAATGAAGTTGCGAGCTAAGTCTGACCACATTCAATAGACCTCTGTGAACCCAGGAGGAGACCTGGATGGCTAGCAGTATGGCAAGACCCGGGGACTCCTGGGCCCAAAGGCAGTGACATGGCCACAGAGGACTAGAGCAGAAAGTGAAGCGTCCAGCTGATATAAAGTGAGAGGAGATGCATAAGAACACCCATACTTGCAGATAGTACCCACTTGACATGTTTTTGATAGCTGGATGATCAGAACTCAACTAGAAGAAGAAAGAAGAGGGGATAAAAAAAAAAAAAAAGTGGGAGGTGGGGCTTGATGGCGACTAAGGTGGAGGTGTAGTGAAGGTCACTGTCAGCAATAACTCAGAATTCCAGGCAAAAAAGAGGCAGGACAGAGCTCCAAAACTCGGACCCACAGAAATAGGAATAGTTTAAAGGTTTGAAGGCTTATAGCCTGTGAAATTTTGAGTTGAAGGAAAAAATCACGTACTTTTGAATCTGCCGGCCGGGCTTGGAGGCCTGAGCCAACATCCTGGGGGAGACCAAATGGCGGGATGAAATAGGGGCCGCAGAGACGCCACGGAAACATGCTGTGGGAACCTTGGTAAAAAGAAAGAACAAGAAGAATCACAGAAGTCCACAGAGGAAATAGTCGGAGAGCTACTGGAAGAAAATTTCTCCAACATCCTGAAAAGTGAAAAGATAAACATATAGAAACTCAACGAACTCTAAGAAGAGCAGACCCCAAAAGAAAATCACCAAGATATATCATAGTCAAGCTTCTGAAAGCAGACAGAGAAAACAGAAGGGTCACATACAAAGGCAAGAAAGTCAGATTAAGCTCAGATCTCTCAGCAGGAATCATGCAAGTGAGAAGGCAATGGGGAGACATATACAAAATCCTGAAAGTAAAAAACTGCCAACCAAGAATCCTTTATCCAGCAAAGCTATCAATCAAATACGATGGTGTAATCAAAACATTCCAGGATAAACAGAAGCTATGGGAGATTACCAAAGCCAACCCTGCACTACAAAACATCTTAAAGGGAGTTTTGTGGACTGAGAGCCATCAAGAAGAGACAGCAACCAGAGATTGACCTACATGGCAGCACCTCCCTGAATTAAGTCAACAGAAAGAAGAATTGGTAACAAGACAAAACTATAAGAACAAACTCAGAGACTCTGGAAGGTCAGTCTATGACTAAAACAAGTACACTGTAAAAGAAGGTAAACATGTAGGAAAAGAGATCCAGGTAGGGAGAAGGTCAGGTCGATCACAGGATAAAATAGACTGCAATAAATGGTCAGAAGAGTTAATGGACTATAAGGCAACCTCAATGAAAATTAACACTTCCCAACATACCAAGAGAATAAAAATCCAAGCAGAATATGAAAACATTAAAACTATGAGGAAACTTACAAGAAAGAATACAAAAATCATGAATTCAACAAAGAAAGACAAACAGAACAAAGAAGAAGCAACAGCACAAAAAAACAAATGTAATGACTGCAATTAATCAATACCTATCGATAATTACACTGAACGTAAATGGATTAAATGCACCTGTTAAGAGACGGAGGGTGACAGAATGGATAAGAAAACAAGATCCTTCAATATGCTGTCTGCAAGAGACACATCTCACACACAGAGACAAAAACAGATTAAAAATCAAAGGATGGGAAAAAATATACCAAGCTAATTGCAATAAAAAGCAAACAGGAGTGGCAGTACTAATCTCGGATAAAATAAACTTTAAGACAAAACCCAGCATAATAGATAAAGATGAACATTATATCATGATTAAAGGGACAATTGAACAAGATGAAATAACCATATTAAATATCTATGCTCCCAATGAAAGAGCACCAAAATATATAAAACCAACTCTAATAGACTTGAAGAAAGAAATAGATGAATCTACAATAATGTGGATGATTTTAATACACCACTTTAGAAAATTGGTAGAACAACCAGAAAGAAACTTGACAAAGACACAGAAGAACTGAAAACACAATCAGCCAAATGGACCTTTGAGATGTGTACAGAGCATTCAACCCAACAACTGCACAATACACATTCTTTTCAAGTGCACATGGAACATTCTCCAGAATAGACCACGTTTTCGGCCACAAAACAAAGCTACATAAATTTACAAATATTAAAATAGTACAAAGCATCTTCTCAGATCACAATGCTATCAAATTAGAAATCAACAATAGGAAGACCAAGGAAATCAAGTCAAATACATGGAAACTGAATAACACCCTGCTGAAAAGCAACTGGGTAGTAGAAGAAATTAAACGTGAATTCGTAAAGTTTCTAGAAATAAATGAGTATGAAAACACAACATACCAAAATTTTTTGGACATGGCAAAAGCGGTGCCGAGAGGACAATGTATTGCAATAAACTCACACATCCAACAAGAAGAAAGAACTAAAATTAACACATTAACACAACATCTACAACAATTAGAAACAGACCAACAGAGGGAACCCACAGCCACCAAAAGAAAAGAAATAATAAAGAT
>NW_006408581.1:13046740-13047527 GCF_000296735.1 Chrysochloris asiatica | reverse complement strand
TTTTTTGTTTGTTTTTTAAAAAGCTAAAGTGGATAGAGAGAAATACTGTTAACTGATGGTACATGGAGGGGATTATTATCAATGTAATGAAACAATGTATATGATTTGTTGAATGTAAAACTGATGATATGCCCTGTAATCTTTCACTCAATCCGCAATAAAAACCTTAAATAAATAAAAATAATTTAAAAAAGGGGGTCCAATGAGTCCTATGCTTTAAAGACAATTTGTAAGTGTCAGAGACTGAATGCAATTTGAATTTGTCACTCCTTTGGTTCGAACACTCAATCCCACTGTGAAATATTAAAGAGCAATTGGTGTTATGTCTATGCAAAATGGAGCTCTGGTAGTGTAGTGGTTACGAATCGGGCTGCGAACCGTAGAGTCAGCAGTTCGAAACTACCAGCGGTTCCGCGGGAGAAAGAGGTGTTCTGCTCCTGTAAAGATTTACAGCCTCGGAAACCCTGTACAGGGTCGCTATGGGTCGGAACCGATTCGACGGCACTTAACAAGATCAACAACAAATATATATATACATACATATATGAGAGAGAAGGAGCTCTTGTTGCATCGTGGTTACAATTCGGGCTACTAACCTCAGGGTCATCAGATTGAAACTACCAGCTGTTCCGTGGGAGAAAGATGAGGCTTTCTGCTCCCGTAAATTTATAGCCTCGGAAATCCTGTACAGGGTCACTATGAGTCGGAACTGACTCCATGGCACATAACAACAGCAACTATCTATATCTATATCTATCTATATCTATATTTATATCTCTCTCTCTCT
>NW_006408581.1:13039602-13046640 GCF_000296735.1 Chrysochloris asiatica | reverse complement strand
ATTGATGCAGAAAAGGCATTTGACAAAATCCTACATCCATTCCTGATAAAAACACTCAACAAAATAGGAATCGAAGGAAAATTCCTCAACATAATAAAGAGACGGGGATGATGACATGGACAGATGGAGTGGCTGGGGACACTGAACTCAGGGAGGGAGAGGGGCTGTGTGCTGACAATTGGTGGGCGGGCCTGTGGGGTGTATCTTTTGGTTATTTGATGATATATGGAGGGGATTGCAGTCATTGCAATGAAATGAAATACAATAGGATGAATGTAAAACTGATATTCTTCCATGTAAACCTCACAATAATAAAAAAAATAATTATCTATCTGGTATCAAATTTACATCAACTGAAGAGATTCCATAGGAACCTTAGTGAGCAGTGAGTTTATGCTAATGTGTTAATGAGGTAGTAACAGCTCAGTAAAGGAGGTTGGGAACGGTAGTACAACTGCAGAGTTTAATCAATTTTGTTAAATTGTACAAGTAATAACTGTTAAATCTGTGTGTTTTATTATATATGTTCTCAACAACAACAAAACAAATAATGTTTAGGAAAAAAGTACATATCCCTAAATACTTATAATTATTTATAGTTTTAATTTGCATGCATTATATCATAATATACATTAAAACTTTATTTTCTCACCCAACAAAATATAATGGATATTTATCATATTGGTATTTGTAGTAGCTGTATAGAGGTATGCATCACATAATATCTGTTTGAATGAAGTCCCACTGATTATGTCTGTGGTACCATAGGTTGTTCCTGGGTTTTTTTTTAGAGAAAGCAGCTCTCCTGTTGTTTATTATTTCTCCCTAAGGCACTCCTGCTGTGGAGCCATAGGATAAACACTGGACTGCTAATCACAGGTTGACAGTTTAAACCTACCAGCTGCTCCTGAGAAGCCCTATACAGGGTCAATATGAGTAGGAACTGAATAGATGGCACTTAGGAACAACAGTGGTTTTAAAGACTCCAAACCCAGATTCTAGTAGCACTAGACCATGGACGGGATATGAACAGCGGCTGCAGTGGACATGGCTGTGGGCACAGATGCTCAGGCTTTTTCAGGCAGGAAGAGGGCTGCAGGGTTTCACGGACGAGGCTGTCTCAGCTACATAGAGTGCAATAGTGTCCTCCTCTAGCTGCATTAACTGAAGCAGAGACTACCCTTCAGTAAGATTGTTCTGACCAATGGAATTTAGGGGCACAAATCTACAACTTTCAGATATTCTTATAAAGTATCCCATCATATCATAATGATCGTTTTCTTTAATTTTATCTAAGTAAAATGGATGCACGAAGGAATCAGAACAGACTCTAAAGAAAGGGACGTCACAAGATGGGAGTTTTGCGTCCTGGTGTGGTGCTGTAGATTAATGTGCTGGACTACAAAGTCAGTTTGAACTGCAAGGTCAGAGGTTCAAACTCACCCGCCGCTTCTCGGAAACCCTACACAGGATCGCTTTGGTCAGAACTGACTCTACAACACTTAATAACAACAACAATGTTTGTTTTTATATATCTGGTTTGGTATCTGCTCTGCTTTCTGAATCTAAGAGTTCATGTTTTTGGTTATTTATAATAAAAGGAAGGATCCTTGATGCTAATTCATTACTCGATAAAACTATTCGTAAGAGCCACCAGAGCTATACTGAACAGTGAGGAGCAAACCAAACCAATCCTATTGCCATTGAGTTGGTTCCAAATCACAGTGACCCTCTAGGATGGTATAACTTGTCCTATAAGGAGCTCTGGTAGCGTAGTAGTTGCGAACCGCAAGGTCAGCAGTTCGAAACTACCAGCTGTTCCGTGGGAGAAAGGCGAGGTGTTCTGCTCCCTTAAAGATTTACAGCCTCAGAAACCCTGTGCAAGGTCACTATGAGTCGGAACCGACTCCACGGCACACAGTCACCACATAGGGTGGCCAAGTCTGTAATCATTACGGAAACAGACTCTCATATTTTTCTCATGCAGAATGGCTGGTGGATTTGAATCCATGACCTTTCCGTTTTCAGCCACAATCTTAGCCGCTCCACCGCCAAGACTCCTTAGAGTGAGAGAGTGAGGTTTAAACCTCCTTTCCTTTTTGATTTTCTTCTGTTGAGTCACTATTCTAATTGCTCTCTCATCTCCTTGGGAGTAGGTAACATACACTACTGAAAAGGTGACAGATGAGACTGACAGCAGCTTTTTAGTCACATACAAGGGGGCTTCAAAAAGTTCATGGAAAAGAAATCCATTACTTTCAATTCCCTTTTTCCACAAACTTTTTGAAGTCCCCTCATGTGTTCACAGTCTAGGGGGTAGCAGAAGACAGTTTTGCACACTGTGCAGAGGTAACACTTGGCAGCTGAGTAAACAAGCAGGGTTAGAGAAAAGGAGCTCTATCGCAACAAGAGTAAGGTGACCATAGTTTTCTGTGGAAGGGTGTGATTGGTTTGTTTGAATAATCCCACATAGGCTGAGAGGTAAATGAAACCCATTAGGTTGAGGACCAGGTAGATTGCAGCTGGACCAACTGACCAGTAACTAGGCAGGTGGGGAATAGTTTCTGCTGGGTAAGCCGTATCTGATAAGAACTGGTGGTTAAATGCTTAGGGCCTTGTGAGGTCAGAGACAGCAAAAGTACTGAATATTGAATCTAAATTTTAGGGCTAAATCCATACTCAATACCTTGACATCAAGTTAAACATTTGTGATCAATTCAAACTTTTAAGGAGAAAGACAAGTATCTTTGTAGGAAACAAAGTAAGTATATGACCAGGAGGGAGAGGCTCACGTAGTGAGGTGGTTGTCTAAAACAAGAACTTTAGAGGTGTCCTCCTTTGTGGTCAATAAAAGCAACTGAGGGACCTGTGTGGCATTGGTAGGGAATGTGTGTCCCCAGGGGATGTGGATTTAGACTAATCAATGCCTGTGGCAATAGTAACACTCAGCAGGGCATCCATTTGCCACTTTGTAACTTAAATAGGAGTTCTTTGAAGAGACCATTAGGCCTCTTAATTAAATCAGCTGCCTGGGGACTTTAAGGGAAGTAGAAGTTCCACTGAATGCCTTCTTCTAAGACTAGCATTGTGCATTCTGAGAGGTGAAATATGTGCCTTGGTCACTATCAGTAATGTCTAGAACACTGAAGGACAGTAGTGCCCTGGTGAGGCCTTATATTGTGGTATTAGTAGGTGTTGAGACATATGCTATCCTGAACTATAATTTGGATATCTGTGAGCCAAAATGTTGATAGAATTCTTTCCCCAATGGTGGTCAACTCTTAGCAATCTAGGAGTTTTTAAAACAGATACAGACAGCCTAAAGTGTGACCAGTTGTGCTGACCCCTAGACCCCATACTTTTTACCAGAAACATTCTACTTAAGGAATAAAAAGTAGTAACATTCCCCTTAACTCCATCAAGTGGTAATGCCTACAAAAGTCTACAAATACCATTGCTAGGTAGCCAAGAGGTCAGAAGGAGAAATGCCTGCCAAGGGACGGAGGGCTGGGAGTTCATCCCTTCTTGCAGGCAGGATACGCTAAGGAACCCAGGTCTGGTTCCTGGATCCTGATGTGGCATTGTTGGGTAAGCACTGGGCTGCTAACCACAAGGTTGGTGGTTCAGTCCCACCTTGAAAATACTACACAGGGTCGCTGTGAGTCAGAACAGACTAGATAGCACATAACAACATTACAAGAAGACTGCAGTAAATGTGCTGAACTTCTGGGGTTCTGCTTCCATGGCTCAAGGCATAATGGGTAATTGGTACAGGGAGTCACAGACTCAGAGCCACCATTTCCTGGAAAGCCAATTTTATGACCAGCAATTGCCATTCTGAAATCCTGGTGTGGCACTGTTGGTTAATGCATTGGACTTCAAAGTTGTTATGAACCACAAGGTCGGTGGTTCAAACTCACCAGTCGCTCCTCTGAAACCCTGTACAAGGTTGCTATGGGTCAGAATCGACTCGACAGCACTTAACAACAACAACACTTTCCATTCTTGGAGTTCTGGTATGGCGCTGTGGATTAATGTGCTGGACTGCAAAGTCAGTTTGAACCACAAAGTTGGTGCTTCAAGCTCACCATTGCTCCTTGGAAACCCTATACAGACAGAGTCACTATGAGTAGGAAATGACTAGTGGCACTTAGCAACAACAGTAGTCATTCTCATGGTGCCTAGTGCAAAACTCAAGAGGGCAGTTTAAGGCATTTGAAGTCAGTGGGCAACATAGGTGGTACAGAGACTCCTAACACGAGAGGGGGCTATTCAAGCCTCTAAAGTGAATGCGTCTCTAAGGGCACTAATTGAAGTACCAATTGATTTCAATTTGGATAGGTTCTAGAGTCTTTTGTGGAGCTCTGCTAAGGCACTATGAGAGAAGCCCTGGTAACAGGCAAATGAAAGATTGGCAGTTCAAACCTATTACCTGCTCTCAGAAATCCTACACAGGTTCACTATGAACTGACTTGACAGCACTTAACAATGACAGAACTTTTTGTAGAAGGAAACCCCATTCAAGGTGAATCAATTTGCAGGTCACAGAAATATAGAATTAAGTAAACTTTGTAAACAATTATTTTGCCTGCAAGATCATCCAGAAGAAGTTGTGGATGATGAGAGAGAGCCAATGACAGTTTCTTAACAGTGTCAGGGATAAAGTGACTGTAGGTTTTTCCAAATGATTTTCAGAAATTCAACAAAAGTTGTGAGACCTAATACTAAATGTGGGGACGTGGCCATGCCTTTTTATGAATGCCTTGCAAGTATTTGTATGTCTTGAATGAGTTAAGTCTAATGAGTCTCCTTAGAAGTGGATGTCATCAATATAATGTCTTACCTGTTCTCCTGAAGAAAGATGGATGTAGTTAAGATCTTATCTGTAGAGATTTCATGTAATGGTTGCTGAGGTACCCTATTCGCAGACTGACACAGATATTTTGTGCCTCTTCAGAGATGAAAGCAGAATGCAGTTGAGAGGCTGCAGAAATATGTACTGAGCAGAATATATTAGCCAAAATATAATAGAAAAATATTGACTAATTGCTGATTGGAGTCAGTAATTTCTATAATATTGAGTATTGGGTATAGAAGCCTTAATGGCTAGGACTACCACATTGTTTATTGTAACATACGGTGAGGTGACATTCAATTTTTCTATGATTAAAAAAAGGACAAATCAGGCTATTAATTGCAGGCACATTGAGACTAGTCACCCCTTCACTAATTGTTATTTTTAAGTACTGTTGGGTTGGTTCTAACTCATATCAACCCTATATAGGATTTCTGAGGAGTGACTGGTGGGTTGGAAATGCCTACCTTGTGGTTAGCAGTCCTGTGCTTATCCTATTTCACCACACTAATTAGGTCTTATATGATGTTTGAATTTTTGAAGGCTCTGTTTTAATTTACATTGAGCCATATTAACTATGGTTAAAAAAGGGGTCCAAGGGAACAAACAAGATGGTGGATTGGGTAGAAGTGCAGTGAGGAGCGCTATCAGCAACAGCACAGAATACTCAACCAAGCAGGCTCGGGGTCTGGTCCCAGAACTCTGAACCACATATAAAGGAATATTTAGAAGGTTGGAAGGCTTACAGCTGGGGGAATTTGTGGCAGAAGCAGGAAATCCATTGCTTTCTAGTTCAGGATGCTCAGCTGCTCCAAGATCTGCCATCTTGGGTGAGACCCAGTAGGGGAAGGATTGGAATGGCCACAGACACAGGGCAGAACCATGGAGATAAAGGTGTGGACATTCTTTTCTTTTGGTATTTGTTCATTGGTCCCTTGCTGTCTGAGCATCTCCATTCTGGTGACTATAGGGGTGCCTGAGCTAGTGGATGCCCCAGCCCCACCCTTGGAGGGTTCTACTACGTATGCACACAGATCTCTTCGAAATTTAAAGAGACTTAAAACCAAATGGTCACAGCCAGCCCTGAACTGTTTATAACTAGAAAAAAAGGCCATAACAAGGATTGTGGAGTGGGACAAACAGACAAAAAAGGAAATAGGTTGAAAATTAAATCCTAAGATACATCAAAACGACCTACAGTGACATCTTGAAATTTCTCAAGAAGAATAGTGAAAAGAGAAGCCCATTTCCTGATCACATCTACCTGGAGGCAATCAGAAAGCATAAAAAATACCAAAATACATACCCATCTAAGTATTAAGGCCACAGATAACCCCTGAATATGCCCCCAAATTAGAAGCAGATGACCATATCTGCACATGTCCAGAAATGAGATAAAGTGATTGAGGCAAATGAGCTGGAAGTAGACCTACACTCCATACTGGACTCCATACTTTGGAAATGCCGGAGAAGGAATTCAGAAAAATGATTATAAAATGTATCAAAACACTATACAATGGAGTTTAGAAAAATAAGGAAGAAGTCAGGAAAGTGCTACAGGAACAATTAAATAAGATAAATACAGCATTGGAAACAATTCAAAACCTACAGGAAGAGGTTCAAATGATTAATAATAGAATATCAGAAATGGACAATGCACTGAAAGGGAAAAGGAGTAGAATTGAAGAGACAGAAGCTAGAACTAGTGAACTAGAAGATAAATCTCTCAACACTACTAAAATAGAAGCACAAACACAAAAAAAAGATAAAAAAAAATCTGAAGAAGGCCTAAGATGCATGTTGGATAACATGAAGAGGAATAACATAAGAATTATTGGCATTCCAGAACAGGAACAATCACAGAAGTCCACAGAGGAGATAGTTGAGGAGCTTCTGGAAGAAAATTTTCCTAATATCATGAAAAATGAAAAGATAAGCATTCCAGAAGTTCAATGAACCCCAGGATGGATAGACCCTAAAAGACAATCACCAAGACATACAATAATCAAGCTCTCTGAAATCAAAGATAAGGACAGGATCTTGAAAGCAGCTAGGGAAAAGAGAAATATAATATACAAAGGCAAGCAAATCAGATTAAGTTCGGATTTCTCAACAGAAACCATGCAGGCAAGAAGGCAATGGGGAGACATATATAAAACCCTGAAAGAAAAAAACTGCCACCC
>NW_006408581.1:13027861-13034677 GCF_000296735.1 Chrysochloris asiatica | reverse complement strand
AAGCGCCATGGACTGCCAAAAGAACCAATAGATCTGTTTTGGAAGAGGTGCAGCCAGAGTGTTTCTTGGAGGCCAGGATGGCTAAGCTTTGTCTCTCATACTTTGGACATATTGTCCGGAGGAAACAATCGTTGGAGAAGGATGTCATGCTGGGTAAGGTGGAGGGTTGGAGAAAAAGAGGAAGACCCCTAATGAGATGGATTGGCCAGGTGGCATCATTAATGGACTCAAGTGTGGCAGCAGTAGCGAGGTTGGCCCAGGATCGGACATTGTTTCGTTCTGCTGTGCATGGGGTCAGTATGAGTCGGTTCTGACTCGATGGCACCTGACAACAACAGCAATGCCTCTTTTAATGGCACTACTTTGAATGTCACTGCCTTAAAGGTATTAGCAGTGCATGAGGTCTTGGGAACAGATTTCTTTGAGGAACAGGCGGTGGCCACCTGGGAGGAATGTCAGAACTGCTCGTTATCTATTTAGTTATGTTTGATATTAGCTTAAAGCATGAACTTTTGATGTCCATGTACAACAATGGGACAGAAACCCCTTCTAGAGCTGAGGCAGTAAAGTTTCCTCAAATGACTCAGGAAAAGCAGGAACAAGTATAATGAGATTATGAGAAAAGGTTTTGGGAGAAAAACTGCCCACAATGTGCAATTGGAATGGAATGGTAAATTCCGGGAATATTTGATTAAAGGACGATAGTGGCAGCCCCCTCAAGCCACCCCTGGATATAATCAGTTTAATCCAGATGCTCTTCTTCCCCCTGAGGGTATAGTAAACATTGTAGCATTTGGATATGGAACCTGGAACAAGGAAAAGGAAGGTAGAGGTGAAACCTCATCTTCATTAGAAAGGTTAAAACCTGTTTCTAACCTTCCCTGGAGCTACATAAGTAAGAAGGAAAGGATTATTAGTCAATAGATATTCTGTAATAGCTTGCTTGATCTTTTCATATGGAAAAAAGGATTTTAGATTACTAAGAGAAGCATGATGCCCTTGATAAGCTATTTTAAGATAAAACCTGTGAATCATTGTGTCTTATCTCAAAAGAACAACCACATTTTTTTTCATTTTTCTCTTTTGTGTCAAGTTCCTCCTTGATAAGAATAAAAGACTGGGGTAGAATTTGTTCTGTGTGCATTCTTGGCAGCATGACTATCTGCCTGTCAGCTTGCATCCACTCTGGTCTCCGAGTGTTTATTTCTCTTTCACCTCTCCAGACATCCCACCTTCGTGTACTCACTCCCTTGTTGAGGCTGGACCCCGGCAGTACAGCGCTTATTATACGGAGCCACTACACTCTCATATTGAAATTAAAAACATAATTATTGTGATTTATAACTGAATTCATAAAAAAAATTACATGACAAGCCTGAAATGTAAAATAGTATAGTATAAGAAAATACACAGAATATGTCCAAAAGAATCAAGAGTTGGATAATACCCAAAAGAAACATAAAGAATGGAGTAACTGTAACCCAACACATGTCTAATAGGTTTTCAAAATCAGAGATTGTGGAAATAGCAATTTTCAAAAAGGTCATTTTTGACAGTATTTATAGCATGAAAAATAGGCATATCATAAACAAATTAACAAGAGTAAATTCCAAGCCAAAATCCCACTGTGTGGAGTTGATGTCAACTCATATTGACCCTGTAGGACAATGTAGAACTGCCTCATAGGGTTTCAAAGACTGAAATCTGCACAAGCAGACAGCCACATGCTTCTCCTACATAGTGGCTGGAATCACCAACATTTTGGTTAGCAACTTAGCGTTTTAACCAGTCTACTGAAAAGAAATATATGGCTATACTTATTGGAGTGAAACTGTGGGATTTCATAGATCAAGAGGATGTCTTCAAAATAGTCACGATCATGAAGACCCTATTTGATGGAGTAGAATTCTCCATAGAGTTTCTGAGGCTATAAACCTTTATGGATGCAGACTGTCTCATCTTGTGCCTCAGAGTGGCTGGTGGGTTCAAATTGCCAAGCTTTCAGTTAGCCGCCCACCACTTAATCAGTATGACGCCAGGGTTCCTTAAAAATTTTTTTTAAAAGTCACAAAGAAGGGAAAATTTTGACTTTCCTTGTTCTCAGAAGATATGCCCCTTACCTAGCAGGAAAGGCTCCCTACTTGGCTAGTTTCCTACTGGTTGAATTCCACTTGGTCCTCCACTTAACGGGTTTCACTTCTTTGCCAGCCATTAGAATTATTCAAGCAAGTTAATCACACCACCCTATTCCCTCCATAGAAGTCAAGAGTGGCTGGGTTTTTTGTTTGTTTGTTTGTTTGATTGATTACTTGTTTTTTCTGCTTCTCATGTCCCAGTGTGTGAATTTTTTGTTGTTTTCTTCTCAGGGATAGAGTAATACTTTTAGTATACATATTTAAAGTGAAAGTGTTAGTTCTATTTCTCTATTTTATAAGGACATACAGTGACATATCCAATTTTCCTGTAAGCATTAGAACCATAGGCTTTTAGTTGCTGAGATCTGAATCTGAACACCATATTCCAGTCCTCCTGTAAGCTCTGCTGAGCATCAGTTTTTATGCTTACCACTTTGGCTTTGGAAGAAGTGCAACCAGAGTGCTCCTCAGAGGCCAGGATGGCCAAACTTCATCTCTCATACTTCAGACAGATTGTCAGGATGGACCAATCCCTGGAGAAGGATATCATATTTGGTAGGGTGGAGGGTCAGAGAAAAAGAAGAAGACCCCCAGTGAGATGGATTGGTAAAGTGGCAGCATCAACGGGCTGAAGTGTGGCAACGATAGTGAGGTTGGCCCAGGATTGGACAGTGTTTTGTTCTTCTGTGCTCAGGTCGCTATGAGTCGGCACTGACTCAATGGCACCTAACAACAACAACAACAACTCTGGCTCTGGTTTTCTTTATTTTTCTGGAGTCAAGGAGTTTTCCATTTTCTCAAGTTGTGATGTGAGTAAACACTTTATATTATATCTTTAACTTCCAGAATTCCTTTGTGGTTTCTCCTTGGTGAGTCTATCTCAGCTGATTCTGCTATATTGTGGGAAAAGAAAAAGTATAATGCAGACAGTGACCACAGTAGAAATGGCTGTGACATGCATCTTAGCATATGTTTTTATCATGAAGGTCTGCTATTGACATTTAATGGTTTATCATCATTAAGCACCACATGTGGTTCCTTTTTTCGGAATCATCTTCATAAGGTTTATCTCCTAAATGATTGAAGACTATTTTGCCATAATATTTTGCTATTTTTTTTTTCCTAATCTATTCCCTTATATTTTTTTCCCAATTCAAGCAAACACCTCTCCTCAATTGTCTCAACAAGTAATATGTCCAGAAATTTCTGGAGCTACTGAAGTATCATGTAAGTATTTTAGTTTTTGTTCACTTTAGTAAGTGTTCTCAGAACTTCCAGTACTTATGGAAGGGTTAAAGGGAAGATAGGAACTCTGTTGGCAAATACTCTGTTTTAATGTACGATTAGAGTTAGATATGCTGCTCAGACCAGAAAGGATATTCCTGGGCATCAGAGATGGGAGGAAGATTCCTATTTTAACTGCAAGGGTTACAGCACCACAGGAAACGCAGCAACAAGTCTTTCCTCACCTTCCCAAATGGAAAGAGTGTATCAGGTCTTGTGCAGATTTGATCTTAAAAATCCAAACCAAATCCATTTCCATGGAATTGATTCCAACTCATAGCACCATATAGGACAGAGTAGAACTGATTCATTTTCTGTTCAAGGCTGTAGTCTCTACAGAAGAAAACTGCCACATCTTTCTCTGCAGAGAGGATATTGGATTGGAGTCCTGTTATGGTGCTGTGGGATAAAGCACTGGACCGCAACATTGGTTTGAACCACAAGGTCGGCATTTCAAACTCACCAATCACTCACAGGGTTGCTATGAGTTGGAACCAAATCAATGGCTCTTAACAACAATACCTTTTGGTTAGCAGACTTGCACTTTAACCACCGCATCACCAGAGTGTGTAGTTGGGATCATAGCTAGGTAAAAAAAAAATATTCTTATGTCCAATATATGAAATGGAGGCCCACTAGAATGGAAGAGGTCATGAGAACAGAGAAAAAGGATGTCTCAGTGGCAATTTATTTGTACCTATGATTTATACCTTCCTTCAGCAAATTGCAATTGCGTAAGGCCTCAGAATGAGGGAAACAGAATGACTTTCAGAGCTAGAGTGAGGTATTCTTCAAAGCAGGAGAAATGCTATCTGAAGTCAGAAATAGAATTATAGCAGAATGAAAACTATAGTTCTTATACATCTGAGTTTCTGGACTAAGACTCATACACATAACAACACTATTCTAGGAAAAGAAAGATTAGTAACAACATTATCAGGATTTACTTGTTTATGAAATTAAATGTTTGTTGAATTATTTGCAAATATATTTAGTATAATATATTACCTCTGAAAATAAAGAGAGCAATCTTAGGATTCATGGAGTTTAATAATCTTGTTTTTGCTAGAAAGGTTATCAAGTCTCAGAGTGTTCATGTTACATTACTAGGTAGACGATGATGCAAGAATAAGATTCAACTGTTTTGACTTAAGTTTAGTGCTTTTGCTCTGGGCCTCAGCTGCTTTTGATAATGGAGATTGAAGAGGTATTGCAATAATAACCTCAATATGGTAAAACTCTGGGTCCTAAAGAGAAATATAAAGGATGGAGTATCCCAGAATGTCCTTGAAATTAATTATTTGCTAAATACAACATCTTAATTAATGAGACCAGTTGTGGATGTTGCTAACTGCTATTGCCAGTTCTTAGTCAATGCAATCCTGTGTAAGATTTCCAAGGCTTTAAATCTTTGCAGGAGTGAAAGTCTCATCTTTCTCCCTTGGAGCCACTGGTGGGCTCAGCTAACCTTGTGGTTCACAGTCCATTGCTTATCATATGGAGCCACTGTGCTTACCAGAGAGTACCACTAGGAAGCAGAAAATACTTCCCCAAATCATTTTATTAGATAATCTAACAGTTATTGTGAATAAGCATGTAACTGGAGTTTTCCCTTCATCTACTAAATGCTATAGGTATAGAAAGAAAACCTCCATGAACAGTTTTTTTAATAGGAAACAAGGGTCTTAGAGAATTACAATAAAAGTATCTACTTATTTCTAAATGTGTTTTCTGTGCACGGTGTGAATACTAAGTCATTTTACCATCTAGATGGTAAAACTAGATTTTATGCCAATGGTTATTAGACTGAATAAAATTATTATTTTTATTAAGTAATTGTGATGATTTCAAAATTCTCAGTAAGTCTGAATATTAGTTAACACTAAAGGAGACAGGAAAATATAGTACAGAAGTTATAAGGTTCTATGATAGACATAAGCAAAACTTAGAAAAAAAAAGTTCTTTTCAGACAATCCTATAAGCTAAGAAAGCAAGGTAAAAGACCAGGTCAGGAAGCAGGTGTTTGTGCTAATATGGACAACATTGTTGTATTAATCAAACCATTATATATGTATAAAAATATTTAAATGTAAAAATATATGAAAATCTAATCTTTATAATACATCTATAAGATTAAAAGTCTCAAGATCAAATCCAGACTTAACAGTAAAACTTAAAATATTGTTTGGCATCAAATAATGATGGTAATATTATCAGATATAAATGTTTTTATGACTCAAAATATATATTGAAAGAATATAAACAACAGATCATCTACTGGGTCAGGATATTCAATTGTTGTTAAGTCAAATCAGTTCCGACTCATAGCAACCCTGTATAGCGTTTCCAAGGATCAACCGGTGGGTTTGAACTGCCAACTTTATGGTTAGCTGTTCAGGGCTTATTCTATAGCACCACACTGTGTTGTTATTATTAAGTGCCATTGAGTTGGTTCTGCCTCATAACGAACAAGTATAGGGTTTACAAGGAGCAGCTGGTGAGTTTGAACCACTGACCTTGTGGCTCAAACTGACCTTGTGGTCCTCTGCTTATCTTACAGCACCACTGTCAACCTTATGGTAGCTGTTCAGGGCTTATCCTACAGAACCACATTGTGTTATTGTTGTTTAGGGCCATAGAGTTGGTTCTGACTCATAGAGACCAGGCATAGGTTTTTCGAGGAGCAGCTGGTGAGCTTGAACTGCCTACCTTGTGGTTCAAATTGACTTTGCAGTCCAGTGTATAACACTAGGACTCTGGGCTCCATAATTATATTTAAATTAGATATTTTAAATTCATAAAGTTGTTGTTCAAAAAATGATATTCAATACGATGGCCCCAAGACTCTATGTTTTTTGTTATTTTTTCTTAAATATTTTGTTGTGAATCATGTGATAGTTTACATGGGAGAACATTAGTTTTACATTCATTCTATCATATATCATCTCATTGCCATGGTTACAATCCCCTCCATGCAATCATTCCCCCGTACCCCCTAGGTCTTCAACACACAGTCGCTCTCCTTCTCTGGATCTAAAGTCTCCAGCTGCTCTATCGCTCCACATCATCATCTCTGGCTCCATTTCAGGCATCACTGCTTCTCTGGGTAGGGTCCCGGTCTCTGCTCTTCTCTTTTGATGGTCCTAGGGACCTCCACTCCTAGACTGAAAAGTTAATCACTCCCCTCCTTGCTATAAAATGTCTTGGTATACATTTCCGACCCTCACAATCAGTCCTGATAACAATTATTCACTATTGTATCACAAGAGACCCATCTGCATTTCATTGCATCAGCCCCACCTAGTCAGATTGAATATACTCATTGGAAATTCTACCTTCCTCCAGGCCCTCTGGATCTAGGTTCCCTCTTGAAAGCTTGTAAGCCAGTCACTTCTTG
>NW_006408581.1:13026293-13027761 GCF_000296735.1 Chrysochloris asiatica | reverse complement strand
TTCTCAACAGAAACCATGCAGGCAAGAAGGCAATGGGGAGACATATATAAAACCCTGAAAGAAAAAAACTGCCACCCAAGAATCCTCTATCCAGCAAAGGTGTCAATCAAATATGATGGTGTAACCAAAACATTCCAGGGTAAACAGAAGCTAAGGGATTTTGCCAAAGCCAACCCTGCTATGAAAAACATCCTAAAGGAAGTTCTGTGGACTGAGAACCACCAAGAACAGACAACAACTACAGAATGATGTACATGGCAGCATCAACCTGAACTCAGTTGACAGATGGAAGAGACAAGAACAGAATAAAATTGTAAGAACAGAAGATCTGGGAGGTCAGTCTATGATCAAAACAATTACAAGTGAAAAAAGGTAAACACAGAGGAACAGAGATCTGGGTGGTGGGAAGGTCAGGTAGATTACTGGATAAAATAGACTGTCTTAAATGGAGGGAAGAGCTAATGGAATATAAGGTAACCACAATGAGGTTGGGGTGGGGGTTTACTTTGGGTGTTGGGGAGGGCAATACAAGAAGGGGTGAGGAGAAGGAAGAACAAGATAGATAGGGGAACACTGAGACAGGTTTGCATGGCCTAGTGGGACAGAGATAAATAGTGATGCATACTCAACCTAGGAACAACAGGGCTCTGGGATACAGGGCTCTACGTATAGCTTGAAGAGGGTAAATAATACTAAAATCCTTGACTGCCTTATGAATACAAGTTTCCCTTGTCTAATATTGTAAAATAGACACTTGAGTGGGATAGAAAGGAATGTTGGGAAACATGATTAGAGAAAACCTGTAAGCCCGTCTTCAGCCTATAACTGATTGGAATACCTAAAAGGGGTTGTACAACTTGCCCAGTGAAATAGGCCACATGCAAAACCTTTACAGAGTATAGTACCTTAGGTGGAATCCTGAGTCCTATCCAGAACCTTATGAGGTGAGACATTCCCACCAGAAAGGACAAGCAGACTGGAACAGCTACAATGACAGAAGATACATCTTCATGTTGAAACTGACCTATACTCAGAGTGGTAGTTACTCTAAATACCAACAGAGAGAGAAAGAGTCTTCAAATCAAGTATCAATGCTATCCGTTCTGTAAACAGGGTAGATAGGGACGGGCAACTTAGACACTGGTACTTAAAATGAGTGGGCAATAAAGGCATGACATGACTGGCTTACAAGGTTTCAAGAAGGAGTTTAGTTTAAGAGTATGGGGGGAAAGAAAGTCCCCACTGAATAGCTGTCATCTTGTCTATATGGGTCTGGTGAAAAGAGATGGGGATAAGACCCGTAAGGTTCAATAGTGAATAATTGTTATCATGACTAATCGCAAATGTCATAATTGTAAAGGTAGAAGTTTTATAACAAAAAAAAGGGGAGTTGTTAATCTTACAGTCCAGAAACAGAGGACCCTAGGACAATCAATGTTGTCCATAGCTTGTCATGATCCACACAATC
>NW_006408581.1:13013328-13016068 GCF_000296735.1 Chrysochloris asiatica | reverse complement strand
ACAGTTGGTATGCCTATGTTGTTTTATATTTTTCCTGTAGGTCTTTCTTTCAAGAAGTATCTTCTGTTCTTCTAGCCACTCCAGGTTGGTCTACTTGTCCTTTCAAGTGGGGATTTCCTATCTCTGGAGATCTGGATGTAGTTCAGGCTTCCACCTATAAGACTCTATGTTTTTAAAAAAATCACCAAAGAACACTTATTTGAGAGGGACTGTAAAGTCCAATACACTTCACAGTGATTTTTAAAATACAATAAAAATTAATGCACAGATTATGTTTGAGTTAATTAGAAAATATTATGAACCCATTTTAATGACGATACCAGATTAACTAGATTTTCTTATATGGTGTTTATGTCCCAGAATGGTTTTGTTCTAACCATTAAAGTTTTTAATCACTTAGGGAAACTGGATACCTAAAAGATGATTGGATAATTATTGAAATGTTGAGCTCAAAGATAAATTGTTTAATTAGATATTTGTATTTTTTTCCTCTAGTGTTTGCAAAATTACCTTTTTAAATTTTTCAAAATTACTTGTGAATTAAAAATTTTCAAACTCCGTGAGTTCTAATTTTGATATGACCATTAGTTTTGTTTGCCACTGAGTAAAGATAAATCATTAACCTAATCTAGTAAAGCAGTGAACACTCACCCTTTCTACACTGAGTGAATGCACTATAGTTTAAACTAATTCCCTGGGTGACAATCACTACAAAAAATTGCCTTTATGCTCATCCAGTCTTTGTCTGCTTGTTTTCCAGTAAAAAGGAACAGTTGGGACATTAAAGAGGTCCTTTTAATCTCTCCTCCTTCCTCTCCAAACAAAAAGAGAACATTTTGACTGCAGACTCTTAATCAATCCAATGGAAATTAAAAATGTATAATTGCTCATTTAGATTATTTTCAAACTACAGAAAAGCTAATCATGTCACTAGGGTTTAGTAAAAACACACATAATGTGTTTGTCTATTTGTTTTTTTAAAGACTAATTGTTTTGGTTTAATTCTTCCTAACTCATTGCAAAGAATAATTCATTACGAAGATGTCCACTATACCATCAAGGAAATATCCCAGAAGGAACAATTTCATTTACAATAGAAAAAGCTCTTTCCCATCCCTAACTATTTCTCTTTTTAAACTCAAGGCAGATTAAGGTCATTGATTACAAAATAGTTTAAAATATGTATACATTAATAATTATTGACACTAGCTTGTTTTCTATAATTTCATGTGATATATTTTAATTAGAAAACACTAAACACAAATATATACTAGAGTTTGTTGCTAAAAGATAAAAGATATTCTTGGTACAGTAATGATTAAAACAATTTGCTTATTTCTTATTTTATCAGCTCAATTCAATAATACAGGCTATACTGGGTTCACAGGGTTAGATATCATTGTGATGAAATAGGATGCTAAAATTTTTACTATGACCATGAAATTTGTTCTACTCTTCTGAAAAAAAAAATCACTAACCTGTAAAGGGATTTTAACAACATGTCTTTCAAAGTCAAACAATGTAATTCTTATACAGAGAAGTATGCATTGACTGGTAATGAGGTGTGAGAAGTTTCAAATAGCTTAGTGTGGGACCAAGGTTAATATAATTATGGACCACAAACTCCAAGAAATCATTCACTCTCTTATATCTGAACTACCAGCCTGCAATAAAAGGTGGTCTTTCAGTCTTCAGCGCACTGATTTAAAATGATGTATTGATCTGGACCAAAAAAAAAAAAAAAAAAGGTGAATATACGGAGGAATTGAGGCTGCCTCCAAGTGATAATGAGCAGAACCTAAGGAATGTAGCTGTGGGCTAGGGTGTCTTCTTTTTACAAAGGGCTGTGGCAAAAGCAGGAACTTTACAGAACAATGAAGAAGATTCAGAAAGGGATGTCATTCTTGTGGTCCCTGAGAAAATGCATAAAAGGATGTCAGGAGTGACAAAGAAGAATCATACAAGTAAATAAAGATTGGTTCATTGCATTTGAATACTGAAACAGGAGTCAAAGAGAATTCCACAATTTTGAGAACTGTGGAGGGGTAGTGCTGCAGGATAATGTGCTGGGTCCAAAGACAATTTCAACAGCAAGGTCTGCGGTTCAAATCTACCAACTGCTCCTCAGAAACCCTATACAGGGCTGCTCTGGGTTGGAAATTTCTCAATGGCACTTACCAACAACAACATAATTTATTAGAGTCATAGTGTGGTGCTGCAGGTTAATGCAGTTTGAACCACAAGGTTGTCCATTCAACCTCACCAGCCACTCCTTGGAAAACCTACACAAGGTCACTGTGAGTCATAACCAACTTGACAGCACTTAACAACCAAGATGTTTATATTGTTGTTAAGTGCCATTTAATCGATTCTGACTTATAGCAACCCTGTCTAAGAGTTCTGAGGAGCAACAGGTGGGTTTGAACTGCAGACTTTGTGGTTCAAACCAACCTTACAGTTAAGTGCTGGAATGCAAGGTCAGTTTCATCAGCAAAGTAGGCGTTTCAAACCCACCAACCACTTTCTCAGAAACCCTACACAGGGTTGCTACAAGTCAGAAAGGACTCCACAGCACTATAGATATATGTTGTTGTTGTTGTTGTTAAGTGCCATTGAGTCGGTTCCGACCCATAGCGACCCTGTACAGGGTTTCCGAGGGTGTAAATCTTTACGGGACTAGAAAGCCTCATCTTTCTCCCGCGGAGTGGCTGGTAGTTTCGAACAGCTGACCTTAAGGTTC
>NW_006408581.1:13005479-13013210 GCF_000296735.1 Chrysochloris asiatica | reverse complement strand
TCAGGAGGGAGCAGTCGCTGGAGAAGGATATCATATTTAGTAAGGTGGAGAGTCAGAGAAAAAAAGGAAGACCCCAATGAGGTGGATTGGCCAAGTGTCAGCATCGAGGGACTCAAGCATGGCAACAGTAGTGAGGTTGGCCCAGGATCAGGCAGTGTTTCCTTCTGCTGTGCATAAGTTCGCTATAAATCGGTATCAACTTGATGGCACCTAATAACAATCCTTCCTCTTTGTTTCCAGCTTGTGCATTCCTATTGCCAGTCACTATCAATACATCTGTTTGATCAATATTAGATTGAAGAAATTGGCAGAATTCTTTAATTTCTTCATTAATGTCTTTAGTAGTTGGTATATAAATTTGAATAATAGTTACATTAGCTTGTCTTCCTTGTAGACATATGAATATTATCCTATTACAGCGAGCATTGTTTTTCTAGATAGATCTTGAAGTGTTCTTTTTTATGATGAATGTGACACCATTCTTCTTCTATTTGTCATTCCAAGAATAGTAAACCATGTGATTGTCAGATTCAAAATGGCCAATGCCATTCTATTTCAGCTCATTTATGCCTAAGATATCAATGTTTTCATGTTTATATTTTTGACAACTCCAAATTTTCCTGGATCCATACTTTCTACATGCCATATTTCAATTATTAATGGATAGTTACAGTTGTTTTTTCTCATTTTGATTTGTGCCCCATCAGCAAATAAAGGTTCTGAAAACTTTACTCCACTCAATTCATGCCATCATAGTCAACTCTAGTTTGAGGTGGCAGCTCTTCCTGAGTGATATGTTGAGTGTCTTCCAACCTGACGGACTCATTTTCCGGTATTGCATCTGACAATATTCTGGTATTCTTCATCATACTTCAGTATTTAATATTTTGGTGCTGTCTGGCAGTATTCCGTGGTATTCATAAGGTTTCCAGTGACTAAATATTTGGAAGGAATCCATCTCTCTGTCTTCCTAGTGTGTCTTAGTCTGCAATCTCAGTTCAAGTCTGTTAACCATGGGTGACCCTGCTGGTATTTACAATACTGGTGGCATAGCTTCCAGAATCACAACAACATGCAAGTCCCCACAATATGACAAACTGACAGATGAGTGGTGGTAAAAGTATTATAACACTTATTAATTTTTCATCTCAACATTGTTAAAGAATTATAAAAGTTCTATGTATATGGTTAAACACAAAAGAATTTTTCATTTCTTTGCATCTTCTGCTTTAGAAGCATGTTGAAAAGTTCTAATCAGGGAGTTTCATTCACTTGGAAGTCCCTTTCTCCTGTCTAGGCTTGTCCCTTATTTTATTAAAGAAACATGTATTCAAGGAACTTCTAAAGATAAGTTGCATTAGAACTAAACATTTGAAGATTTTGTATGTTTGAAAAATGCTTCCAGCTTTCTATTTGAATGACAATTTATCTATTGAAAGTAAATCTTATAAGGAATTTCAAAGAAATTTTTCATTGAAACTGTTAATGAGTTTAATGCCAATTTGATTACTGGTAATTTGTGATTGATTTATATCCCTACTTTAGTCCTCAAACACAGAAATTTGGTGATTCATTGTTGTCATTTTTCTAATGTTTCACAGTGCTGTCTTTTAATGTGGATCTGTTTTTAAATTAATTAGTTGAACTACTCAGTGGGCCCTTTCAATATAGAAAAATTCTTTTTCTTCAGAAAAATTTTCTTGCATTATTTCTTTGAAAGTGTTCTTCCAATAATTTCTTATTTCTCCCTAGTATTTATATTGGTTGGATGTTGCAAATTATAAATTTATGTTTTGATTGTTCTTTTTTCTTTCTTTCTTTCTTTTTTTTTTTCCCTATATGTTTACTATTTTTCAATTATCAGGGAAGCTTCCACAAATTTTCCTCCAAAGTTTCTATTAATTTTTTTCCATATATTACTTCTAGTGTGCTTTCTAATTATCAAAATTCCCTTGGACTCTTAATATATTTTCTTTCTAATTAGAAGTTACAATTTGTATACTTAAAAAGTTATATGAAAGTGATTCTCAATGGTTGTCAGTTACGTAATAATCCCTTCTGGTGTGATCTGGATGATAAACCAATTAAGAGGACTAAGGGTAGGATGCCTCACCTTTAATCTGTCACAGCCCTGATCAGATGTGAAGGATGTTTCCATGGGGTGAGATCCATTAGAATGCAGAAATTATTAAACAATATGACTAATATCATGCAGAAGTAAAATCTTACCGAAGAGAATTCAAAATGGTTTCAAGGAGCTGCCAGAATTCTATTCAGACTCAGAAGAGAACATAGAACTAGGCAGATGGATATTGCCTGAGAACAAAGGATGTGAGAAATGGGTTTACCTGTGTTTTACTGACTATATAAAGCCATTGTAACTGGGGAGATCATCACAAATTATGGATAACATTGTGAAGAATTGTTGCTATTGTTGTTAAGTGCGGTCAGATTGGCTTTGACTCAGAGCGATTTTGTGCACAACAGAACGAAACACTTTTCTGTCTTTTGCCATCATCACAATCATTGTTCCTCTTGAGCCCATTGCTACTGTCATTGTGTCAATCCATCTCGTTGGGGGTCCTCCTTTTCTTGCTAACCCTCCATTTGTAAAGAATGGTAATGGCTACGTGCCATGGAGTTGGTTCCAATTCATATCGACCTTGTATAGAGTTTCCGAGGCTATAAATCTTTACGGGAGCAGAAAGTCTCATCTTTCTTCACGGAACAGCTGGTAGTTTCGAACTGCTGACCTTGAGGCTTGCAGCCCAATTTATAAACACTATGTTACCAGTGCTCCTTCTTGTAAAGAATTTTTTGTTGTTGTTGATGTTATGTTCCATGGAGTCGGTTCCTGCTCATAGCGACCCTGTACAGGGTTTTCGAGACTGTAAATCTTTACGGGAACAGAAAGCTTCATCTTTCTCCCGTGGAACAGCTGGTGGTTTCAAATTGATGACCATGAGAATAGCAGCCCGAATCTTAACCATAAAGAATAAGAACACTAAATTGTGCTTATATGGATTCTGTATATAGAGCAAGAGGTGGTAGTTTGAAGAGAAGTGATTCTGTGGGGTTTGAAATAAAAATTTTTGTACCTCAGTGTTGCATCCTTTCACCATACTTAATCTGTTTACAGAGTAAGTAATCTGAAAAGCTGGACTATATGAAAAGGATTGAAGCATCAATACTGAAGGAAGATTCATTAAAAAACCTAAGATATACAGATGACACAATCCTGCTTGCTGAAAGTAAGAGAACTTGAAGTACTTACTGATGAAGATCAGAGACTACATCTTCAATATGAATTACACCTCAATTTAGAAAATAAATCATCACAACTGTAACAATAAGCAGCATCACAATAAACAGAAAAAATATTGCAGTTGTCAAGATTTTCACATGACTTGAACCTATAATAAATAAATGTCTATGGAAGTAACCATCAAGAAATCAAAAGGCATATTGCATTTGGAAAATCTGCTGCAAAAAACCTCTTAAAAGTGTTGAAAGACAAACCATCACTTTATATGCATGTGAAAGCTATACAGCAAGGAATACCAGAGATGATCTGATGCTTTGAATGATGGTGTTGGCCAAGAATATTAAATAGACTGTGGACTGTTAGAAGAACAAATAAATCTGTCTTGGAAGAAGTACAGTCAGAATGCTCCTTAGAAGGGAGGAAGACAATATTTCATCTCACATACTTTGAAAATTATCAGGTGAGACCAGTTTCTAGAGAAGGCTATCATGCTTAATAAAGTAGAAGGTCAACAAAAAAAGGAACTTTCAAAGAGACAGATTAATACGGTGGCTGCAACAAAGGTGTCAAAATAGTAATGTGTGTTAGCAAGGTGCACAGTGTTTCGTGCTGTTGTGCATAAGATTACTATGAGATGGAATTGACTCCATGGAATGTAACAACAACAAATTTGAATTATGTTATTATTGTTTCATAATAAAAATGAATCAGTCAATAATAATAATAATTGAAATACATCTTCTATATTGTTGTTGTTGTTAAGTGCCGTTGAGTTGGTTCCGACCCATAGCGACCTGGAATAGGGTTTCTGGGGAGCAGCTGGGGAGCTTGAATGGCAGACCTTGCAGTTCAAACCGACCTTGCAGTCCAGCGCATTAACCCACAGCGCCACACCAGGATTCCTGTATCTTCTGTAGCATAATATAAAGTGTAGATGATGAATAAAAGGAAGGGAGAAGGAAAATCTCTTTAAAAGCTTGAATAGGAAAGACTGATAAGTAATTTTGGAATGAATACTGGTATTCATTACAGGAGCTCTGGTAGCATAGTGGTTACGAAGTGGGCTGTGAACCGCAAGGTCAGCAGTTCGAACCTACCAGCCCTTCCATGGGAGAAAGATGAGGCTTTCTGCTCCCGTAAAGATTTACAGCCTCGGAAACCCTGTACAGGGTCGCTATAGTTGGAACCAACTCCACGGCACATAACAACAACAACAACTGATATAGTGGAAAGAAGTAGTAAAAACAAAATAGAAAATAACTTTATATGATATCATAATGTATCTATGAACCGAATCACATTGTTAGTTTTTGATGTAGCATAATTTTCTTAAATGTTTCTAAAAGAAATGATGGCACTTCATTATGTATGGATCTGAAGACACTCTATAAAGCATATGAAATGTATGTGTCCTACTGACTCAGATCAACTCTAGAGAGCAAGCAGTTTCTGTGATGTTTTCAGGGAAGTGTGCTAGCGACCCTCCATATCCAAACCTCAGGGAGTCTGAGATCCCTAATTTCCTTTGGTGACCATTTATAAACTTAATTCTTGAATTTATCTAAGCCTTTCCTGAACCTATTTATATTTTCAGATTTTATAACTTTCTCAGGTAATGACTTGCATATGTTTACTACCAGCTATGTAAAGCAGTCCAATACAAAGCATCTATTCCTTTGATCTTTTATGCTACAGTGGGCATCCGGCAGTCCTGGCAGCCTTTGTTTTGGTGAAAGAAATCTATCCTTACCCTTTGTCATTGGGTAGAGTCTGAATGCATGCATTCTCATACATAGTTTTAAGACATGGAATGTTACTCTCTTTATGTGATATTCTAAGACAGGGCTGTATAGTGTAAACTTTGCTTTAAATTTATTGCATGCTTTCAGGAAATTATTTCATATTTTAGTTTCTCAAATCATCTTCTATTAATCAAAGAGCTAGCCAGGTATGTTCTAAATTTTCTCTCTGCCTCCTACTTGCCTGTACATTTCCAAGCAGATCATGACACCTCCAGGGGTGGGAGTGGGATGTGTTAGAAAGGGAGAAAACTGCAATGTAGATGAGTAAACAAACGTCTTTGGAGTTTTGAAACCACCAAGACTCAAATTCCATGTCTTTTTCCCCCTTTCTAGATATGTTTCCTTCAGCAAAGTATTTACTTCTCCATGCCTCAATTTCTTCATTAATAAATCAGGGGCAATAATACTCCCAACTTAATAGGGTCATATGTTTTATGTCAAATGTTGTTGTCAGGTGCCCTAGACGTTTATGACTAATAGTGACCCTATGCACTACATAGCGAAACACTGTCCAATCCTGCACCATTCTCACAATTGTTGTTATGGTTGGAGGTCATTGCTGCTGCTAATGTGTTAATCCATCTCATTGGGGGTCTTCCTCTTTTTCGCTGACTTTACCAAGCCTGTTGTCCTTCTCCAGGGACTATTCCCTTCTTATAATGTGTCTGAAGTATAAGACACAAAGTCTTGCCACCTGGCTTCTAAGGAATATTCTGGCTGTATTTCTTCCAACATCAATTTGCTTGTTTTTCTGGCAGTCCATGGATTTACAAGATTCTTAAATAATTAAAATGCATTGATTCTTCTACAGTCTTCCTTATTCATTGTCCAACTTTTATATGCATATGAAGTGATTGAAAATACCATGAATTGAGTCAGGTGCACCTCAGTACTCAAATAGATATCTTTGCTCTTTAACACCTTTAAAAGCATATTTGCTTTCTGTATTTGCTTTGATCTCATAACTGCCATTTCCATGAGTATTCAAGCAAAATGAATTCTTTGACAACTCGAATATTTTCTCCGTTTATTGTGATGTCATTTATTTGTCCAGTTGTGAAGATTTCTGTTGTCTTTATATTGAGATGCAATCCATAGTCTTTGATTTTCATCAGTAAGTATTTTAAATCCTCTTCTCTTCTAACTAGGAAGGCTGTATCATCTGCATAACCTGGATTGTTAATGTCTGCCCCCAATGTTGATAGAATGTTCTTTTTATAATCAGCCTTCTCAGATTATTTGCTCAGCATACAGACTGAATAACTATGGTGAAAGGATACAACCCTGGAACACAGCTTTCCTGATATTAAACCATTCAGTATCCTCTTTTTCTACTCTAACAACTGCCTTTTGGTTTATGTGCAAGTTCCTCAAGAGCATAATTAAGTGCTCTAGAATATCCATTCTTCAAAATATTATCCATAGTTTGTCATGATCCACACAGTTGAAGGGAGTGCAATGGCTCCATTCGATAAGCACTGGGGTACAAAGCAGAAGGTCTGTGGTTTGAGCCTGCGAGCTTTTCCTCAGGAGAAAGATTAAGGTTCCCATTCGCATAAAGATTTAAAAACTTGGAAATCCTATACAGGGTACCTCTGAGTCAGAAACAACTCAAAGGCACTTAATAACAACAGCACAGTAAAGAAGATACAAGTAAACATCATGATGGTAGTCTCTGCTTTCTACCAAGATCCATCTGATATCAACAATGACAACCCTAGTTTCATGTCCTCTTCATAGTTCAACTTGGATTACTGGCAGTTCCCTGTCAATGCACTGCTGCACTTATTTTTGAATTATCTTAAGTCAAGTTTTACTTGCATGTGATTTTATTGATATTCTTCAAAGATTTTCAAATGCGACTGGGTCATCTCTCTTTGAAATGGTCACAAATACAAATCTTTCCAAATTTCTTGACTTAGTTGAGTGAGTGCCTCCAGTATTGCAGCAGTTTGTTGAACCATCTCCATTTGTATTCCATCAGTTCCTAGAGTCTTGTTTTCTGCCAGTGTCACTGGTACAGCTGGGATGTCTTCCCTCACTACCATCAGTTCTCTCTCATATGCTACTTCTTGAATATTGGTATATTTTTGTTTAAACTGTGACTCTGAACATTCCTTTCATTTTCTTTTGCATCATTCAATATTTTGCCCAGGTTGTTGTTGTTGTTATGAGCCGCCAAGTCAATTCTGACTCATAGAAACTCTGTATAGCATTTCCAAGGAACAGCTAGTGTGTTTGAGCTGCCAACCTTGTAGTTAATAGACCAGTGCTTATTTTACAGTGCCACACCAGAATTCCCATAGAATTATTCAATATTACCATTCAGGGCTTTCAATTTCTTTAATTCTTTTAGTTTGAGAGATGCTGACCATGTTCTTCCCTTTTGGTCTACTAATTTTAGTTCTTTGCATATTTCATTATAATACTGTACTTTTTTCTCTCGAGTTGCCTATTGAAAATTTCCATTCAGCTCGTTTATTTCTTAATTTCTTCCATGAACTTTAGCTTTTCTGCTCTCAGTAGGAAGTTTCAATCTCTTCCAACTCCCATTTTGGTGTCTTATTTTTCTTTACTGCCTTTTTTTTTTTCTTAAATGTTTTATTATGAATTATGTGATAGTTTACATGGGAGAACATTAGTTTTACATTCATTCTATCATAT
>NW_006408581.1:12990468-12992864 GCF_000296735.1 Chrysochloris asiatica | reverse complement strand
TTTTGATCATAGACTGATCTCCCAGATTCTCTGAGTTTGTTCTTATAGTTTTGTTCTGTTCTCAACTCTTTCTTCTGTTGACTTAATTCAGGGAGATGCTGCCACATATGTCAATCTATGTTTGTTGTCTGTTCTTGTTGGTTCTCAGTCCACAGAACTCCCTTTAGAATGTTTTGTATTGTAGGGTTGGCTTTGGCAAAATCCCTTAGCTTCTGTTTATCTTGGAATGTTTTGATTACACCATCATATTTGATGATAACTTTGCTGGATAAAGGATTCTTGGTTGGCAATTTTTGTCTTTCAGGGTTTTGTAAATGTTTCCCCATTGCCTTCTTGCTTGCAGTTAATACCACTATCTTTCAAGTTTACATGAATAATAGTGGATATTATACTATCAAAAACAGAATCATACTTCTGCATATGGATAATATACTATTACAGACAGAATCATACTTCAAGATTCATCCTGAAATAGTCTTTTTGATGATGAATGGAATACTATTCCTCTAGAACGTATCATTTCTGGCATAGTAAACCATATGAATGCCTCACTCAAATGGTCAATACCCATTCATTTATGCTCACTCATGTCTGGTAAGACTGAACTGCTGAACTTGTGGTTCAAACTAACTAGGATATTGATATTTTTGCATTCCATTTCATTTTTGTAAACTTCTAGTTTTCCTAAATTCATACTTTTGTACATTCCATGTTTTGATTAATAATAGATGTTTTCAGCTACTTCTCTTCATTTTGAGTTGTGCCTCAACATCATATCAAGGTCCAAAAAGGTTTGCTCCATTCACATTTTTATAGTTAACTCTACTTACAGAGAAAGCTCTTCCCCAGTGATCTTGTAGCGCTGTATCTGACAATATTCTATTCATAAGGTTTTTAGTAGCCAAACGTTCAGAAATGGTCCACTTCTCCTTCCTACTCTGTCTTAGCCTGGAAGCTCCTCTGAAACCTGTCTACCGTGGGTGACCCTGCTGATATTTAAAATACCAGTGGTATAGCCTTCACGTCACAGCAAGACACAAGCCACCAGAGTATGACAAATTGACAGATGAGTGGGGAATATGCCAAGTGAGTTATATATGTAACACTTAACAGAACCTGGAGTATCTGACACATAATAAACACTATGTAAATGTTTCCATCCATCTATCTATCGATCTACCTTTTATCATCTATCTATTAAGACAGAAAGAGTTCACATATGAATGCAATTATTATTTATACCAGTTGTTTTACATTGCTATACAAATGGTCAGTCTCTACTAAATCACATCTCTCTGCATCCATGCCCTTTGCAGGTCCCTTCTTAAGTTCACTCTGGACTTGGCCATATGACTTAGTGTTCAATGAGACATCATCAAATGTGAAGGTCTGGTTTTGATAAGGTTTCTGCATGAGAGTTCCCTGTTCAAATTGTGTCCTAAGACCACCATGCAAAGAAGTTCAGTCTAGCTTCCATGAATCTACTTAGAGAGAAAAGTCCAGTTTGAGATCAACGTGAGCTCAGATCACAGTTAACCCACTAACTAAAGTTAGTGAATGAGCTCAGGTACAACCAGCAGAAGAACCACCCAACCATCCCATAAATTCATGAGAAATAAAATGCTTATGTCTTAAATAAAGTAAATTTAGGTGGCTTACCACATAGAAATATACTACACTAAAAAACTGTTGCTACTAAGGTTCCAAATCATATGTGTATAGGTCTATTCCAAATGAAATGTGCTTAAACATGTCTTTGTAATCAGTGGATGGCAGCAAACAAGCTATCTCAATAATACATGTGTAGAGTCCACCAGGATTCCATGGAGAAAAATGATGCTTTATGCTCCCATAAAGATTTGCATCCCCCCAAACTCTACAGTGATGGTTGGTGGTGGTTGTGTGCTGTCCATTAAGTTTCAACTCATAGCAACCCTGAGTAGAATTTAAAAGACTATAAATCTTTGTAGGAGCAGAAAGCATCATTTTTCTCCTGCAGAGTGGCTGGAGGATGGATTGCAGCCTAATTCATTACCTATTATGTGACCAGGGCTTCTTCAGAAACTCTATACAAGGTCACTGTGAGTTGGAACCTACCTGATTACACATAGCCACTCAAGCAGCCTTAATCTTGTTGTTGTTGTTGTTGTTGATAGGTGCCATTGAGTTGGTGCCAACTCATAGTGACCCTATGCACTACAGAACGAAACACTGCCTGATCATGGGCCAACCTCACAATTGTTGCCACACTTGAGCCCATTGATGCTGCCACTTTTCCAATCCATTTCGCTGGGGGTTTTCCTCTTTTTCTCTGACCCTCCACCTTACCAAACATGATATCCTTCTCCAGTGACTGGTCCCTCCTGACAATATGTCCGAAGTATGAGAGACAAAGT
>NW_006408581.1:12974820-12989983 GCF_000296735.1 Chrysochloris asiatica | reverse complement strand
TTTAAGTCTTCTTCACTTTCAGCAAGCAAGGTTGTATCATCTGCATATTGCAGGTTGTTAATGAGCCTTCCTCCAATCCTGATGCTACATTTTTCTTCATATAAACCAGCTTCTCCAATTATTTGCTCAGCATACAGGTTGAATAAGTATGGTGAAAGAATACAACTCTGTCGCACACCTTTCTCAATTTTAAACCAGTCAGTGTTCCCATGTTCTGTTCGAACAATTGCCTCTTGGTCCAGTTACAGATTCCTCATGAGCACAATTAAGTGCTCAGGAATATTCATACTTCACAATGTTGCCCACAGCTTGTCATGAACCACACAATTGAAAGCATTTGTGTAGTCAATAAAGCACAGGAGAACATCTCTCTGGTCTTCTCTGCTTTCACCCAAGATCCATTGGACATCAGCAATGATATTCCTCAGGTGGTGAGTAGTTCTTGTGCATGTACTCCCAAGTTTGTGGCAGTGAGTGAAAGAATTACATAATGATAAACTAATAATTTCTAACCCCATTCACAATTTCAAGCAGGACAAGCTATAAAGAAATTGAAAAAGAAATGTAATTGCAAAAAAACCTGATAAAAGTGTATATTATTCCTAGGGAAACATATTCAGAGATTTGTAGGCAGGAAGTTCATTGGAAAGTCCTTTTGAATCAGTACATGTGGGATTGAGGAAAGCAGGATTAGGCAGTGGGAGAAGTTAAACTTCAATGTAATTAATTAATGCAAATATCTGATCTCTAGAGATATAATGACTCTTTAGAATTGTGTCAAATAATAGTCTTAGTGGGACTCAACTTCTGCTACTTACTGCCCATTTAATCAATGCAATGGAGTTCATCATAGAATGGGTCCCTTGATAAGCCTGTATGGATGAAGAGTTTGGTATCAGCTCTGCTACCATCACATACATCTCTAGGGGTATGTATGTTTTCCATGGGTTGCCTTCTGTTACTAGATAGAAGTGTTTGCCTAAAACACATACAGTTTCACATCTTGTAAAGCTCTTTCTTACTCCCACAGAGTTTTCTAATACCTTCTATTTATGTGTAAGATGTTCTTAAGGATGTTGTTGTTAAGTGCTGTTAAGTCATTTTCTATTTTGAGTGTCTCTGTATAGGGTTTCTGAGGAGTAACTGGTGGGTATGAACTCCTGACCTTGCAGTTCAAACTGACCATTCAGTCCAGCAAATTATCCTGCTGACCATTGCTGTCATGGTCTGGGTCCTGGTTTCAAGATTTTGAGACATTTGCACTGTTTTGATTTCCTGAAATTTGGTGACTTTAAATACTTAGATGCCAGATTGAGGGAACAAAGAAAGACAGCAAAAATGATCAAGGACATCACAGAATTAATGCCACAGTACTGGAAATGTTTAACATCTAGTTTCTAATGTGAGATATTGAACTACCTTTCCCTCTTTGTTTTCATCTTCATGGGAAGGAGGGTTCTAATACAAATTATCCTCACACCAATCCTTCCAGTCATACACATAATGGAATATTCATTGGATTAACTTGGCCACATAAAACATACATACAGACAAAACCCACTATATAATAATTGTTTAACAGAAGAGAAGGTAATTTATTTACATAAAGCAATTATGTGGAATAAGCAGCCTAGGACTGGTCTGGCTGTCTTCTAGTTCTCTACTCAGCCCTCCTTAGCTATGATCCTCATTGATCTAATGTAGTTGCTGAAGTTTCAGCCATTTCATCTGTATCCAAGTTATTAGGATGGAGGAAGAGAGAATGAAGAAGTGCATGATAATTTTTTGAGAATATTTTGTGAAGTGCTCAACAGCTTTACTTAATAGCTCATTGCCAGGAACTTAGTCGCATGACCATAGACAGTTATGCATCTTGTTCAATGTATAGAGTTTCTACTTCAGATGTGGTTCTTTATTGTATGGTGATTTATAATGTTAAAAATAAAAAGAAATGATATCCACTTGAAACATATCAAGAAGAGAAGAACCAGGAGCAATGTTGTAGATATATTTAGAACAAGTATGGAATAGGAAACATTGAACCCATGACAATAACATAATCCTTATAGGAACAATGAAATCCATCCACCCTGGCAGTGAAATAGACTCCTTGATTACATGATTTGACTGCTCTTATGTTTGCCATTATACCTCCTTGGCCCCTTGCTCTGCCCTCAGGGGGATTCTTCTTTCTCCCCAACCCTCAATAACTGATGTGGGTAATGGACTCTCCATCATGGAATCTGCCAAAAGTCTAAGGCCTTCCAGGGCAGTTCAGAGGCCCACGGGTTGCTTTAAAGTCTTAGTTACAACAAACAGTTGCAGTATGGACATATAATGCCTTTTGGCTTTAAGATCTTGTACTTTTTAAATCTGACTCTACTTTGAGACCACTTTAAAGAATAGGCTTGGGTGGAAAAACAACATAATTTAATCTGATCTTTGCTGCTATCTTGCCTCCCATTGTCTGACAGAGAACTATTAATGGAAGACCTTTTAAAAAGCTTTGGGGCCTGTGATTTATCTCCTGCTAAGACTGCTTCTTCAGAGTAGACTCCTAAGTGCTTCAGTTTGGAACTCAGGGAAGTTGTCATTTCATTTTTTAACCCCCAAAGGCTCCAAATTTAACACATTAAGATTATAGGCCCCCGAAAGCACCTCCCTAATATCTCTGCCTGCAGATAAGTTGGATTGAGTCTGAGTTAATCTCCTACATCTTTGTTGAAAGTAGCAAGAAGCAGTCAGCACAACCCAAACTCTGATTTTTTTCTATTTCCTCTAAGGCTATTTGGCCTGATATCCAGTGTCTTCCATTTGTTTTCTAAGGAATGAAAAGCAATGGTTGAGCCAAGAACTTTCAATTCTAAGTGTTGTCAGCTCTCTTGTCTACAATATCAGGTTAATGCAGTTTAACTTCTAATATTGTATTGTGCCATGGCTCTATGCCAAATTCTGTATATATTAGTATTGTGATAGCTGAGATCAACAGACTCAGAAATGTGATTAACAAGGAAAAAAGAGAGTAATCTGATACAATTGGATGAACTTAACCTACACCTATGGATGTAGCATAGTGGTTACAAATCGGGCTGCGAACCTTAAGGTCAGCGGTTCGAAACTACCAGCTGCTCTGCGGGAGAAAGATGAGGCTTTCTACTCCCGTAAGGATTTACACCCTCGGAAACCCTGTACAGGGTCGCTATGGGTCGGAACCGACTCGAAGGCACACAGCCACACAGCCATGGATGCAGTAGCTCAATAGAGGGAAAAAATCTTTACAGCAAGGATCATTCCCATCCCCTCCATACACAGAGTAGACAGGGATGGGCAACTTGGACATTGGCTAGGGGCTACAAAGGCAAGAAGTCACTGGTTTACAAGCTTCAAGAGGGAGCCTAGATCCAGAGGGCGTGGAGGAAGGTATAATCTCCACTGAGTAGTATCCGTTCTGTCTAGGCGGGGCTGATGAAATGAAATGCGGATAGATCTCTTGTGATACAATGTTGCTGTTGTTGTTGTTGGTAAGTGCCGTGGAGTCGGTTCCGACTCATAGCGACCCTGCACAGGGTTTCCGAGGCTGTCAATCTTTACGGGAGCAGAACGCCTTATCTTTCTCCCGCGGAACAGCTGGTAGTTTCGAACTGCTGACCCTGAGGTTCGCAGCCCAATTCGTAACCATTACGCTACCAGAGCCAGTGAATAATTATTATCAGGACTGATTGTGAGGGTTGGAAATGTAAAGGTAGATATTTTGTAGCAAGGAGGGGAATTATTAACTTTTCAGTCTAGGAGCGGAGGTCCCTGGGACCATCAAGGGAGAAGAGCAGAGAGCAGGACCCTACCCAGAGAAGCAGTGACTCCAGAGATGGAGTCAGAGACGATGACGTGGACAAATGGAGCAGCTGGGGACTCTAGACCCAGAAAGGGAAAGGGGCTGTGTGCTGATGACCAGGCTTGTAGTGCATACACCCTTTGGTTGGTTAATGATGCATGGAGGGGATTGTAACTATGGCAATGAAATGATATGTGAAGGATGGTGTAAAACTAATGTTCTCCCATGTAAGCTATCATGTAATTCACAATAAAACATTTTTTAAAAATGTGATTAACTACACATAAGTTCTTTCTCTGTCTTTGAGATTCCAAGTAGTCCAAGGCTGGTGGTAAGACCACAAAGCCAGTCCAGTCATGAATGGCATTTTACTTATCTAGTACTTCTGTAAGAAAAATACCGCAAGTATTTGGCTTTAACAAATCTATTTTCTCACAGTTTAGGAGGCTAGAAGTCCTAATTCAGAGATCAGCTCTGGAGAAAGGCCTGTGTCCTTTCAGCATCTGTAGGTCGAGCGATTCTTGGCTATCACCATGTGTCTTGGCATTAAGTTTTCCCAGGACCTGGAAGCTTCACAGTGCAAAGACCCTAGGTCCAACAATCATGGAAGCAGCAGTCAAGAAATCAAATGACGTAATGTGTTAGACAAATCTGTTGCACAAGACCTTTAAAAATGTTGAAGGCCAAAAATGTCAGCTTGAGGACCAAGGTGCACCTGACCCAAGCCATGTTATTTTCAATAACATCATATGTTATTGAACCAGCGAAAGCCGGACAGTGAGTAAGGAAGCCCGTAGAAGAATTGATGCTTTTGAGTTATGGTGTTGGAGGAGAATATTGACAGTGCCATGAGCTGCCAAAAGAACCAATAGATCCATTTTGGAAGAAGTGCAGTCAGAATACTCCTTGGAGGCCAAGATGGCCAAACTTTGTCTCTCATACTATGGACATATTTTCAGGAGGGACCAGTCACTGGAGAAAGATATCATGTTTGGTAAAGTGGAGGGTCAGAGAAAAAGAGATGAATTAACCAAGTGGCAGCATTGATAGACTCAAGCATGGTAACAGTAGTGAGGTTGGCCCAGGATCGGGCAATGTTTCATTCTGCTGTGCATAAGTTTGCTATGAGTCAGTACTGAATCGATGGCACCTAGCAACAACAACAACAAACTTGATTCAGCTCCCTGAATAGCCTTCCAAGTGATTCCATCCAACACTTGTGTTCCATTTTTCAGAATTTCATCATCTGTATTGCAAAGACGTTAGAATTATTGTCTTTGAATCCAAGCATCAATATGCAATTAATAGTTGGGTTTTTGCTTCTAAGAAAAAAAAAAGGGGTATGATGGTTGAGGTCGGCAGCTAATACAGAAAAATAAGAGTGGGAAGGAGACATAAATAGAAAAGAATAGATTTATTATGAAATGTGGAATACAAAGATATCCCTCTGCACATTTATTCTCTGGATAAACAACTAGGAAATTGTTTTCAGTACCATTTCTAGTTGATCAATATACTGTGGTGTGGTATCCATGCATCATTGATAGAGAAGACATCAATTTATTCAAATAAAGATATTTTGAATTGAAATGGGAGGCTGTTCATATGCTGAAGCAACAGGTATGCACTGTGATCCTCCTAGGAAAATCAATTTGTATGAGCACTCTAATTCTATTTAAGAGCAACCTCACTATGAGCTGTAATTCCCTCTCTCAGTCATATAGAGTTAAGTCTATGATTATCAAAGCAATAATAGTAATAACCCATTTTACTAGCTCAAAACATATCCACAAATAACTTAATAGTGATTGTCAACAATCAAATCACTTTTGAAAAAGAAATGTAAAATTCAATTTAAAAAAGTTCATAAATAAGCTTATTTAGCTAGAGTTAAATACTTGCTCAAACTAGTTTAGAGTGAATCTAGGATTTAAAATGATATACGTCTAATGGCAAACTTTCTAAATTCATGTTGATGTATTATTATTAAAGATATCTGTTCCTTGGAGGCCAGTTTTTCTCTATGACAAGCAGCACGCCTAGAATGAATACGCTAAAGTATGTTGTGGCGGTTGTTAGGTGCTGTCAAGTTGGCTCCTACTTATAGCAACCCTATGCACAACAAATTTGACTCATAATGACACTCTGCACTGTCTGGCCCCGTGTCAGCCTCGTAAGTGTTGCTACGTTTGAGCCCATTGTTGATGCCTCTATGACAAACCATCTCTTTGAGTGTTTACCTTTTTTTGTTGTTGTTGATCCGCCACTTTACCAAACATGATGTTCTCCTCCAGGGACTGATTCTTCCTGACAACATGTCTAAAGTATAAGAGATGAAGTATTGCAGTCCTTTCTTTCAAGGAGCATTCTGACTCTATTTCTTCCAAGATAGATTTATTTGTTCTGTGGTTTTTTTCAATATTCTTTGCCAACACCAATTCTGCTATGGTCTTCTGATTCACTGTCCAACTTTCATATTCATATTGTTGTTGTTGTTATTAAGTGCTGTTGAGTCAGTTCTACTCATAGCAACCTATACAGAGTTGTTGAGGAACAACTGATGAGTTTGAATTGCCAGTCTTGCAGTTCAAACTGACCTTGCAGTCCAGTGCATTATCCTGAAGCACCACACCAGAAATTATCATAACTTTGATCAGTTGCTCCTTAGTCCTCAAAGTGACATTTTTAAATTCTGAATACCTTAAAGATGTGTTTTCCAATCGATTTGCCTAATGCAATGCATCCTTTTATTTTTTGACTGCTGCTTCCATGAGTGTTGATTGTGGATCAAAGTAAATAAAAGTCTGATAACTTCAATATTTTCTATGTTGAATATTAGATAACTAAGATAATGTTTATCGTTGTCTTAGTTATCTAATGCTTTTTTTTGTTGCTGTTAAGTGCTATTGAGTCAGTTCTAACCCATAGCGATCTCGTATAGGTTTTCTGAGGAGCAGTTGGTGAGCTTGAACCACTGACCTTGCAGTTCAAATGACTGCAATCCAGCTCATTAACCCACAGTGCCACACACATTAATAGGTCTCTACCTAATGCTACTATAACATAAATATCACAAGTATTATTCTCTAACAGTTTCAAGAGGGAAGAAGACCAATTTCAGAGTGCCTGCTCTTAGGGAAGCCTTCTCTTTGTCAGCCCTAGGTAAAGTATTTAAGAGCATCTGTAATTCAGTATTCTTTGGAGAGCTCCATTCTTCTTGCCACCAATTGTCTCCTGAATGCAGGCGTTCCACAGAGCAGGGATCTTCCACACACGCTACTCCTGATCTTCTATGTTGGTGGTAGTAGGTGCCCCTCACTCTGCTTAAGTATCTCTCCTTTGATCTCTTATAAGCTAAAAAGTATTTCATGTCACACCCTCATGAATCTTTCATAAAGGGCATCATAGTGGTGGAGGGGCTAATTGTGGTGTGGTGCGGTAGGATAATCATTGGACTGTGAACTACAAAGATGGCAATTCCAATCCACAGCTGGTCCTCGGAAACCATATACAGAGTGGCTATGAGTTATAACCAACTTAATGGTACTTAACAACAACAATTCCACCTTTAATCCTCTTATTGTTTTATCATATCAAGTTACATCATGGGGATAGTTAATTCTCTACTTCAAACCATTGAGCATCCTAGTTCAATCAAGTTGACACAAAACCTTACCTATCATAATGATATTATTTATTGGTCAATTTGTTAAGATTTTTAAAAAATTTTATATATATATATATATATTGAAGTTCAATCCATACTGAAGGCTGTAGTCTTTGATCTTCAACATATTCCATACCTATATTCCATATTCCAATTAGTAATGAATTATGCAGATATAGTGTCAGAATATGAAAATATTACAAGTACCACCAGAATATTGTCAGATATTATACCAGATGATGAGCCCCAGAGGTTGGAAGGCGCTCAAAATGTGACTGGGGAAGAGCTGCCTCCTCAAAATAGAGTTGACTGTAATGACAAGATTGAGTAAAGCTTTTGGGAGCTTTATTTGCTGATGGGGCACAATTTGAAATAAGGAGAAACAGTTGTAAACATTAATTAATAATTGAAATTATGAAGTATGAATCTGGGAAAATTGGAAGTTTTCAAAAATTAAATAGGACAGGTAGTGTAAGGCCCAATTGCCCTATAGTAACTAATTTTTAAGAAAAGATCAGGCTGAAGTGGGGAAATGTTTAGCATCAACAACTCCCCTGGATACAGAAACCCCTTCCCCCTTAATTCTGGCTAAACTTGGCTTCTGTAACACTGCTTATGCAAATTCCCCACATCTGAGTGTGCCCACCTGACTCACAGGATTCTGTGGGCAGCAGACAAGGTTAACCTTGAGAACAGCCTGCCAAAGTTAATCTTGAAAACTAACTGTCCCGGCAGATGTACCCCTATCCCCAAAAAAATTAGTCAATTTTCAACTATTTCAAGAGGTAGCATATGATCAAGAACAGGTAGTATTGAAGGAAGAAGTTCAAGCTGCACTGGAGGCATACAGACAAAAAAGACTCCAGGAATTGATGGAATATAAATGTTTCAACAAACTGATGCAGCACTGGAAGCACTTATTCATCTAGGTTAAGAAATTTGGAAGAAAGCTTGTATGACCAACCAGCTGGAAGACATCCATATATGCACCCGTTCGAAAGAAAGGTAACCCAATAAGATGCTGAAATCATTGAATAATATCATTAATGTCACGTGCAAGCCAAATTTTGTTGAAAATATTTTGATAAGGAGAGCTGCAAGGAATTCAATCTAGATTCCAAAAAGGGGATAGAGTGAGGGATATCATTGCTGATATCAGATGAATCTTGGCTAAAAGCAGATAATATCAGGAACATGTTTTCTTGTGCTTTATTTACTCTGCAAATGCATTTGATTGTGTAGATCATGATTAACCATTGGTAATAGTGCAAAAAAATGGATATGAGAATACTTAATTATGTTCACAAGAAACCTGTACATAGACCAAGAGGCAGATGTTTGAACAGAACAAGTTGATAATGAATGGTTAAAAATCAGGAAAGATGTGTGTCAGGGTTGTATCCTTTCACTATTTACTTAGTCTCTATGCTGAACATTGAATAACTTATTTGCAAGTTATAATTCTTGAAAAATTCATGAAGTCTCCACTATTTTTTATCTCACCAAGGCCATGTTTCCTGACTATCAATTGTTCCTTTTTCTTTCTAACTTTCACATTCCAAGCATCAGTAATTATCAACGTATCTTGGTTACATGTCTGATCAATTACTAACTGAAGACATTGGTGGTGTTCTTCAGTGTGGTGGAGTTGGTTCTGACTCATAGTGACTCTGTATAAGGTTTCTGAGGAGCAGCTGGTGGATTCAAACTGCCAACCTGGAAGTTCAAACTGACCTTGAGGTCTAGTGCTAATACTATAGCATCACACTGAAGAAGCTGGTAGAATTCTTTAATTTTATCACCTTACACTTTAGTGTTTGGTGCATATATTTGAATAAAAGTGGCATTAACTGCTTTTCTTTGAATGAGTATGGATATTATTCAATCACAGACAGCACTGTACTTCAAGATAAATCTTGAAATGCTGTTTTTGATAATGAATGCAATGTTATTTCTCTTCAATTTGTCTATCCAGGCCACAGTAAATCATATGATTTCTGTGTCAAATGTCAATAGAAGTCCATATCAACTCACTAATGCCTTGGTAATGATCTTTATGTGTTTTATTTCATTTTTAACTGAGTCCAATTTTCTGATATTCATACTTTGTACAATCTACATTCTGATTATTAATGGATGTTTTGAGCTGGTTCTTTTATTTTTGTTGTTGTTGTTGTTGTTGTCGAGTCAGAACTGACTCATAGCGACCCCCATGCACAGCAGAATGAAACAATGTCTGATCCTGGGCCAACCTCACTACCGCTGCCACACTTGATACCATCAATGATGCCACCTGGCTGATCCATCTCGTTGGGGGTCTTCCTCTTTTTCTCTGACCCTCCATCTTACCCAGCATGACATCCTTCTCCAGGGACTGTTCCCTCCTGACAATATGTCCAAAGTATGAGAGACAAAGCTTAGCCATCCTGGCCTCCGAGGAGCACTCTGGCTGCACTTCTTCCAAAACAGATCTATTGGTTCTTTTAGCAGTCCATGGCACTTTTAGTAGTCTCCTCCAACAACACAACTCAAGGCATCAATTCTTCAATGATCTTCTTTATTCACCGTCCAGCTTTCACATCCATATGAGGTTATTGAAAATACTATGGCTTGGGTCAGGTGCACTTTAACACTTTAAAAAGTTCCTGTGCAGCAGATTTGCCCAATGCAATACATCGTCTGATCTCATGACTACTGCTTCCACAAGTGTTGATAGTTGATCCAAGAAGAATGAAGTCCTTGACAACTTCAATCTTTTCTCTGTTGATAAGAATGTTGTTTATTGGTCCAGTGGCGAGGATTTTTGTTTTCCTGATATTGAGATGCAACCCATATCGAAGGCTGTGCTCTTTGATCTTCATCAGTAAATGTTTCAAGTCCTCTTCACTTTCATCAAGCAAGGTTGTATCATTTGCATATCTCAGGTTGTTAATGAGTCTTCCTCCAATCCTGACGCCACATTTTTCTTCATAGAACCCAGCTTCTCATATTATTTGCTCAGCACACAGGTTGAATAAGTATGGTGAAAGAATACAACCTTGTTGCACACCTTTCCCAATTTTAAAACATTCAGTGTTCCCATGCTCTGTTTGAACAACTGCTTCTTGGCCTAGCATTATCTGCCTCATGCCATAAAGCAAAGTACAATGATATACCTGTATAAAGTTTCCCCAGTTAGATTATGTGTCTATCACACATGAAAAATATTAGAAGCCAGAAAGCAATGGAATGAAATATTTAGTGTTGAAACTAAAAACCAGTCAATCAAAAATATCCAGAAAAACTTTTCTTTAGGAACAAAAGTGAAATTAAAACATCCCCAGACAAAAAGAGGCTGAGGGAGTTCGTATCCCCCAGACAGGCCCTACAAAAAATTATTAATGGGTGTTCTGAAGTTGGTAAGAAAAGAAACTAGAAAATATTTCAAACGCGTACTTGAAAAGGAAGATCACTAATAAAAGGAAATCTATGGACAAGTGAAAGAGCTAGTAATATGGTAAATGCTTGATAATTTTAATATTTTTTTCTTTCATGTTTTTTAATGCAAATACATCAGAAGCAAGTATAAAATTATGTTCTAGGGCACTTGAAATCTAAAGTCATACTTAGTGTTAACAAAATGGGAGAATGGGCAGCATGAATGGTACAGGTATAGAATTTATTTTATGTTATTGAAGGAAAATTTGTATCAACTTACTCTAGGATGTTATAAATACAAACTCTTTAATTACTAAGAAAATATCTAAAAAACATACTAAAAAAGAAAGGAGAAGGAAACCAAAATAGTTCACTAGAATAAAACACAAAAGCAAGCCATAGTAAAGGACAGAGAAAAAGGTTTAAGATACAAGAAAAACAAGCAACAAAGTACTAGTTGTTGTTAGGTTCCATTGAGTGGTTACTGACTCATAGCAACATTATGCACAACAAGACAAAACCCAGTCCTGGGCCAACCTCACAATCATTGCTACGCCTGAGCCCATCGCTGCCGATACTGTGCCAATCCATCTAGTTGAGGGTCTTCTTCTTTTTCTCAGACCCTCCACTTCACCAAGCATGATATCCTTCTCCAGTGATTAGTTCCTCCTGATAATATGTTCAAAGTATGAGAGACAAAGTTTGGCCATCCTGGCTTCCAAGGAGCTCTCTGGCTGTACTTCTTCTGACACAGATCTGTTTGTTCTTTTAATAGTCCATGGTACTTTCAGTATTTTCCTCCAACACCATAACTCAAATGCATCAATTCTTCTATGATCTTCCTTATTCACTGTCCAGTTTTCACATGAATTGATAGTGAAAATTATTGAATTATTGAAAATACCATGGCTTGGGTCCGGAGCACCTTAGTCTTCAAATTGGCATCTTTGCTCTTTAACCCTTTAAAAAGGTCTTACATAGCAGATTTATCTAATGCAATACGTCAATTGATTTCTTGACTGCTGCTTCCATGAATGTTGATGGTTATTCTGAGTAAAATGAAGGACATAACAGAAATAATAAAACTGAAAAAAATAAAAATAATAAAAAATAAAAACCCATAGAGAATCAATAAAACCAGATGTTGGTTCATTAGAAAACTCAGTAAAATTGAGGAGTTATTGCAGTTGTTGTTTAGTGCTGTCGAGTTGGTTCCAAATCATAATGACCTTGTATAGGGTTTCCAAAGAGCATCTGGTGGGTTTGAAACATCAATCCTGCAGTTCGCAACCCAGTGCTGATCCTAAATCTAAAGTCATACTTAGTGATAACAGAGTGACACAGCTGGTAGGTTTTAAATGCCAACCTTTTGGTTATCTGTCACCAACTTAACCATGGGGCATCCAGGCCTCCTTACAGTGAGTGAGAAAAGCAGAGAAAATATACCGACAACCAAAATAAACATTAGAACAGGGGACATTACAACAGACCTATTGGAAATAAAAAAGAATAATGAGAATATTATGAACAACTGAACAGCTACAAACTGCATAACCTAGATGAAACGGAAAAATATTTCAGAAGCACACAAATTACCCAAATTGACTCAAAAGGAGAATATCAGAAGTCTCAATAGACATATAACAGCTAAAGAGATGGAATCAACAATCAAAATCTCCAAACAGTAGAAAGTTCTGGACCAGATGGCATTTTTTAGGAATTGAACAAAACATTGAGAGAAGAATTAACAATATGTTTAAACTTCTCCAAAGGGTAGAGAAGGGAAGACTATTCTCTTATTCATTCTATGAAGCAAGTATAAGCCTGATACCAAAACCAAATAGAGATACAAAAAAAGAAGACTGCAGGTCAATATTTCTTATGAATGTAGATACAAAAATCCTTAACAAAATTCCAGTGAGCAGAATCCAACAATATATGAAAAACATCATGCACCAGGATCTAGTGGGATTTACTCCAGGAATTTGGGGTCAGTTTATCATTAGAAGAGCAATCAAAGTAACACTATATCACTAGAACAAAGAAAAAGAACCACATGATCATCTCTGTGGATACAGAAAATAAATGGATATAATCCAATATCTTGTGATAATGAAAACACAAAGAAAATTGCAATATAAGAATCTCTCAATGTGATTTAGCACCTATATGAAAAGCCAATAGTCATCATAATATTTGACAGAATCAGATGGAGAGCTTCCCTTTAGAAATTGGAACCAAAACAAAGGTGCTGACTCTAACCACTTCTGTTCACCATTGTATTGCATGTCCTAGGCAAGCAAGAAACAAGATAAGGAAATAAAAGTTAACCAAATTGGGAAAGAACAATAAAATTTTCTCTATTCATGGCTTATATGAATCTTTATATAAATACCAAAGACTCTGCATAAAGACTTCTAGAGCTTTCCTAATCTTTCAGGATTAGAGAGCCGTATGTCAGCTTTAGAGAGGGCCATCTTTTGGGAAGCCAGGTGTAACCAGGCAGGGTGGAGAGATAGAGTCCTGGAGAGGTGCTGTCGGATATTGCTAACCACAAGGTTGGTGGTTCAAATCCACCAGAAGCTTCTCGGAAACCCTATAGAGGGTTGCTTTGAGTCAGAACTGACTGAACTACCCTTAACAACAACTGCAACAATATAAACAGAAAAACCTTATTGTTTCATGTCAGTTTCATTCCATTCCCTCTGTCTTCAAACTTTGCTGAAAGCGAAGAGGACTTGAGATACTTACTGATGAACACCTTCAGTATGGATTGTACCTCAGTATAAAGAAAACCAAAATCCTCACAACTGGACCAATAAAAAACATCATGATAAACAATGCCTGCACATTATATATGGTATAATTATATGGTATAATTATAACTTTTAATATATGGTATAATTATAACTTAACAGGCCTATAAGAACTCCATCTAGGGCCAGAAACACAACAATCTCATCCCTTGACCACTCACAGTGTGAGCTCCTTGGCTGAAAGGAACCCTCTAGGGTTTGCTCCTCTCTCAGGCTGACACTTGCCTTTATTTTTCCCTTTCATTTATTATTCTTATCCTTATTATTCTTTCTTCTCCTTCTCTCTCTCTCTGCTTCTCCTTCATTATTTTTTCTCACTCTCTCTCTCTCTCTCTTTTTTTTTTTTTTTTTTTTTTGATTTTGAATTTTCTTTAGTACTCTCTGGACTCTCTTTTCTTCATCCCTCTTCCTAAATGTGTTTAGTGTTTTCTCTTTCTTTTTATTTTATCTCTTAATTTTCTCTTCTGTGGTTTTATTTATTTCCTTCTTTTCTCTTGTTGGTTACTGTTCTCTTTTTCTAGCTGTTGCCTTTTTTCTTCCTTTTCTCCCTTTATTATTTACTTTTCATGAAGTTTTTTCCCTCTCCAACTTGTGTTACCCATACAAACCAGTCACAACTTTACTCTCTATGATAACACCCACTAGGAAATTAACCAATATCAACTGCTATATATGTGATCAGCAACAACAGTCAGCATCAGTCAAACCAAAAAACAAAAACAAAAACCACCTGAGCTGCTTGAACAGTGAACAGAGAACTGTGCACATGCCTCTCTTCTCTAACCATACCCAGCAGTAAGCAGTTGATGGGTGCCAAACAACACACTAACATACAACCATTAATTAAAAACAAATGCAAGATATTACAATGCCTTCCAACACAATTGATAATTTCTGTTCATAAAGAAACGAGACAGAATAATTCAAACAAGTGACCAGAATGCAAAGATAGAAAATACTTTTGTGGAAATAAAAGCATTTAAACTACATGAAAATAATTGAAGAGAAATCTATTTAGGTGCCTGCATTGGATTGAGTGAAAGGTCAAGGAAAGCAAGGAATAACTCAGGAAGACACTACAGGAACAAACAAACAAAATAGATGAAAAACTGGAGACTATACAAAACCTGAAAATAGAAGTTTAGAAGATTCATTATAAGATTTCAGAAATAGACAATACTCTGAAAGGGCAAAGATATATATTTGAAACAATGGAAGCCCAAATTAGTGAGCATGAAAACAAATCTCTCAATCCTAGTATGCTTTTTTTCCCCTGAGAACAATTAGATAAAAGAAGGGGAAAAAACATCAGAAAAAAAGCCTAAGATTTACGTAGGACACCAGAAGGAAGAATAATTTATGGGTGATTAGGATTCCAGAACAGGAAGAGGCAAAGAAAAGTGCACACATACACAAATGTTTGAAAAAGAT
>NW_006408581.1:12972292-12974060 GCF_000296735.1 Chrysochloris asiatica | reverse complement strand
TTTACAAACATTAAACAAAAGTAATGAAGGTAATGACAAGAAAATGTATAAAATGAACTCAGTCCATAAATCTAAGTGGAACAAGGAAACCAGCATCACCACAAACAAACATACAAACAAACAAAAACAGAAAAATGACTGAAATCAATTCATACCTATAAATTATTAATACAAAACCAGTAGAATAAATGTACCAGTCAAGAGAGAAAGAGAGTAGCAGAATGGAGAAGAAAACGGTATCCTTCAATATGCTGTCAACAAAAGAAACACCTTACACACAAAAAGAAATACAAACAAAAATCAAAAGAAGGAAAAAATATATCACCTTAATGACAAAAAAAGAGCAAGAGTGGTAATATTAATTTCCTATCAAATAGACTTTAAGTCAAAAGCTAGCAAAAGAGACAATGAAGGACATTATATCATGATTAAAGGATCATTGAGCAAGAGGATACAACCATAATAATATTTATGCTTTCAATAAAAAAGCCTCAAAATACCTAGATCACACTCTAATAGAATTGGAGAACGTAACAGACAGTTCTATGATAGACTTAGGTCATTCTAATACACAAGTTTCAATGAAGGACCAAACAACTAGAAATAAACTCAACAAAGACACAGAAGAACTAAATAACACAATCTACCAAGTTGACCTCAGAGATTCACAGAGTACTCAACCCAACAACAGCACAGTATACATTCTTTAACAGTGCACATGAACAACACTCCAGAATAGAAAATATGTTAGTCACAAAGCAAGCTTCATTAAATTAAAAAACATAAAAACATTACAAAGCATTTTCTCAGATCGCAGTGCTATAAATTTAGAAATCAATAGTAGGAAGTCCAAGGGCAGGGGGGGAGTCAAATACATGGAAATTGAATAACACCCTTTTAAAAAGCTACTGGGTAATTGTTGTTGTTATTAAGTGACATTGGGTTGGTTTCAACTCATAGCAACTCTGGATAGGGTTTTCAAGGAGTGGCTGGTAAGCTGGAACCACTGACCTTGCAGTTCAAACTAACCTTGCAGTCCAGTGCATTAATCTGCAGTATCAAACCAGGTTGGGTAATAGATCTATTGGGTAATGTTGTTGTTATGTGCTGTGGAGTCGGTTCCGAATCATAGTGACCCTGTACAGGGTTTCCGAGGCTGTAAATCTTTACCGTAGCAGAAAGCCTCATCTTTCTCCCTCGGAACATCTGGTAGTTTTGAACTACTGACCCTGAGGTTTGCAGCCCAATTTGTAACCACTACGCTACCAGAGTTCCCAAGTAAAAAAAATGAAAGTAAAAGTTTCCTTGCAGCAAAGGAGAATGAAAATACAGCATAGCAAAACCTTTGAACCACAGCAAAAGCAGTGCTCAGAGACCAATTTATAGCAGTAAACACACATATCCAAAAAGAAGAAACAATCAAAATCAACACATTAGCTCATCATCTCCAACAATTAAAAAAAAGAGCAGCAAAGTATGCCTGCTGACATCAGAATAAAACAAATAATAAAATCAGAGCAGAAATAAACAGAAAAACAATAGAAAGAATCAACAAGATAAGATATTGGTTTTTTGAAATAATTAATAAAATAGACAAATCATTGGAAATCTAAAAATGAAAAGGACAAGTTTCAAATAACAAGAATAAGAAATCACAACAATGGAAATAAAATGGACAATATCAGAATAATATAAAGAATTGTACTCCAACAAATTTGAATATCTAGAAGAAATGAACAAATTTTGAGAAAAACATTACATAACTAAA
>NW_006408581.1:12969764-12971148 GCF_000296735.1 Chrysochloris asiatica | reverse complement strand
ATTATTGTCATCAAGTCATAGCAACCTTACATAAGGTATCCAAGGAGTGACTGGTGGATTTGAAACTCCAACCTTTCAGTTAACAGTCCAGCACTAGCACTTATTCTACAGCACCTCTCACAAAACATTGCTACAAGAAAACAAAAGAGACTTACAAAAATAGAAGACTATACCATGCTCATGGATAGGATAAGCATAGCATTACTAAAGAAGAAGAAAGTAAGAGTCCACTCACTTCCTGATCTGAAAACTTACTACAGCCACAGTGGTCAAAACAGCATAGAACTGGTACAATGACAGATACATTGAGCAATGGAACAAGATTGATTACCCATAAGTAAATCCATCCACATACAATCAGCTGATCTTTGAAAAGGGGCTAAAATATTATATAGGAAAGAAAGGGTTTCTTCAAAAATGATGCTGGCAAAACTGGAAATCCATTTGTAAAAAAATGAAATAAGATCCATATCTCACACCATACAGAAAAAACAAACTCAACACAGATTATAGACGTAAATGTGAAATCTAGAAATATAAAGATTATCAAAGAAAAGTTAGGGATACACTTAGGGGATCTGATATATGCACTAAATACATTATCATACTAAAAACACATAGACAGCAGAAGACAAAATAGATGATTAGGATCTCCTCAAATAGACAGTTATGCGCAACAAAAAATTTCACCTAAAGAGTAAAATAAAAAGAGAGCCCACACTCTGGGAAAAACACTTTTGCAATGACATATCAGACAATGTCTAAAACATATAGAAAATGACGACACCTCTACAAGAAAAAGACAAATAATCCAATTTAAAAATGGGCAGAGAGCATGAACAGACATACCACCAAAGAAAACATTCAGTCAGCCAATAAACATATGAAGAAATATTTTTGATCATTAGCCATTTGAGATGCAAATCAAAACAACAATGAGATATCATCACACATAAGTTTTAGTAGCTAGATTCAAAAAACAGAAAACAACAAATGTTGGCAAGGGTTTGGAGAGACTGGGATCTTACACTGCTGGTGAGACTGTAAAATGATGCAATCGTGGTGGAAAGGAAAATGGTATGGTGCTTCCTTAAAAAAGAAAGAAAGAAAGAAAGAAATACCATGCGACCTAGCAATCGCTTTACTTGGTATATAGCCTCCTGAAATAAGACCTGTGACATGAATGTATATGTGCACAGTCATGGTCACAGATGTATTCAGTTGATTTCTGTGTATTCCATCTGGTGTATAGTTGTCTTTTTTAGCTGTTAAAAAAGGCATTTGCAATGAATAAGTCATTGGTCTTGCAAAATTTTGTCATGCCATCTCCAGCATTGTTTCTATCATCAAGGTCATATTTCCCAACAACTGTTCCTTCCTCTTT
>NW_006408581.1:12935140-12969164 GCF_000296735.1 Chrysochloris asiatica | reverse complement strand
ATATTCATGATAGTTTAATCTTCCTGCATTATATTTGTTTTATTTTCTTTGTGGAAATACAAAAATCCAAGGGGGCTCCACTGGCTTTTTCTATTAAAATAATCCCTAATGTAAGGGCATGAAATAATGTGGAAATTATGCTAATTATCTAGGATGTCTATTGTTGGAACTGGGTTCATAGAATTAGGAAGGTCTGTGAACCTACTTCATTACTCCTTTGTCAGTTTTTCATACTATGGTGATCTCTGTGTTGCTATGATTCTGGAAGCTATGACACTGCCATTTAAAATACCAGCAGGGTCACCCATGATGGACAGGTTTCACCAGAACTGCTAGACTAAGACAGACTAGAAAAGAGAGAGGCAGACCACTTCTGAATGTTAGTCACTGAAAATGTTAAGAATAGAAGTGGAACATTGTCTGATATAGTGCCAGAAAATGAGTACCTCAAGTTGAAAGGCACTCAGAATATGACTGGGAAAGAGCTGCCACCTCAAAGTAGAGTTGACTTTAGATTTGAATGGAATATAACTTTTTGGAACTTTCATTTGCTTACAAGGCATAGCTCAAAATTAGAAGAAATAGTTGCAAACATCCATTAATAATTGAAATATGGAAAATGCAAGAAATGTACTTTCCATATGAAATCAGGAAAATTAGAAGTGGCAAAGATAAAGCAGAATGTGTACAGATCAATATCCTAGGCATCGTGGCTGTGCTGATAGATGCCATAGAGTCGCTTCTGACTCTTAGCTACCTTGTGTTCAACAGACTACTGAATGTCATCAGTAGCCTGCTATCTTATCTGCCAGATGAGCTGCTTGCCATCTGACCTGCCAATCTTGGGTCATCTGTCCCATAGATTCGGAACTTGGCAGCCTCTACAACTGTGTGAGTCATTTCTTTGATGTAAACTTATCTTTGTATATATGCATAAAACTTCCCTTGTTTTGCTTCTTTAGAGAACCCACCTTAAGACATTTGGTACCAGGAGTGATTCCAGAGAATCAAAATGATAAGAATGAGTTTTATAAATTAGCTCTCAAGTCAGACTAATTTTAAAGGAACTGATAACACTGCCTTCACTAGTAAAAAGGATGAAGGTGCTATTAGTCCATAACATGAGGTGAAAATATTAATACGCAACATATCATCGCCAAAATAGGTAATGTGTTGGACAAAAGTGAGTCTCTCAGAGATTGTGTGCTTGATAGTTTTCTGCAATTTTGTCAGCATATGAAAAGTATAGGCAAGCTGTTTGGTTACCACTACTTACAATAGAGCAAGTAGTAAAAGAAAGAGACGATTTTAGGGCTAAGGTTGTCACAGTTCAAGCATCACATACAAGACCTCAAAATTTCCACTTATGCCCTGAAAGAAAGCCTTATTTGCAACAGCTGTTGTTGTTGTTAAGTGCCATTAAGTTGATTCTGACCCATAACGACCCTGTATAGGGTTTTTGAGGAGCAGCTGGTGAGCTTGAATTGCCAACCTTGCAATTCAAACGGCTTTGCAGTCTGGTGTATTAACCCACAGCGCCACACCAGCACTCCATTTGTTACAGTAGTAGAGCCCCAAACCAATCCCTGAGCCTGTTGTAAGAGTGAATGAATTAAAATCCAGCTGAATTCCCAACCAGGAATGGTGTCTGATATTAAGAAGAGGGCATTGATTTGGATGAAATGGGATCCTGAAATATGGGATGGGAACATATGAGCAGATAATCAGGAAGTTGGTGATACAGAGTCCTTAAATTTTGTTCAATAACTTCTGCCAACAGAACAGGTCCTCCTAGTCTCTGGTGGTAAGGTTAACCATGTGTGCTTGATGAATCCTTGAGATATCACCTGGAGCAACACCTTGGAAACTATCTGGGACACTGTCTGAGGCAGATGCCTAAAAGTCATTGTTGAATATCTCCAGGAAACACAACCACCATCCATTTTTGCTTTTAGACCTATACTAGACTTAAGTCCCAGAGAACCTCAAAAAGTGAATTCAAATTGTGACACAGGACGAAGCATGATACAAAAGAACTGCTTGAATTTTCTAGTAAGTACAAACAGAATCCTGAAAAATATGTATGGGAATGACTACTAAGGGTATGGGATAATTATGTAAGGAACATATAATTGGATCAGTCTGAGCAGATTGACATGCACCTATTAAGTACAGATTCTTCCTTTAGTATTTCAGCTTGAGAAGTTAGGAAAGGATCTAATAGTGTATTTGGTTGGTTCACTGAAGCTTGTATTACACAGTGGCCTACAAGAAGAAAGTATCAAGCTTATGGAGATTGGCATGTAAGAGTGAGTTTATCAGGCTAGACCCACATATAGAGTGCCCAGAGGGATACCATTTACCATAAAAGTGAGGAAACATTTGGTCATGATATCCCAGACTCCTTGAAAGCTGCTGTGTTTGTTGTTTTGTGCAAATCACATTTAGCAGTGGGAACTGCTCTAATTGAATTGAGACACCTAACTGCAGTGAGGATGACTAGACAGACGTGATGGTGGTAGGGACCAAGTGGTAACACTTAATCAGCAAATCTTGAGATTTTATCCTACAGGGAGGCAGTTTTTACTATTCTACTGTCTTTTGAACACCTCTTGGTCCCAATCGGAAAAGCAATCCCATTTTTATTTCAGCTAGAGTTCCCGCTGCTACCAGACATATCCCATTTTCCCTTGGACAAAAAATGCTGCCATTCTCTAAAGACAGCAACACTATCTTTGTCTTGTTCTAAAGCTTATAGAAACTAGGAGTAGGAGGACAAAAAGGGAGTAACTACATCTATTCTTTGCATACTCACTCTCTAGTTATCTTATAGTTCACATTTCTGACAATAGTAAAAATGTGCTATCCATCTATTTGGCACACTAATAACGTTTGCCTGGCAATAATGACTGCTAAGGTGCAAGGAGTCCTGGTGTGGTGCTGTGGGTTAATGCACTAGACTGCAAAGCCATTTGAACTGCAAGATCTGCAGTTCAAACTCACCAACTGCTCCTTAGAAACCCTATACGGGGTCACTATGGGTCAGAGTAGACTCAATGGCACTCAACAACAACAACATCAAGGTGCAAGACAATAGCAATGATTAAAGTTACAAGTCAACTGGATTGGGTCATGATTCTCTCTTGGGAGTTTGGCAGTTACATAGCAATGCAGTTTGGCAGTCATACCATAATGTAATCATCCTCCATTCTTGATCACCCTCTATTTTCATGTAATGTGTACTTTGTATAACAATGGAGCCTAACTATGTTGATAAGTATTTGTGTTGTTGTTGTCAAGTTCTGTTGAGTTGGCTCCCACCAACCCATAGTGATGCTTTACAGGGTTTCTGAGGAGCAGCTGGTAAGCTTGAACCACCAACCTTGTACTTCAAATGGCTTTGCAGTCTGGCACATTAACCCACAGTACCACACCAGGACTCCCCTGATAACAGAGGAGTGGTAATACATTTCATGCCTCATTTCAACAGGTGAACACAAAAGTTAATCTAATATCCTCTGGAGTACTAAAATTCACTGTGAGTTTCAAATTTGACTGATTATATTGGTTAAATGAATATTTAGAGCCTGTATTAATAAGAAAACACTGTAAAATTGTTTTACAAATTCCTCTTCAATTTCTTAAAAAAGCTTTTTTTAATAACCAGATTTCTTTGGAATTTGGTTTTTAACACTTAAGGTTCAAGAATATCTTTTAAAAAATAATGTGCCTTTTAAAAGTATTAATTATCAAATTAATGTTTTATGAAGGTATATGCTTATAAGCATCTTACTTTGTTTTTGACTGATGTCAACAAAATTATATCAAAATAAATCAGTGTCCCAGACTTATTTTACACATTGATAAGATCTAGTTCTCAAGTCAATATAAAATGAAGGGAGAAGGGGTACAAAAAGATGAGAAAATGGGAGTCATAAAATTTATTGAGGTATTTCATTTAAAAATTAATAAATACTTTGGGGGCACATGTGGCTATCAAGTTTAAGTTTATTAAGTTACTATTTATTTCATTTGACTAAACATTTATTTTACAATGGGCAGCACAAAAATAATTTTAGAAATATAAAATATATAAACTGGAATAATCCCTAGGCATTACCATGGTATTGTTCAAAGTAATAAAATTGAGATTTTAAACTAGAGATAAAAGGAAAACTGGAATAACAAATGTAATGAATAATTTCAGGAAGTCATAGCTAGGGTAAATATATGAGATGATTAGAATTTAGAAATGACAGAATATAAAATATTATTTATTATGTGCTTCCAAAAATAAAAACATATACTTGTCTCAACTTGAGGTTTAATTTTATATAAATGTCCTGGTAAGAAAATCTTTGCAGAATAAAATGAAACTTTATGATAAGGAGAGGCAGACCTGGCATGAGTGAGTTTCAGTGTCCCTCTCCAGCAAATACAACACAGTGTTTAGGGGAGTGCATGAGTGATGTTTAAGACAACCACAGAGTTAAAGATGAATCTCAATATTAAATGAGATTCAGATCCACAAGATCTCTATTTACTTATTAGAATAGGTTTTGTTGTTGTTAAGTATTGTCAAGTCGGTTCCAACTCATTGTGACCCTGTATACAGAATAGGTTAAGCACTTGATTATTAGCCAAAAGGCTGGTGGTTCAAAACCAACCAGAGATATTTTGGAACACAGGCACACTGAACTGCTTCTGTAAGGTCACAGTTTAAAACCCTGTGGAGCAGTGCTACATTGCATATATGGTATTACTATGAGTCAAAATGGATGTGACCTCAACTAACAACAATAACAAAAAGAGAACAAATGACATGTATAAAGACTTTAAAGTATTTTAGGGTCACTAAAAATCGTAAATTCACCAGAATGAATAGAAGAGCCCTCAAAAATCTGAATGGATACCCTTAGATACATTCTTTTGAAACATCTTTTTGCTTGCTGGAAACAATTTCACATGTCCCTTCTCTGCAATCTCAACAAAATGTTTGTAAATTGGTTTTGCTTCATTGCAGAAAGTGTGCATTTTAAAGGCATTCTTTTCATTTTCCCTTTGTCTAGTCCTGAATTCAAACATTCAATGCCTTTCTGATTTTATGGCTTGGTTTTGTTGACTCTTGTCTCTGGGGTCCACTGTAATCCCAAAAATGCAGAGTAACTTGGATGCTTGTGATGGAAAAAGCTTTGTTTAAGTTTTATTTAACCTACTCAGCTCACCAGAGTTGGATAGGCATTCTCAAGTCCTCTTTTCAATAAACCCAATAAAAAGGGTTATATAGCCCTCAAGCCATTAATGGTAACTTTATGCCAGCCTGCATAATAATCTAATAGAGAACTATAATACAGCTGTGTCAGGACTTTTCCCACACAACCCAGCCTGCTGTACGCTAACAAATGCAGGAGAAGAATTCTAAGGCTTGGATTTATTTTGATTCAGCTTCGTTTTTGTCTTGTAAACCATAGTGACAAATTTTATCACTAGTCTGTCACTTTCAACTTTATTTTCTTTGTTATTTCTAATGGATAAAATTGGTAGTATTTTATAACCTGTGTGTAGTCTGGAATGCTGTCGAACATTGATCAATACATGATAAATTAATTCCATTCTTAGCCAATCAAGGATCAGACTACAGCCATTTAATTTGCATAATTTGATCTTAATGAGCAAAGACTCATGAGTCAAGTAACATTAGACTGCAAGAGAAATATGTGCTACAGTCAGGGAACAAATGTGCTGCCACATAATGGCAGCATAACATTCCCTATAGGAGTGCTTTGATGAAAGATCACAAAATTTCCAGAAATGCCAAAGACTGGGTTTCCCACATGGGCATGTTTCCCATTCCTTGCTATCTGTAGGTTTCTGGACAATGTCCTCTAATGTGTTCTGAAAAAAAATATATACACCAGCTAATCCTTGGGGGTGAAGGAATTTTTAAGATATGATGTTTCATGTATTGTAAGACAATAATGATGTTATTTTATGATATATGTTTCATAATGAAACAATATGAGGATGATCAGTAGTCGTGAATGAATTAAACCTAAGCAAAGAAAATACTAAGATATTCAAAGGAGTTTATTGAGGAGTGCACAGAAGAGAAAAGGAACAAGGTGGAAATGAGGAAGTAAGCAGAAACAGGTTGGGAGAAAATGGCAACCAATGAGAAATTCCTAGAAGTGGGAGTGGTGGAAATGTTCTAAGAAAAATGTGCTTAATAGTTATAATTGATTTGTTTACTTAATGGTACTGTAATTGTCACTCATCATCTCAAATATTCAATGAAGACTGAGTGAGAGATGGTCTCAAATAATTAATAAATGAAGACTTTTTCATGATTTACTCCACATGGTAGAGACAGAAGAGAATATTTTATAAAGCCTAAATTAAAGTCAGATATGATTCAAAAAACAACTAGGAAATAGAGCAAGAGATGGAAATTATGTTGTTGTTGTTGTTGTCATCAGGTGCCATCGAGTCGGAACCGACTCATAGCAACCCCATGCACAGCAGAACGAAACAATGTCCGATCTTGGGCCAACCTCACTACCGCTGCCACACTTGAGTCCATCAATGATGCCACCTGGCCAATACATCTCGTTAGAGGTCTTCCTCTTTTTCTCTGACCCTCCACCTTCCCCAGCATGACATCCTTCTCCAAAGATTGTTTCCTCAGGACAATATATCCAAAGTATGAGAGACAAAGCTTAGCCATCCTGGTCTCCAAGGAGCACTCTGGCTGCACTTCTTCCAAAACAGATCTATTGGTTCTTTTGGCAGTCCATGGCACCTTCAGTATTCTCCTTCAACACCACAACTCAAAGGCATCAATTCTTCTACGATCTTCCTTATTCACTGTCCAGCTTTCACATCCATATGAGGCTATTGAAAACACAATGGCCTGGGTCAGGCGCACTTTAGTCCTCAAGCTGACATCTCTGCTCTTCAATACTTTAAAAAGTTCCTGTGCAGCAGATTTGCCCAGTGCAATACGTTGTCTGATCTCTTGACTGCTGCTTCCTTGAGTGTTGATAGTTGATCCAAGAAGAATGAAGTCCTTCACAACTTCAATCTTTTCTCCATTGATAAGAATGTTGTTTATTGGTCCAGTGGTGAGGATTTTTGTTTTCTTGACATTGAGATGTAATCCATATCGAAGGCTGTGCTCTTTGATCTTCATAAGTAAATGTTTCAAGTCCTCTTTGTAGACACTTAGAAATCAGAGTTTTTAGAAATCAGTTCTAACTTGTTCAGTTGGCATGGTCAATGTAGCAACATTGGAACAGACTTGAATTTATAAAATGTGGATATACCAGAACAATAACTGGAATGATAAAATTACAGGATGAAGCTCTGGAATGGAGTTTTGGAAGACCCCTTTAAGAGTCTGATTCAGGAGACTGGATTATTGTCATAACTGTGGAAGGAGACACCTATACAAAGCATCCCTCATCATCATCTTTGAGCTTTTGCCTCTGTCAATCAAGAGATTTGGTTACTATGCAACACAGACACTACCTTTGTTTTCTAAAAGGGAGATAAAGTTTCTAACCTGGCATAGATCTGTAATTTTTCCCAATCTGATTATCATTCTGCCACACCCATGTTTTACAAATTCCAATTTGTTGCAGTTTCACTTTGTTGGCCATTACTAAATCAGGGAGAACTGATTCAAAGCCCTGTTAGAAATTCACAATTTGGGAGTGACATAATATCTGAAAATGGGATGAATAACTAATTTCATTTAAATATCCAAAAAAAGGAATTCTATAATCTTTCAAAAAACCTGCATAGATTTCTCTAGTAGTCAAAAGAATATTGACTAGTTATTACAGCAAACAATTCTACTTGTTACTGTTTCAACACAATACTAATTCATTCCTTACTCTCACCGCAGTCTTGCATGGGTTGGGAAGTACTTTCGGGAGGCTCTTCCCCAATTGGTGACTTCAGGATTTTACCATTACGTGGTTCTGCTGTTGCAGGGACAGAGATGGAAAGAATGAGGATCATATAGAACATTTTATGGATGGATGTACCATTGCTCAGAACTCAGTCAATTAGCCCAAAATTAACAGTAAGCAAGGCTGGTAAAAGATATCTGTCAGAGAGGCTTAGATGCACATCTAGCTAGTCTCTGCCACATGCTACATTGATTATTATAATCAGTTTGAATAGAAATTGTAACAAGTAGAGTCTTTAGTTTGTTCTAGAATCTCAGACTAGAACAAACTAAAGACTCTACTTGTTACAATTTCAATAAAACCACATATTAACTTTAGTTTCTAATCTCTGGATTAAAATAAACAGAGGTTAAGGTCCAAGTTTTAGTTGATTCTTAGAGCAACTCATTATGACACATAGAGGTATCATTTCACTTAAAAATTATGCAGGTATTTTGAGGAACTCCTAGAAGCAGTCATGAATGGTTTCTTTAACATGGGTGAGAGTTTTTAGGACCTCATTCCTCTTGATATTATTGGGCATAGATATGAGCCTTAAAACAGGTAGACACTAGTGAGAACAGTTCATACTCATTATTGCCATATTGAAACTAACCCAGTCCCTAGTCCTATAAATAGATTCAGACTCATTAGCACAATAGAGGCAAGAAGTAAAATGTGTCTTTCTTAACATAGGCATATTTTCTTCTTTCTTTCAAACTAGTCAAATTTATATTAGATTTATATCTCTTTTGTACCATCTGGCAGAAAGTTGCAAGAAGTAAGCAATTCCATTACTTTGAGTTTTCCTACTGTTTTTCATAACAGTATAGCATCAGGAACTACTTAATGTTCCAAGTTTTGTCAGGAGATTGTTTAATAAATATCAAGTGCTTCATAAAGATCTAAATTTTCTAGTTTGATAGAATTGAGCTCTTGATTCTATATCATTTAATCAATAAACTCTTTATTCTTGGATCTCTTGTGTGAACCCACTTCCCATTTCTAAAGTGCTTATCAGTTAATAATACTTTCAGTTGTGATATTAAAAAAAATTGTCTGCAAGTAGTTTAACATGGAATGATTTTCTTACAATAACAGAATGTCTAGAAAGAGGTAATTTCAAGATTTCTTGTCACAGATCTGAGTCAGCTTCTCTATTATTCATTTTTTTTACTTTTAAGGTCACAATAAACACAAACATAATGTCTTTAGGTAAAATATCAAATCAGAATTAGGAGGAATATAGTTTTCTTCTTGAGTCCAAAACACCTCTGTGCATGAATTTTGCCAGTACTATGGACTCGCAAAGTATATTTACTGATGAAGATCAAAGAATACAGCCTTTGGTATGGATTGCATTTCAATGTAAAGAAAGCAAAAATAGTCACCAATGAATCAATAAGCAACATTCTTATCAATGGAGAAAAGATTGAAGTTGTCAAGGACTCATTTTTCTTGGATCAACTATCAACATTCATGGAAGCAACAGTCAAGAAATCAAAGGATGTATTGCATTAGACAAATCTGCTGCACAAGACCTTTTTACAGTGTTGAAGAACAAAGATGCCAGGTTGAAGACTAAGGTGTGCCTGACTCAACCCATGGTATTTTCCATCACCTCAAATGCATGTGAAAGCTGGACAGTGAATAAGGAAGACTGTAGAAGAATTGATGCATCTGAGTTATGGTGTTGGAGGAGAATATTGAAAGTGCCATGGGCTGCCAAAAGAATCAACAGATCTGTGTTGGAAGAAGTGCAGCCAGAGTGCTCCTTGGAGGCCAAGATGGCCAAAGAAGGTCTCTCATATTTCGGACATATTGTCAGGAGGGACCAGTCGCTGGAGAAGGATATCATGTTCAGTAGGTTGGAGGGTCAGAGAAAAAGAGGAAAACTTCCAGCGAGATGGATTGTCAAAATGGCAGCATCGATGGGCTCAAGTGTGGCAAAAATAGTGAGGTTAGCCCAGGATCAGGCAGTGTTTTGTTCTGTTGTGCATAAGGTTGCTATGAGTTGGTACTGACTCTATGGCACCTAACAACACCAACAAATGCACAGGGAGATATGCAACTAGCAAGTCTATTGAACTCACTAGTTTCATATCTCCCTGTCTTTTTATTAGAGAGGAAATAATGCCCAAGAAGCATCCCAGACCATTTTCTGTGAAATTTCATTGGCAGTTACGAGTTATTTGTTCATTTCCTAGATGAAAGAAGTGATAAATATTTGGCATTTTCAGCCTCTATATGAAGACGTGAGCTTCTGGTGTGGCACTGTAAAATCATAAATGGACTGCAAATCTCAAGGTTGCCTGTTCAAACCCACCAGCTGATCTTTGGAAATACTCTTTAGGGTTGCTATAAGTCAGAATTGATTTCACCACACTTAACAACAACAACATGTGAAGAGGTAACCTATACCAGCAAAGAATGCAAAAGGGAACACTATGCGTATAAATATTTAGCTAATTATCTGTTACAGTGTTCAAGTAAGTAACCATGAAGCAGCAAGTTGGGTTGTTGTAGAAGTCTATGAACAGGCAAAATTTCATTCAACAACTGGTTCAAATATGTTATACTACCCATAGCAGATTAACCTAATACCATGCTCAACAATAGACTTGCTAGTTCCACATCTCCTTGTATTAGCAAAATTCATTCATGCACAGAGGTGTTTTATAGTATTTGTTTTACTGGGTTGGTTTAATATTATCATTATGATAATGATTTTAAGAATATGCTTGAAGATCTCTCTTTATTTATAATAAATCTGCTTTAATTAGACTGTGAGACCATGATTTAAGTCAGTGTGGTGAACATGTCATTTTTGGCTTGTTCATTGTTTGTGATACTGGCACAGGGCAGTGACCACTCATAAAATTTGGAGGACTCAGGTCTTTTCTGTCCCTCCTCTGGCACATAAGATGTCACTTACGTGATTCAGGCTTAGTTTATCAAGCTCTAGCTACAGAAAATTTGAATCTTCAGTGAGTGACAGAAAGACATGGGGATAATGAGATGATATAAATTATTGCAACCATTGCTGTAGGGTCCATGGAATTTAGATACTCTGTGTTATGTTTTCTGTTTCCTAGTCCTTGTTTACTGTCCATTCTTGAAAGCTTGTTTTTTAATCTTTTGTTGATCTTGTGTGTCCCAATTATACTTTTAATCGATTAAGATCTATTAAGTTATTGCTTAAATTAGATGTGGCAATTTCTGTGCTTTTTAAACATGCTTTATTTGTTGTTGTTAAGTGCTGTTGAGTCAGTTCCATCTCATAGCGATCCTGTATAGGGGTTCCGAAGAACAACTGGTGAGTTTGTACCATCGCTCAAACTGGTCCTATGGTTAAGCACTTTTCCTACAGCCCCATACCCACACTTTCTACCACACTACATACTTCAGCTCCATGATGTTTGCAATACCTTGTTCTATTGAGCATGTCTGGAATCTCAGCCTAACTGGCTTTGATTTCTGTTTCTTCTGTTTTGGTTGAGTCTATTTCCTCCTGCTTCTTGGTCAAATAGAATTGTTTAAAACATGAGAGGGGAAGAGTTCACAGAAGACAACAAAAAAAGTTTGATTATTTAAAGTATGTGAACTTTTGGTTTTTATAGTTGAATGTTTGTTGCCCCTGAAATACTCTTTCCAATCATGTTGATGTAACTCTCAGCCACTTGAGTTATCTGAAACTGCATCAGATGCTAAGCACTACCATACATAAAATTTAATTATCAGCTACCGTACACACTCTGGATTGGGGACGCTCTAAAACTTGCATGGAGCAGTGCATCTCAGAACTACTGGCCACCATGTCAAGAGCTGTAGAATACTTGCTAATGGACAATTGCCTGGGTCTCATCCTCTGAAAAATAGCCTTCGACATATCTATAAACTGACTGTGTTTCCAGATTATTTTTCTCTCCAACTGTCTTCATTAGAGATAGCTAGTTCATCATGACTGGACTCGTTTGTTTTTAAATAGTAGTTTGCAATGCTATGAAAAGGAATGTAAACAGTATATTCTTATAATTTTTTGCTTATAAAATACATAACATTATTATATTTGATTCTAACCAAAACGTGTAAGGTAGAATAAAGAGGCATTAAATTGCTTCATTTTAGAGAAGAAAAAGCAAACCAAAACAAAGCAAAAGAGTATTTCAGAGAAGTTAAGTGGCTAGTCCAAGGTTGCTCAAATAATAAGAAGCAGATACAGAATTCAAAGGCAGATCTGAATTCAAATACCAAAGCTCTTTGTTCTAAGACAAAAGCCATTTATAGCAGATGAAGGGTTGACTTAAGATTTCATAGACATATAAGAATCACTATAGAATCTGTCTGTTTTCCTCCCACTATTAATTATGGTCTGAAGACTTGTGGTTGAAAGCTAGGAAGGCTGAAAGGAGGCGCTCCATACAACTAACTTTTTGAGGATCCATGATCTGTGGTGATAGATGAGCTGCAGTGAGTACACAGGAAAAACTATAAATTCTCTCTATATAATTACACAGGAAAAAGTATAAATCTTGTAATGCTTTCTGGTTCCATTACTCAGTTTGCATTACAAGAGAATGGGACCTATTATCTTTTGTTATCTCTTTATTCTATATAAGAAAAAGACAAAAAATTCAGTGACATAGTTGTATGTTGGTATATTTACACTTAAGGAGCTCTGGTAGCGTAGTGGTTACGAATCGGGCTGCAAGCCACAAGGTCAGCAGTTCGTAACTACCAGCTGTTCCGCGGGAGAAATATGAGGCTTTCTGCTCCCTTAAAGATTTACAGCCTCAGAAACCCTGTATAGGGTCACTATGAGTCGGAACCGACTCCACGGCACATAACAACAATATTTACACTTAATATTCTTTAAAGCAACCTACATGAAAGATTTTGAAGTGCAAATATTAAAATTTACCAAAGGAGGAACTGAGATTCAGAAGTTTCATGATATGCCCAACACTAGTAGATCTGTGAAGAGATAAAGCAGAAACTACTACTCTCATCTGTGGTTTCTGAGCTATGCTTTTGACAGGATCTATACAATCCACATCAAAATGCTTATCAATGGATTGTTTTTAAAGCGAAGAACAGGGAAACATCTTTTTTTTTTCCCCCCTAAAAAGGCCATTCTCTGGCAAGATGATGGAATCAAACACTTTAGATTATTAGATTTATTAAGGACCACAATGCAAAGGAAACTAAAAGCACAAATGTTTTGTATTTTAAATGAGTTCTAAGTACAAAATAGTGAATCTAGAATAAGTTCGTTCTGAAGTAGTTCAGGTTTCTCTCACACACAGGATCAAATCTGGGCAATAAAGTTCAATATATAGTATGCAATTAATAGAATATGTACAGCTGGAACATGTGTAAAAAATGTTATAGCAGATGGAGGTTTTGTATACTTCAAACAAAGCACAATTGGCAAGCAGAAGAGTTAGTAAAAGCAACTGCAAAGATATATAAACAGTGATCCACTAATCATATTATGATGGAAAGCAAACCAAATAATTATATTGATGTGTTAATGAGCATTGGACTGGAACAAAGTCAAAATGTTTGTTCAAAGGAAAGGACACCAGGAAAAGACTAGAGAGTTAGTTGCTTCATTTCTTTCTTTCTTTCTTTTTTTTTTTTTTTTATTAAAAGCAGAGCTTTTAATGAGAAAGAATCAAATTAATATTCTTAGAGAATAATTGACAAATAATTTCAATAAAAGGCTTGATTTCAATATTAAAGTAATAGATCAAAATACATAAAGTAATAAAAGATATAATATATAACTGTATTTCTTATTGACACCTAGTGAGGTGGTATAGAATAAGCTCTGGACTGCAAATTACAAGGTTGTAAGTCCAAACCCAGTAGCTGCTCCTCAGAAACCCTATAGAAGGTCAGTCTGAGTCCCAATCAACTTGATGGCCACTTAACAGCAACAGCATGCATCTCATACTTGGTATTTCAGACTGAGTTTTAAGAGCCTTATTAAAAGTAATCCAAATGTAGATTTTAAAAAAGCAAAATAAATATCAGTTTTACACTATAAAAGTCAACTTAATGGGTAAGTTAAGGTTAGATTCTTGATGTAGAAGTTCAGACCTACCAGTTGCTCCTTGGAAACCCTCTACAGGGTCACTATGAATCGGAACTGATTTGACACCACTCAATAACAAACTACAACAAAACTTGAAACATGTCAAATTGTTATGGAGCCCTGGTGGTGCAGTGATGAAATATTGGTCTGCTAACTGAAAGGGCAGTGATTCAATGCCATCAGACACTTTTTTGGGAGGAAGTTGGCTTCTGTAAAGATTGTTGTTGTTGTTAAATGCTATGGAGTCAGTTCTGAATCATAACAACCCTGTATAGACATTCCAAGGAGTAGCTGGTGGGTTTGAACCGCTACCCTTGCAGTTCAAGCTGACCTTTCAATCTAGTGCATCATCCTGCAGTGCCACACCACCTTGGACAACCCACGGGGCAGTTATGCTCTGTCCTATAGGGGTGCAATCTGTCAGAATCAGTTCAACACAAACCGGTTTGGTTTGGTCCTTAAAGCACAGTTTTGTAGTGCTCTTTTTCAGTGATTACTGTTATTAGTTGTCATAGATGATTTGCCTAATGCAGTTCAAGCATTTTGCATGCATCATTTATTCATGATAATACTACAAAGCATGTAGTAAACAATTTCACCTTGTTTTAAAGGTGAAAAATGAGGGACAGATTGCTTTAGAAACTTGTCAAAGTCATAGAATTATTAACTGCTAGGGCTAGGATTCCAATAGATTTTTCAAAGAAAAAAACCTTGTAATGAGTCTTACTATTTGGTCTTTAGAGGAAAATGCTGGAAAGGTATTCAAGATTATAATATAAGCAGCTACATCATTCTTAATTAAAAAAATGCATACATTCAACATTTTAGGAATTGTTTTAATTAGAGTGTGAGTATACTACATGTTTTCTTCTAATTATCTGTTCTCTAATGAGATATTAATAAAACAATAATTTTAGAAAGAAAAAAGAAACTCTATTTGCCAACATGAGTTACTAGGTTTTAGAGATCATTTTACTTAAGCCCAGCTGCAAGAGATACATCATTTATTTTTAAGGATAGAAATTCTACTTTTGGTCCAAAAGGAATAGAAAAAAAAAAAAAAAAAAACTAAGCAAATTCATTACTCACCAAGAAATGGACCAATTTTAAAATGACTAAATAAAATGTACATTTCCCACAGTCAACAAGGGAATTATTTCTCATAGTGATCTTCTATAGGGCTTCCAACATTCTTGCGGAACACACAGACTCATCTTTCTCCTTTAGGAAACTGGTAGGTTTGAACTTGAAGTGAGCAGTCTAGTAGTGCTTATCCTACAGAGCCATCAGTGCTCCTTAAAAATATCAACCTACAAACTTTCATAGATTAATTTTATAAAACTGTAAAGACAGAACCTCATGCTATTTGAAATTTTTAGGAGCAGAGAATAAAAGAAGTCTGAAAACAATTTTTTAAAATAGAGAGCATACCTTTTATATACACTCATTGATATCACAGCATCACAAAACAAAACAGACCAATTCCAATTATATATAAAGACATAAGTATTTACAAGATATTTTCGGATACACCTCAACTGACATTTTTATCAGGAATACAAAGGCAGTTGAAAATCTCAACAGTTACTAATCTATAATTCAGCAATCTATAAGGAAAATTGAATACAATGGCACTCCCCAGAAAGCTGGCAAGGTATTTGATAAAATTAAGCATCAATGTACAATTAAAAAATGAAATGTTAATGAAGAGCAAACATAGTCACAACTCATCTGTCAGTGTCTTGTCCTATGGTAGCTTGTATGTTGTTATGATTCTGGAAGTTGTACCATGGGTATTTTAAATACCAGCAGTGTCACCCATGGAAGATAGGTTTCAGCTGAGCTTCCAGATGAAGACAGACTAGGAAGAAGGAGAGACAGACTGTTTCCAAATATTTAGTCACTGGAAACCTTATGAATAGCAGTGGACCACTGTCAGCACCAGAATATTGAATATTGAAACATGATGAAGAGCACCAGAATATTGTCAGATATGCTGCTGAGTCCTGGTTTGGCACTGTGGATTAGTGTGCTGGACTGCAAAGTCAGCTTGAACTACAAGGTTGGCAGTTCAATTTCACCAGCTGCTCCTTGGAAACATGGGTCAGAACTGACTCAACGGCACTTAGAAACAACAACATACTGCTGGAAGAGGATCCCTTCAGGTTGGAAGGCACTCAAAATACAACTAGGAAAGAGCTACCACCTCTAAGTAGAGTAAACCATGATGTTGCGAATGGAGTAAAGTCTTCAGGACCTTAATTTGCTGATGGGGCACAACTCAAAATGAAGAGAAACAGCTGTACTATCCATTAGTAATCAGAACATGGATGCATGAAATATGAATCTAGGAAAATTGGAAATTGTCAAAAATGAAATGGAATGCATAAACACTGATATCCTAGGCATAAATGGATCGGTATTGGCCGTTATGAAACAGACAATCAAATGGTTTACAATGCAGGGAATGACACATTGAAGAGGAATGGTGTCACATCCATCATCAAAAAGAACATACATGTTCTGTATTGAAGTGCAATGCTGTCTGTATAGGATAATATCCATAGCCTACAAGGAAGACCAGTTAATACCACTGTTATGCAAATACACACATCAACCACTAGAGCCACTGATGATGAAATAGAAGAATTCTACCAAGTTCTTCAGTCTCAAACTGATCAAATATGCAATCAAGATTTATTGATATTATGACTGGAATGCAAAGGTTGGACACTATGAGGAAGGAACAGTAGTTGGAAAATATGGCCTTGGTGACAGAAACAATGCTGGAGATCACATCATAAAATTTTGCAAGACTTATGGCTTCTTAATTGCAAATATATTTTTTAAACAGCATAAAAAATTACTATACACTTGGGCCTCATAATGTGGAACACACAGAAATCAAATTGACTACATCTGTGGAAAGAGACAGTATAAAAGCTCCATATCATCAGCTCCATATCCCATAAGGTCAGGGACAGACTGTGGAAAAGACTACCAATTGCTCATATGCAAGTTCAGGTTGAAGCTGAAGAAAATTAAAACAAATCAATGAGATCCAAAATATGACCTTGCACATACCCCACCTGAATATAGAGATCACCTGAAAAATAGATTTGATACATTAGACATTAAAGACCGAAGTCCAGAAAAGTTGTGGGATGACATCAAGAACATCATACAGGAAGAAAGCAAAAGGTCATTAAGAAGACAAGAAAGAAGGAAAAGACTAAAATGGATGTTAGAAGAAACTCTGAAACTTGCTTTCCATTATAGAGATGTTAAAGCAAGTGAAAGAAATGAGGAGATAAAAGAGCTGACCAAAAAAATGGAAAGGGCAGCTCTAGAAGACAAAGTGAAATATTATAATGAAATGTATGAAGACCTGGAGTTAGAAAACCAAAAGAGAAGAATACACTCAGCATTTCTCAAGCTGAGGGAACTGAAGGAAAAAATTCAGATCTTGACTTGAAGTATTGAAGAATTCTATGGACAAAATATTGAATGATGCAGAGAACATCAAAAAGAGTTAAAAGGAATACACAGAGTTACTATACCAAAAAGAAATGGTTGATGTTCAACCATTTCAAGAGGTAGCACATGATTAAGAGGCTATGATACTGAAAGAAGAAGTCTGAGGTGTCTTGGAGGCATTGGCAAAGAACAAGGTTCTAGGACTTGATGGAATACAAATTGAAATCTTTTAACAAACTGATGTGGCCAACTGACTAGAAAAGATCCGTATTTGTGCCCATCCAAAGCAAGATGTCCCAACATAATGCAGAAATCATCAGACAATATCATTAATGTCACATGTGAGTAAAATTTTGCTAAAGATGACACAAAAATGGCTGCAACCAAACACTAACAGAGAACTTCCAGAGGTTCAAGCTGGATTTAGAAGAGGAAGTGAATGAGAGATATTTTTGCTGATGTCAGATGTATCTTCATTGAAAACAGAGAATACCAGAAAGATGTTTAACTGGGCTTTATTGACTACACAATTGTGTGGATAATAACAAGCTATGGACAACATTACAGAGAATGAGTATCCCAGAACACTTAATTGTGCTCCTGAAGAATCTGTGCATAAATCAAGAGGCAGTTGTTCAAATAGAACAAGGGAATACAGAATGATTTAAAATTAGGAACTGTATGCATCAGCATGCCCTTCTGTCACCAAACTTGTTCAATCTGTATGCTGAACAAATTATCCAAGAAGTTGGTCTATATGTAGAAATATATGGCATCAGGATTGGAGGAAGACTCATTTACAAACAGCAATATGCAGATGATACAACCTTGATTGCTACAAGTGAGAAAACTTAAAATACTTACTGATGAAGATCAAAGACCACAGTCTGTGGTATGGATTGTACTTTAAGTTTAAGAAAACAATAACTCTCATCACTGGACCAATAAACAATATCCATATTAATGGGAAAAGAGTGGAACGGTCAAAGGTTTCATTTTGCTTGGATCAACCATTAACGCTCATGGAAGCAGTAGTCAAGATATCAAAAAAACATATTGCATTAGGCAAATCTGCTGCACAGGACCTCTTTAAAGAATTCAAAAGCCAACATTTCAGTTTGAGGACCAAGGTGCGCCTCATTCAACAATGGTATTTTCAATAGTCTCATATGAATGTGAAATTTAGAAAACGAATAATGAAGACTGTAAAAGAATTGATACATTTGAGTTATGGTGTTGATAGAAAATATTAAAAGTACCATGGATTGTCAAAAAGAACAAACAGATCTGTTTTGGAAGAATATAGATAGAGTGCTCCTTGGAAGCCAGGATGGCCAGACTTCGTCACTCATACTTCAGATATATTATCTGGAGGGACCAGTCCCTAGAGAAGGATATCATGTTTAGTAAAGTGGAGGGTCTAAAAAACAGAGGAACACCCCCCAATAAGATGGGTTGGCACAGTGGAAGCAGCAACGGGCCCAGACGTAGCAACGTTTGTGAGGTTGGCACAGAATAGGTAGTGTTTTGTTCTGTTGTGCTTAATAGGTCTGTATGAGTCGGGACCAACTCGATGTCACCTAACAACAGCAACATAGTCTTTTTGTTGTTGCTAAGGTCTGCCAAGTGGGTTATGACCCATAGCAACCCTGTATAGTATTTCCAAGGAGCAGCTTGTAAATTTGAACCACCAATCTTGTGGTTCAAATCGACTTTGAAGTCCAGTGCTTTATCTTACAGTACTACACCAGTACTCCAATAAAGACTCAAAAAAGATATAGTCCTAATGCCATTGTCTAGCTAACATTCATTTATTTCTATTACATGATAAAAAGTGTCTCAGACCAAATACAATCCAATCTTTCTGTCTAGAGCTATTTCTTTCTCTTCTTTGTCCTGTATGTTTTTCTGTGATAAAAATGCCCCCTTTTTTGCTCCCCAACTTCCACATGCTAATGCCCTTTTATAGGTGTTGTTAAATGCTGTTGAGTCAATTTGGACTCATAGCTGTTCTTCATAGGGTTTGCAAGGAATCACTGTTGGATTTGAACCTCCAACCTTGTGGCTAGCAGTCTGGTTGTTATCCCACAATGCCATGCCCTAGAAACCTTTAATCTAATCATACGATTTTAGCTCTTGAAACCTAACCAGTCCCAACCTGCTTGTCACACATAAATCTTCTTTTACAATTCCACTTTGTTGGAGCCTAGGTGTACTGGTTTAATCCCCTGTGTGACCCTAACATGCTTTAGTTTCCTCTTGGACATGTGAGCACTAAATTCTGTATATTTTCTGTCTTTCCTCTTTGAATCTGAGATTCTGGTGATACTCCTGTTAAACTATACATGACACCCACTGATCTCTGTTGTGTCAAATTTAAGACAACCACTATTTTTAGTTTTAAGACTGTAAATTAGTTTTGTCTGATTTTGAACTATAAATGGTATGCTTTGTCTGTACTGTATCTGCCTTATTCTGCTTAACATGTTGGTGAGACTGAAATATGCTTTTATATTGAGCACAAAGTCATTTAGTCTCCATGCTGCATAATTTTTAATTGCATAAAAATACTACATGTTACCTATTCTGCTGCTAAAGAACCTCAAGGTTATTTCTCATTTCTGGCTATTACAAAGGCAACTGCTGTAATATTCTGCCTGTGTCTTTTTCTGACCACAAATGCACATTTCTACTGAATATACACCTAAGAGAGCAATCACTGGGTCATAACATATGCGTTGGCTCAATTTTTATGGATCTAAACAAATGGGTCTCAAAGTGAATCTCCAGTTTGAACTTCCTCCATCAATGCTTGATATTTCCCATTGGTAAACATTGTTGCCAATACTTTGTCTTCTTAGTCTCTTTAATTTCAGCTATTTTGGTAACTGTATAGTTATTTTTATTTAAGTTTTATTAACTTATTTAAGTTTCATTTGACCTGTAACAAAAAATATCAAGCATATTTTCATTCATGCACTAGTTACTTAGATAACCACCTTTTTATCAACTACAATCTTTCCTTTGTTTATTGAGATGTAATTTATTGGTTCAATTGTGAGGATTTTCATCTTTTTTACATTGAAGGGCAGCCTATACTGAAGGCTGTAGGCTTTGATCTTCATCAGTATTTTATGTCCTCTTCATTTCCAGCAAGCAAGATGTGTCATCTGCATATCACAGTTTGTTAAGGGGTCTCCCTCCAATTCTTATGCCATGTTCATCTTCATATGCTCCAATTTCTCAAATTATGTGCTCAGCATTCAGATTGAATAAGTACGGTGAACGGATTTGCTGATTTTAAACTATTCAGTATTTCTATGTTCTGTTTGAATGGCAGCTTCTTTTATCTATGCACAGGTTTCTCACGAGCACAAGTAAGTGTTCTGGAATATCCATTATTCACAATGTTATCCATAGTTCGCTATGATCCACACAGTTGAATGTCTTTGAATAGTCAATAAAACATAAGTTAGCATCTTTCTGGAAAGGTCTACATTCAGTCACGATCTATATGACATCGGCAATGAAATCCCTCATTCCATGTCCTCTTCTGAATCAAGATTGAAGATTTAGCAACTCTTTTTCAGTGTACAGCTGCAACAGTTTTAGAATTATCATCAGAACAATTTTCCTGTAGTGGCACAGTGGGCTAACTGGTAGGCTGCTAACTAAACACTGGGCAGTTCAGACTCAACAGTTGTTCAATGTACGAAAGATAAGGCAGTCTGCTTACGTAAAGATTTAGAAACCCTATAGAAAATTTGTACCTTGTTCTATATGGTCATTATAAGTTGGAATTGGTTCAATGCAGTGAATTTGATTTAGTTTTTGAATACTTGTGAAATTTTTTAACCACTTTTGTGTGAGAAACCAATTCATTTTGTATTTTTTCCAAATTATATTGTTTGTGAAACATAATTTTGATCATGAAGATGAAGATGATGACAATAATGGTGATGCTGAATCTATTCCACCTATTCAGAATATGGGTAAATTTGGTATTTGTTCCAACAAGGCTCTGAAAGACAGTAATCTTTTCATTTATTTGCTTCTACATAATGTAAAAAACATTATCTTATAAATTTATGAATATATATATATATATTGTTGTTGTTGTTAAGTACAGTAGAGTCGGTTCTGACTCATAGTGACCCTGCACAAGGTTTCCGAGGCTGTAAATCTTTATGGGAGCAGAGAGCCTCATCTTTCTCCAGTGGAATGGCTGGTAGTTTCAAACAGCTGACCTTGAGGTTAGCAACCCAAGTTGTAACCACTACACTATATATATACTCATAAATTTATAAAATAATGCTTGCCTATCATGTTGTTATTGTTGTTGTTATGTGCCCTGGAGTCTGTTCCGACTCATAGCGACCATGTGTAGGGTTTCCAAGGCTATAAATCTTTATGGGTGCAGAAAGCCTCATCTTTTTGCCGCGGTGCAGAGGCAAGTAAATGAAAATTATTGCTATTTCTCAGAGCCCTGTTGGAACAAAAACTATATATATATAGTAGTCCTGGTGTTGTGCTGTGGGCTAATGCTTCAGATTTCAAAGTCATTTGAACTGCAAGGTCGGTGGATCAAGCTCATCAGCTGCTCCTTGGAAACCCTATACAGGGTTGCTATGGGTTGGAGTCAACTCAACAGCACTTAACAACAACTATATATATATATATATATATATATATATTTAAATTTCAGATTATATTTATATGCTTTTAGATTTTCATTTGGTTCTTTCCCATAGTTTCTATTTTTCTGCTGAAATTTCCTTTCTTCCACTGTCAGCTTATATTAGTTTATATATTTTAGCATAGTAATAATAATTGCTTTAAATCCTTTTCTGATAATTCCAATACCTAGTCATCTCACAGTATGTTTTCTAGTATTGTCCTTTCTCTTAGTAATAGTTTACATCTTCTTTCTTCATATATCAAGAAATTTTGGATTGCATTCTGACTATATTAAATGACACATTGTAAAGATTATAGATTCTGTTGTATTATTTAAGAGTTTTTGTTTTCTTTATAAAGCAGTTTATTTGGCTGGACTCAAACTGCATACTCTATCTTTCTTGAAGTAGGTTATGGTTGTTAAGTGCCACTGAGTTGTTTCTGACTCATTGGCACCCTGCATAGGGTTCTGGAAGAGCGACTGCTGAGTTTGAACCTCTGACTTTGTGGTACAAACTGACCTCCAGTCTAGTGCACATCCTACAGCATCATACCATGACTCCCATGAAGTATGTAGCAGCTCAGATTAATTTCATTTCTTTTAGTCTTAGATGGCTTGAAGGCTTCTTCGTACATGTGTGAGTCAAAAGACAAGCAGCTGTTGTTGTCAGGTGCCATCGAGTCGGAACCGACTCATAGCGACTCCATGCACAGCAGAACGAAACAATGTTCGATCCTGGGCCAACCTCACCACCGCTGCCACCCCCGAGTCCATCAATGATGCCACCTGGCCGATCCATCTCGTTGGAGGTCTTCCTCTTTTTCTCTGACCCTCCACCCTACCCAGCATGACATCCTTCTCCAACGATTGTTTCCTCCGGACTACATGTCCAAAGTAGGAGAGACGAAGCTTAGCCATCCTGGCCTCCAAGGAGCACTCTGGCTGCACTTCTTCCAAAACAGATCTATTGGTTCTTTTGGCAGTCCATGGCACCCTCAGTATTCTCCTCCAACACCACAACTCAAAGGCATCAATTCTTCTATGATCCTCTTTATTCACTGTCCAGCTTTCGCATCCATATGAGGCTATTGAAAACACAATGGCCTGGGTCAGGCGCACCCTAGTCCTCAAGCTGACATCTCTGCTCTTCAATACTTTAAAAAGTTCCTGTGCAGCAGATTTGCCCAGTGCAATACGTCGTCTGATCTCTTGACTGCTACTTCCGCGAGTGTTGATAGTTGATCCAAGAAGAATGAAGTCCTTGACAACTTCAATCCTTTCTCCATTGATAAGAATGTTGTTTATTGGTCCAGTGGTGAGGATTTTTGTTTTCTTGACATTGAGATGCAATCCATATCGAAGGCTGTGCTCTTTAATCTTCATAAGTAAATATTTCAAGTCCTCTTCACTTTCAGCGATCAAGGTTGTATCATCTGCATATCGCAGGTTGTTAATGAGTCTTCCACCAATCCTGATGCCACGTTTTTCTTCATAGAACCCAGCTTCTCGTATTATTTGCTCAGCATACAGGTTGAACAAGTATGGTGAAAGAATACAACCCTGTCTCACACCTTTCCCAATTTTAAAACTTTCAGTGTTCCCATGTTCTGTTCGAACAACTGCTTCTTGGTCTAGGTACAGATTTCTTAGAAGTACAATTAAGTGTTCTGGAATACTCATACTTCTCAATGTTGTCCATAGCTTGTCATGATCCACACAATCAAAAGCCTTTGCATAGTCAATAAAGCACAGGTAAACATCCTTCTGATATTCTCTGCTTTCAGCCAAGATCCATCGGACATCAGCAATGATATCTCTCGTTCCACGGCCTCTTCTGAATCCAGCTTGAACCTCTGGAAGTTCTCTGTCAATGTATGACTGTAGCCGTTTCTGTATTACCTTGAGCAAAACTTTGCTTGCTTGAGATATCAAAGAGATTGTCCGATGATTTCCACATTCCGTTGGGTCACCTCTCTTTGGAATGGGCACAGACATTGATCTCTTCCAATCAGTCGGCCAGACAGTTGTCTTCCAAATTTCTTGGCAGAGATGAGTGAGTGCCTCCTGTGCTGCCTCACTTTCCTGAAAGACCTCAATTCTTATTCCATCAATTCCTGGTGCCTTGTTCTTTGCCACTTGGGTAGAATTTATACATACCATTTAGGGTCCTACCCATCTGACTTTCTTTTGTAAGGTTTGCCCCATTAAATTCCAGTTCCTATAACTGTAATTATGCTGAACCATACCCTCTGATTCTTCAATTTGGTATGATGGCAGGATTTCTATCAAGGGTTTGATAAGTTATCAACTGAGGTTTGACTTTAACTTAAATCCAGTAACAACATAAGAATTTCTGACCTAGCATTGCCTTTACTCATGTGACAACTCCACTCTAGAGAAGTTTCCCCCTCCAGTTATATATGTATATTTAGATTTTATAGTTGTGATATGTGCAAGAGTGGCTTTTACAGGAGGTCACTTTGCCTTTCCAAAGGCAGACACCACACAAGTTTCTAATGTTTAAAATTCTGAGCATGGAATTAGCAGCCTAAGCAATATGGAAATTATTGTTAGATGTTAAGTGAAACTTGAAGACAAGAAAGAACACTACAATGTGTGCTATTACTCTTAGTCCCCTGCTCAGGGGAAGAAGACATGTGTAGGTGGTTGAAAGCATCCTCCCAAATACTCACCTAATCACAGGCATATTTTCTCCTAGTCAGACATGTGGGAAAAAAAAAAAAAAAAAGTCCTAATGCTGTTGCCTAGCTTTCATGCATTTTAATGTTTCTTCCACAAATAAAGCTAGAGTATTGTTTCATATACAATGCAATTAAGCAAATAATTATACTTCATTTTTGTTGCTGTTGTTAAGTGCCATCCAGTCGGCTCCTATGCATAGCAAACTTGTATAGGGTTTCTGAGGTGTGGCTGTTGAGTTTGAACCACCAACCTTGTGGTTCAAACTGACCTTGTAATCTCACAGCACCACACCAGGATTACAATGATACTACATAACTCTCCTTAAAGATAGATTTGGGTGTTTGATAATTTTTAACGTATTTTGTTTAACTCTCTTTTTCTTACACACTTCTATTCATGTTTTTGCCTGAATCACTCTCATGATGTCTGGGCTATTGGATTTCCATTGTTTGATAAGAAATTAAACTGGAGAAAGCAAGCAAGAGAATGAGAATGAGGATCACATGCAGTCCAGTTTATCCAATGGTGCCACACCAACCCAATTTCAATGTACTGGTATTAAACACTTGTGTATACTTCTTGTTATTGTTGGGTGCCATCGAGTTGGTACCGACTCCTAATGAGGTAATTATTATTTTATTTACTCACAGTAATTGAATATCCTATATTTTAGAGAAATTTCATATATTAGAAAGAACTTAAAGTTACTGTTATTTTATTATTCTCTTATATAGTCCCCTGTCATTTGGTCAGTGTTTAACAAAAGAATGATTTTAGAGTTATTAAATAATTTATTCATGTAAAACTGATCATTCAGGTAAACAAATGTTTTTATTTTTTATTTCTTTGCCTCTTAGAACAAAAACAAACCAAAGGGTTGTTGTTTGTTGTTGTTACAGTCCATCAAGTTGGTACCGACTCATAGAGACCCTATGCACAACAGAACGCAACACTGCCCGGTCCTGGGCCAATCTCACAATTGTTGCCACACTTGAGCCCATTGATGCTGCCACTTTGCCAATCCATCTCACTGGGGGTCTTCCTCTTTTTCTCTGACCCTCCATCTTACCAAACATGATATCCTCCAGTGACTGATCCCTCCTAACAATATGTCCGAAGTATGAGAAATGAAGGTTGGCCATCCTGGCCTCCAAGGAGCACTCTGGCTGCACTTCTTCCAACACAGATCTGTTGGTTTTTTTGGCAGCCCATGGCACTTTCAATATTCTCACTCCAATAAAAAGGTTAAGTAATAGGTAATCATCAGTAAGAATACTTGAATCTACTGCCTTAACTGAATTTTACATGTAAAATAAAATTTAAACCTGGATAGAAACCAATATTGAAATGAAGTACAAAGAAATAGTAGCTCATTAAATTTTCAATAGTCAAAACAATCCTTCCAAACTTTACTTTACACCAAGCTATATTTACTTTTATAACTTATTGTTTCACAAAATAAACTTTTGTTTCTTTTTTTATATTATTGAGAGTGATAGCTTATTTTTGACATTAATTTTGGAGAGTCTCCCACCTCCCACTTAGACACATTAGTGTTTTTTTCCATCTGTTGGAAAACTACATAAAATAGGAACTGTTGTCCATTATGCATAACAGAAATAGCAAATGCAAAGACTTAGCCCAGTCATTGCAATATTAAATATTATGTCTTTTTACTTTCAGTACATGTATTTATTTAAAACAAGTCGTAAAATTTAAATTAAGCATTTGACTATACATTTTTTAAATTGGCTAAATTAATTAGATAAGTTAGTAATTAAGAAAGAAACCCTGGTGGCATGGTGGTTAAGCACTCTGAGACTGATTGAAATGTCAGTGGTTTGAACCCACCATCCTTTCCATGGCAGAGAGATGTGACAGTCTTCTGCCATAGAGATTCCAGTCTTGGAAACCCTACAAGGAAGTTTTATTTTATCCTATAGGGTCAGAATGAGTTGAAATTGACTTTACTGCAATGAGTGGATTAATCAGGAAAATATCCAGGTATATGAATATTTTTAATTTTGCATTTGTTTTCAATCACTTCTTGGGATTTGAGATTATATAAAATCAATAAACTAATTCCATGTGACAGGAAAATCTTTAAAACACTGATTAATCCAGATTCATTATTTTAATATCAGTAAAAGGAATTCATACAGATAAGTTTAAAACAAGTAAGATATTATACAAGAGACAATAATTTATAGATAAATACACAAAAAAATAATTGAAACGGTGTCATGCAGTGAATTATCTGATATGGCCCTTGTATTCATAATCTTTGTAACTCTCACCAAATGTCTAGGCTGTTGTTGTTGTTATGGGTTCTGACTCTTAGCAACCCTGTATAGGGTTTCTGCGGAGTGGCTGATGGGTTCGAATTGGCAATCTTGAAGTTCAAACCTACTTTGTGCTTCAATGCTTTATCCTACAGCCCTCTACTAGGACTGTGCAAATGTTAAATGCTTATGGCCCACCAAGAGGACTGATAGCTTGCTAATATTGTAAATAAGGTACATGGTACTTTTGTGGTGTGGAGCCATAAAAACAAGCTGTATGGAATCCTAACATACGGATTGGTCAGTTTTCCCAATCCATTAGGTTTAAAATGAGCTATTCCAGAGTCAGATATGGGGAGCTGACTACCACTAACAAAGAAGAGCAAGCAGTGGAGTGCAACCTGAGATCCCATACTGAACCTCTTTAATTAAGGAGACAGAGAACCAGAAATGGCGAGAGACAGCAAGAAGCCATGACAGTCTGTGGGTGCAAAAAGCTGGGGGCCTTTGGGCAGGAGGCTTGCTGGTGAAGTGGGCTGTCTCTAGGCATTTAATGGGGGGTGGGTCTGTGTTTGCCAATCTAAGGAGCAAGAATCGTTGAGTGACTTTGGGTCAATGCTTACTGGTATAGTAGAGTGCCTTTGGACATTCATCAGCAGAGCTGAAAGAGGTTTTGTAGCATTTGCCCATGCAGGGCAGAGGCCAACGAGCCATAGGGCAGAATGGCTGGACTAGAGAGAAGTGTGCCTGTGAGTTTACAGGAGGTGTTATGATTGAAGAATAACATCCTAAGTGTTTTAAATCCTGACTTGTAACCAGTTACTTGTCTAGTAAACACTGTGATTGTGAGCATTATCTGTGAGTTCTGTGTGGCCATTGAAATGGTGGTTGGTGGCATAATTAGTAAAAAGTTTGTAAAAGGGAGTTACATTTGCCCTCTGCTTTAGAGGAATAGAACTTGGGCTGATGATGATGGTGCTTTTTCTCCTTATCTGTTTATGAAGCTAGAGGTTAGACACTGCTTCCATGCCATTTTTACATATGGTGACATGCTCTATAAATAGAAACACAACAAACTAATATCATGTGCACAATGTTGTGTGATTTCATTTTTTCATGTAGACAAGAACTGATATAATACTTCTAATTTATTGATTATTCATTATATAATATTTTGCATTTATAACCATAGTAAACAAATCTACTAACAAACTATCTTAAGTATTGTTGTTGTTAGGTGCTGTCGAGTTGGTTCTGACCCATAGTGACCCTGTGTAAAAGAGAACAAACACTAACCAGTCCTGCGCCATTCTCACAATTGCTGCTATGCATTAGCCCACTGCTGCTACCATTGTGACAATCCATCTCACTGGGGTATCCTTCCTTTTTTGCTAGCCCTCCATTTTACCAAGTGTGATATCCTTCTCCAGGGACTGCACTTTCTCTCTCCTTTGCTAACTAACCATGCTGCCCTTCCCCATTGACTGGCCCCTCCTGATAACATGTCCGAAGTATGTAAGATAAAGTCTGGCCATCTTGGCTTCTAAGGAGCATTCTGATTGCACTTCCTCCAACATACACTTGTTGGTTCTTCTTGAGAAGAATATTAAAAGTATCATGTACTACCAGAAGAGCATACAAATCTGTACTTAAAGAAATGCAGCCAGAATGCTCCTTAGGAGCCAAGATGGCCAGGCTTCATCTCTTATGTTTCAGACAGATCATCAGAAGGAGCCAGTCCCTGATGGAGGGCATCATGGTTGGCAAAGTGGAGGGACAGTGAAAAAGATACACCCAACAAAATGGACTGACACAGTGACAGCAGCAATGGACTCAAGTATAGCATGAATTGTAAGGATGATGCAGGATTGAGAGGTGTTTTGTTCTGTTGCACCTAGGGTCACTATGGGTCAGAACTGACTTGACATCACTTAAAAACAACTGTGTGAATACTTTCCTTAATATATACCTCTACTTATATATGCATTTATATGCTGTGGAATCCTGGTGAGATACCACAAATTCAGCAGTTCAAACCCACCATTCGTTCCTTGGAAACCCTATATTGGATTGCTGTAAATTCGAATCAACTTGATAGCACTTAACAGCAACATCTAAGCATCTTAAGTTTTGCTTCTCTAAAGAACTCAAGAAAGGTATGTGCACAGATCAGATACTTCTCTGACATAATGAAACATCCTGCAAGATTATTTGGGATTGGAGACTTTGGAACTTAGACTCATGTAACAGTTCAGTCAATTCGATCTACAAAGTTATTGTTTTGTTTCTGAGTTCAGTGAGTATTGTGTGGGGTCTGAAAAGCTTGCAAGCCCTCATTTAAGGTATAATTATTGGTCTCTACACATTAAGAATGATGCAAAAAGGAGAAAACCAAAGTGTCAGAGAAGAGACTCACGTAAGGACTAATAGTCATTGTCTCATCTTCCATGAGTCTAAAAGAAATAGATAGTGCCTGGCTACCATGCTGATCAGGACCACAGTAGAGTGACCCTGATAAAATGAGAGAGACATATAGAAGAGAAGTCAAATTCTTAAGAACTCCAGACTTACTGAACCTGCTAGCCTAGAAGACTCCCTGAGAGTATTGCCCTTAGAAAATCTTTAAACCTAGAACCCAAATTATTCCCTGACATCACCTTTTAGTGAATTAACAGATTGGTGCACAAAATAAAAGATATTACCCATGGTTTCAGTGATCCCTTAAAAAACACACACATCTATATGACATCAAAAGATCAACAATTGAGATGAGAAGATAAGTGGCTTTTATCCAAAATGAGAAGAGACTAGAACACTGGAAAGTGAACAACAGGATGGCCATTAAAGAGAATGTTGACACATTGTGAACAATGCAACTAGTGTCACTGAATAATTTATGTATAAACTGTCAAATGAAAACTATTTTGTTGTATAAATGTTTATTGAAAACACAATAAAATATTATTAAAACAAGTAAGCAAAAAACGATATTATGTAATAAAAAGTATCTGAGAGAGGCTATTGTTGATAGTTGTTAAGGGAATGACTGAATTTTAATTGAACTGATGTACTGTATTGTTTAGAATGCATGTACAACTTCTGTAATAAAGTCCCAACTGTATAGTAACAGTTTAAACCAAATATTTCACTGACATGTAACAGTCTTTAGATAAATAGCCCATGTCATTGGGGTCCATTTGTCATCTGCCTTCCATAGGACATTGTCCTTATCTTCATGTCAGTAATTATTCAGCATCTGAATCTGAAATCGATCAAACATACAATCAACATGTATAGCTCATTACTGGTGATTGGAATGCAAATGAAAGGATCATTTCAAAGACCAGGCAGAAAGAAAGGGTAAAGGATAAGGGAAACATATGATCTTTCAATTTAAGGCCTTGACTTGGAATTTACACATGTCCATTTACATCCTAAGGAGCTCTGGTAGCGTAATGGTTACGAGTTGGGCTGCTAACCTCAAGGTCAGCAAATCAAAACTACCAGCTGAGACTTTCTGCTCCCATAAACATTTACATCCATGGAAACTGTATACAGTGTCACTATAAGTTGTAACTGACTCCATGGCACGTAACCAACCAACCAGCCAACCATTTATAGCCTACTGGCCAACATCCAGTCACATAGACATACCTGATTAAAGTGAAATTGAAAAAGGGTACCTTCATTTTAACCATATAAGATTTGGAGTTTCATTGTTAAAGATTCAATTGAGTGGACATTTAGGAGACCATCAAACTTCTACCACGGACTTGAATGGTCCATGGTCAATCATGTCAAGAGGCAGCATCTGATCAAGAACCAAAGGTACTGTGGGAAGAAGTACAAGGGGCATGGAAGGCATCTGCGAAGAATGAAACTCCAGAAATTTATGGAATACTAATTGAAACCTTTCAACCAACTGATGTAGTACCAGAGACACTTACCCATCTATGTCAAGAAATTTGGAGGACAGCTACCTGTCTAACTGACAGGAAGAGATTCATATTTGTGCCCAATCCAAAGAAAGGAGATACAACAGAATGCAGAAATCATCTGTCAATACAACTAATATCACATACAAGTAAGATTTTGCCAAACATAATTAAAAAATGGCTACAGTAGTATATTGACAGGGAACTGCCAGAGGTTCAAGTTGGATTCAGACGAGGACATGGAATGAGGGATGTCATTCTTGATGCAGATGAGGACATGGAACTTGGATAAAAGCAGACAATACTTGTGCTTTATTGTCTATGCAAAGGCTTTTGAATGTGTGGATCATGACAAGCTATTGACAACATTGCACAAAATGAGTACTCTGGAGCACTTAATTGTGCTTATGAAGAAACTGTACAAAGACCAAGAGACAGTTGTTCAAACAGAAAAAGGGGACACTTTTTGAAATCAAGAAATGTGTGCACCAGGGTTGTATTCTTTCACCACATATATTCAATCTGTATGCTGAGCAAATAATCCAAGAAGCAGGACTATATGAATTAGAACATGGCATCAGGATTGGAGGAAGACTCATTAAAAACCTGCAATATGCAGATGATACAATCTTGTTTGCTGAAAGGCAAGAGGACTTAAAATACTTGCTGATGAAGATAAAAGACCACAGCCTTCAGTATGGGTTGCACCTCAATATAAAGAAAACTCAAATCCTTATCACTTGACCAGTAAATATTATCATGATAAATGCAGGAAAGATTGAGTTGCCAAAAACTTCATTTTGGTTGGATCCACCATAAATACTCACAGAAGCAACTGTCAAGCTATTAAAAGTAACAATGAATGTGGCAATTCTGTTGCACAAGACCTCTTTAAAGTATTCAAGATAAAATATGTCAGTTTGAGAAGTAATATGTGCATTCAATAGCATCATATGCATGTGAAAGTTGGACAATGAATAAGGAAGATCCCTAAAAGAATTGATATATTTGTTATGGTGTTGGAGAAGAATATTACAAGTACTATGGACTGCCCACATAAAAAGGAATATTTGGAGGATTGGAAGGCTTATAGCTAGGGGAATTTGTAGGAGAATCAAGAAATCCATTGTTTTCTATTGCAAGACACCCAGCTATTCCCGGAGACGCCATCATGGGAACGAACATCTTGATTGAATCAGGATTGATATCGAAATTTAAAGTGACAGTTTCAACATAAAACCAAATGACTACCACTCGTCTGTCTGTCATGCTGTGGTGGCTTGAGTTGCTGTGATTCTGAGGGCTATGCCACTGGTATTTTAAATAACCAGCAGGGTCACCCATGGTGGGCAGGTTTCAGATGAGGTTCAAGACAAAGACAGACTAGGAAGAAATAGTGAAGAACTACTTCCAAATAGTTAGTCACTGAAAACCTTATGAATAGCATAGAAACACTGTCAGATACAGGGCCGGATAATGAGGCCCTCAGGCTGGGGAAGAGATGCTTCCTCAAAGTATAGTTGACCATGATGACGTGAATGGAGATAAGCTCGTGGGAGAAAAGCCCACAGAACTTTCATTTGCTAATGGGGCACAACTCAAAATGAAGAGAAACAGCTTTAAATATCCAATGAAAATTGGAACATGGAATGTACGAAGTATGAATCTGGGAAAATTGGAAGTTGTCAAAAAAGAAATGGAATGCATAAACATCAATATCTTAGGCATTAGTTAGCTGAAATGGACTGGTATTGGCCATTTTGAATCTGACAACCACATGGTTTACTATGCAGGGAATGACAAATTGAAAAGGAATGGTGTTGCATTCATCATCAAAAGGAACATTTCCAGATCAGTCATGAGGTACAATGCTGTAAGTGATAGCTTAATATTCATGTGCCTACAGGGAAGCCCAGTTAATACCACTATTATTCAAATTTATGAACCAGCCACTAAAGCCAGTGAAGATGAAATAGAAGAATTCTACCAACTTCTTCAATCTGAAATCGATCAAACATGCATTCAACATGTATAGCTCATTACTGGTGATTAGAATGCAAACGTTGGGAGCAAAGAGGAAGGACCAGTTGTTGGAAAATATGGCCTTGGTGATAGAAATGATGCTGGAGAACAGATGATAGAATTCTGCAAAACCAAAGCCTTGTTCATTTCAAATACCTTCTTTAGACAGCATAACAGACGACTATACACATGGACCTCACCAGAAGGAACACAAAGAAATCAAATTGACTACCTCTGCGGAAAGAGAAGATGGAAAAGCTCCATATCATCAGTGAAAACAATACCAGGCACAGACTGTGGAGCAGACTATCAATTACTCATATGCAAATTCAAACTGAAACTGAAGAAAATGAAAACAAGTCCATGAGAGCAAAAATATGACCTTGAATTTATCTCACCTGAATTTAGAGATCATCTGAAGAACAGATTTGATACATTAAACACTAAAGACCGAAGAACAGAAGAGTTGTTGGATGACATCAAGAACATCATACGTGAAGAGAGCAAAAAGTCATTAAGAAGACAAGAAAGAAGGAAAAGATCAAAATGGATGTCTGAAGAGACTCTGAAACTTGCACTCCAGCATAGAGATGCTAAAGCAAATGGAAGAAATGAGGAGGTCCAAGAGCTGAACAGAAAAATTCAAAGATCAACTCGAGAAGATAAAGCCAAATATTATAATAAAATATGCAAATATTTGGAATCAGAAAACCAAAAAGGAAGAACACATTCAGCATTTCTCAAACTGGGGGAACTGAAGAAAAAAATTCAAGCCTCGACTTTTGTTATTGAAAGATTCTCTGGGCAAATTGTTGAATGATGCAGAAAGCATAAAGAGAAGATGTAAGGAATACACAGAGTCACTGTACCAAAAG
>NW_006408581.1:12926212-12934048 GCF_000296735.1 Chrysochloris asiatica | reverse complement strand
TGACCCAAGCCATGGTATTTTCAGTAACCTCATGGATGTGAAAGCTGGACAGTAAATAAGGAAGACCATAGAATAATTGATGTCTTTGAATTATGGTGTTGGAGGAGAATACTAAAAGTGCCATGGGCTGCTAAAAGAACCAATAGATCTGTTTTGGAAGAAGTGCAGCCAGAGTGCTCCTTGGAGGCCAACAAGGTCAAACTTCATCTCTCATATATCAGACATATTGTCAGGAGGGAACAGTCGCTGGAGAGGAATATCATGTTTGGTAAGGTGGAGGGTCAGAGAAAAAGAGGAAGACCCCCAATGAAACGATTGGCCAGGTGGCAGCATTGATGGACTCAAGTGTGGCAGTGGTAGTGAGGTTGGCCCAGGATCGAACTTTGTTTCATTCTGCTGTGCATGGGGTCGCTATGAGTCAGTTCTGAATCGATGGCACCAAACAACAACAATGGACAGCCAGAAGAACAAACAAGTCTGTGTTGGAAGAAGTACAGCTGGAAATCTCCTTAGAAGTCAGGAAGGGCAGACTTTGTCTCTCATACTTTGGGCGTATTTTCTGGAGAGATGAGTTCCTGGAGAAGGACATCATGCTTTGTAGAGTAGAAAGTCAGTGAAAAACAGGAAGACCCTCAATGAGATGGACTGGCAGAATGGAAGCAGCAATGGACTGAAGTGTAATGATGATTGTGAAGTTGGCACAGAACTATGCTGTGTTTTGTTCTGTTGCGTATAAGGTTGCTATGATTCAGAATTGACTCAACAACAACCACAAGGTTTTGGGGTTCCATTATTGAACATTCAATTGACTGAACTGACAGCTAAATTTCTACAAAAGGGTTGAATGACTGGAAGTAGAGAACCCATTAGACCCTTTGGGGCCCTTTTCTTGACTCTTCTGTTCAGAGCAACATATGTAAATATTTTCTTCTTTTATGGTCTATCATTCCTGGAGTTCATTGAGCTTCTTGAATGCTCATCATTCCATTTTTTGGGGTGTTAAGAACTTCCAGCAGCTCTTCAACTCTCTCCTCTGTGGACTTGTGATTCTTCATGTTCTGGAATGCCAATAATTCTTAAGTTATTCTTCTTCATGTTGTCCAACATGAATCTCAAACTTCAGATCTTTTTATTCTTTTTTTGCTTACTCTTCTATCTTAGCAGTATTGAGACATTTGTTGTCCAGCTTACTGGTCCTGGCTTCCATCGCTTCAGTTCTACTCCTTTGCCTTTTCAGTGTATTGTCTATTTCTGATATTTTATTATTACTCATTTGGACCTCTTCTTGCAGGTTTTGAATTATTTCCAATGCTATATCTATTTTATTTGATTGTTCCTGTAGTGCTTTCCTGACTTCTTCCTTATTTTTCTCAACCCCTCTGTGCAGCGTTTGGATGTATCATAATATTCTCCTGAATTCCTTCTAAGGCAGTTCCAAAGCCTGTTCTCCTTCCAACGTGAGGTCTAAGTCTACCTCCAGCTCATTTGTCTCAGTTACTCTATCTTGTTTCTGGACATGCGCCAATATGGCCAGCTGTTTCTTGGGCATCTTCAATAATTAGGTGTGATTTCAATTATATGAATGTATATTGATGATATTATTATGCTTTCTGATTGCCTCCAGGTAGATGTGATCAGGAGATGGACTTTCCTTTTCTCTTTTCTTATTACTCAATTCAGAGTAACTGTAGCAGGTGTTGGCTGACTATCTGGTGTTTAGCAGCTGGTATTGGCTCTTGCCTGGATGGTGGGATTTTACAGAGTGTGATTGTAACTTGGCTATATGACAGCAATTGCTGTCTCTTCTTGGGTAGCGTAGGGAGAGAAAGAGCCCACTCTACTTTAAAAGGGAGGCAAAAAACAAAAAACAAAAAAACAAAATCAACAACAACAACAACAAAAATGGAAAAAAAAACCCCAAAAAGTAGCAAGATAGTCTAGGATTTTTCTCCTAGTGGGAGACAGTTCACAGCTGAGCAGTTCCATGTATGTGCAGTAGAACCCTCCAGGGGTGGGGATGGTGTCCGCTAGTCAAGACACTCCCTCTTGTCACCTGAGTGATGGTGTGCAGACAAAGGGAAATAATCGGACGAAAAATTGTTAGCACCTTTATCTCTTAAGTTCTGTAAAGTCTCTGTGATGGGATTTCTGTCCTGCAGCTGTATTCGCTGCCCCTTTAAATGTGTTTTTAAAGCTGTTGGCTTTATACACTGTTCTTGTATATAGTAGCGTGTGTTGGCTCTTGCCTTTTATCGTTGGGGTTTTACAGGGTACAAATGTTACTTGGGTGTATGCTCAGAGGTATTGTCCCTTGTTAGCTAAAGCAGGGATAAAAAGTCTCGCCCAAGTAGGAGGACCAACTTCAGGGCTAAATCCAAAAGTCAGAAGTCATATGAGCACACCAGAGGATTAGCCTCTAGCGTGGCCTAGTACTTTCAGCTACTTCCTCTATGTGACATAGGAAGATCGATCCTACCTCTAAGCAGCTCAGGGCAACAGTGTCAATTGTACCCTGTGGGCACAATGCCGGACCTTTTTGGGGGTGCGCTCCCAGCCACGTGAAGACACCTGGGCTGGGCAGAGAAGGTGTGAGAGGGAAGAGCACAAGAGTTGAAGAAAAAAAAAAAAAAGAAAAGAAAAAAACCCCCACTCCCAAACCTTCACACCTCTTTTTCTAGAAGTCATTGGGTAGATTTTGCGCTGTACCCAGCTCGTTGTCAAGTATTTTCTTCTTAAGATTTTTAGGTACCCTCACAACCGAAGGGCAGCAACTGCTTCATTGTGGCAAAGACAGTATGGGAGATAAAAAGAACACCCTCAACCGACTGGCTGGCACACCAGTGCATTTATTTTTTTAAAATTTTTTTCCCTAATCTCTTACTTCTTGCTTTGAAAAAGAAATCTTCCTCATATTTTCTGTTCACCTCTACTGAGCACTCTTAGGTCAAAGTAGAATGTAAAAAAAAGAAAAAAACCTAGTAAATCCACCAGTTTTCCTTTCTTCTTTGTGTTTAACTGTCCTTCTTAATTCTCTTAATTCATCTTTATGTAGTCACTTGAAGTTTTTGTTGCAATCCCTGGGAAAGACAGGCTATAATAGGACTATTGCTTCTTGGTTGTCAGAGAACTCTTGTACAAGTACTTGACATTTTAGCATCAGTTATTTACTTACAATATATGCATTGCTTTTTCCAAGGCTGTTTACTTTCATGGCATATAGTTTGCCTAGACTTTTTGATAGCTGTTAGAGAGAAGAGGGGGATATTGAAACATTTGGGGAGCAGAGAAGAAAACTCTGGAGAAATCTAATATAGGTTATACTTACTGTACCCCCAATGCACATTGCACTTGCTTTATGCCCACTTTGATAGAAAAATATGTGAAATAGGCAATCAATTTGGGTTCCATTAATTTGGGATAGCAATTTTTCATTAATAAAATGGTAGCAGTGTATCTATTTCTCAAATTTTCTATTAATCTCATTTCAGCCCTTAGTTAACATGAGTAATACGTTTCTTCAACTAGGATTTGTCTAGGTTTCTTTTCTAGAATTAAAACAAATAAACAAACAAAACTGTCTCAAAACTTCATAACCATTTAGAAGAGACATGAACAGTAATAAAGCAATGATTAAATGATCCTCCAATAAAATATTTACCTTACCTGGGATTCTTACTTTTCTTCATACTCAAGAAACTTCATAACAGTTATTTAAAATGTCATTATGCTGCATAGCACACAAAATGTAATATAAATAAATGTTTATATCACAATATAAATAAAAAATAAATGCAATATAAAATTTAAATAATAGAAAAGTGGAATAATGCAATTTATAATCACATAAAGGTATTTTCATAGTAAATAGAAGTTCTGTTTTAAAATTGTTCTAGTTCATTTCAGCATTTTGAAGAATGCATTCAAAATAAACCTTCCTTTATGTTCATCTCCAAATTTTAACTGTGCTTGAAATATTTTGATACAATGTATAAGAACATTGTCTAAATAATTACTTGTTCCTGTTAGTAAACTTTGAATGACTCTATTACTCATATTCTAAATTTGGACAAAGCAATGGATAAAGCAGACATTCAATGCTATGTTGGATGGATATAACCCAATCTATATAGTAATATATTTCCTAGAATTGTTTTCAAGAAAAACTATGCACTTTTCCATGAACAGTTGTTCTCATGTCCAATGTTAACCTTAGAATTCATAGGTCATGCATTCCTAACCTCTGATGTCATTAATACTGGTCAAAATCAAGGATTCAGTTAAGTTTAATAAAGTACTAATGAAAAAAAGCAGATAAATGCTTAAGGAATCATTCAAATTAAAAATTATTATGGTGGTAATTTCAGTAGTTATTAAACAAAGTAATTTAGAAAATTTTACAAAATTATTAAAGTGTCTGAGGACCTGTACAAATACTGCAAAAATGAGAGATTTGTAGGAAAGTCAAACCCATAATCCTTGGTGGTGAGGATGTTACAATTATAAAGACAAGAAATAATTATGAGAGCAATTTTACCACCAGTAGTTGTATTAAAAAGTTTATATTAATTGAATACCTACTATACTAATTGGCTTTCATTCTATTTTTCATAGGCTAAATGCCATTTAATATGATATAATTATCATTTTTCCCACAATAAAAATGAAAGTGAGACCCAGAAAGATTTAATAAATTTTTAACAGAGAGTTAATATTAATTTTTCTGTTTAAAGGTTGTAAAATACTTTGTTATACCTCCAACAGTAGATTTGAGGCTGTTGTTTTTTGTTAAGTGCTGTCGAGTCAGTTCCAACTCATAGTGATTGTGTATAGGGTGTCTGAAGCTTTATATCTTTGTGGGAGCAGAAAGCCTCATGTTTTCTCCCCCAGGGTGGCTGGTGGACTTAATTCATGGACCTTGTAGTTCACAGTCCAGTGTTTATTGTATGGAGCCACTGCACTCCCAGTATTTTTTATGTACTTGCCATAAAATTTTCAAACAACTATGAGAACTGAGAAAAAGAAAAGATGTACACTAGTTTCATTAGAAAGTACTTCAAGAAAGCAGTAACACTTGATATTGGAAATATTTTTCTAGTTAAGGTGTAGAGAAGAGAACATATTATTTAGAAACTTGAGAATAAGCTAGAACACAGAAGTTTACAGCTTAAGAGGTGTTCAATGAACTACAGACTGAGCATTAAGAGTTGGGGTTCTTTCTTGTATACTGACAGTGGAGTAGGAACAGAGAAAATACGCCTAGGTTGAGCAGTTTGCTTGTCATTCATTAGTCAATTGATATCCACAAATGTTTTTGCAGCTCTCATATGGTACTGTAGGCTAAGCACTGTAATGGTAACCACAAGATCAGCAGTTCAAACCCACCAGTTGCTCTTAGAAAACCCTATACAGTGTCGCTATATGTTTGAATTGACTTGACGGCACACAACAACAATTTTTATGCAGATGACACAACTTTGCTTGCTGAAAGTGAAGAGTACTTGATGTACTTTCTGATGAAGATAAAAAATTAAAGTCTTCAACATATAACACAAGTCAATGTAAAGTAAACAAAATTCCACACAATTGGACCAATAGACAAAATCATGTTAAACAGAGAAAATATTAACATTGTCAAGATTCCGTTTTACCTGGATCCACAATCAGTTCTCATGGAAGCAGTAGTCAAGAAATCAAAAAGACATATTGATTGCATTGACTAAAGCTGCCTGCAAAAGTCCCATTTAAAGTGTTAAAGAACAAAGATGTCAGTTTGAGGACTAAGGAGTGTCAGATACAAACCTTGGTATTTTCAATGGCCTCATGTCCGTAGAATTGATGTTTTTCAGTTATGGTGTTGAGGAGAATATTGAAAGTGCCATGGGCTGCCAAAAAAATCAATAGATCCATTTTGGAAGAAGTGCAACCAGAGTGTTCCTTGGAGGTCAAGATGGCCAAACTTGGTCTCTCATAATTCGGACATATTGTCAGGAGAGACCAGTCACTGGAGAAGGATATCAAGTTTGGTAAGGTGGAGGGTCAGAGAAAAAGAGGAAGACCCCCAACAAGATGGATTGGCCAAGTGGCAGCATCAATGGACTCAAGTGTTGCAACTGTAGTGAGGTTGGCCCAGGATCAGGCAGTGTTTCCTTCTGCTGTGCATAAGGTCACTATGACTCAGTACTGACTCCATGGCACCTAACAACAACAACATATGCATTTGAAAGCTGGATAATGATAAGAAAAATGGATAAGAATTGGTACATTTGAATAACATTGTATTGCTGTTATTGTTGTTATTGTTAAGTGCATTTGAGTCAGTTCAGACCTATAGGGACCCTGTATATTGTTTCCAAGGAGCTATTGGTGACCTTGAACTATAGACCTTGTAGTTCAAATGACTTTGTAGTCCAAAGCATTATCCCACAGCACCACACCAGGACTCTGAATAACATTGTTGTTGTTGTTGCAATGTGCCATGGAGTCGGTTCCGACTCATAGCGACCCTGCACAGGGTTTTTGAGGCTGTAAATATTTACAGGAGCAGGAAGCCTCCTCTTTCTCCCGCGGAACAGCTGATAGTTTCGAACTGCTGACCCAATTCATAACCACTAAGCTACCAAAGCTCCTTCTACAATTACAGTTGTGACAACCGCAATTCATCCTGCTAACAACTACACACAATTAAAGCATAAAATCCTATCAGCAACATCCCCCATCATGGGATCCATCTAAAAAAGAGGAAAACTATACAGTGGGAATTCTACCCTTAACTCCCTAGTTCTGAAACTAAGTACACTCATGAATTCTTGTAAGCCAGCCACTTTGTGCTTTTATAGCCCACCATTTTTGACAGTCAATGTCTAAATTCCCCATCTTATCAACCCAGTGCACTGAGGAATCAGGCTTGATCCTTGATATAAAGAATCCTTCCATTTCAGTTGGAATTTTGAGCAAATGCATCCATAAGCACAGGTCCAGTTCATCAAATTTTATCAATTTATACTTGCTCACTGGATCATGATAGAATTTTGTAAGTTCAGTTAATTATAAATTGCAAATATCTTTTTTCAATAACTTAAAAGGTGACTATGCAGGTGGACTTCACCAGATGGATTACATAGAGATTAAATGGACTACATCTGTGGGAAGGGATGATGGAGAAGTTCAATATCATCAGTCAAAATAAGGCCAGGGGCAGACTGTGGAGCATAATATAAATTGCTTATGTGCCTGATCAGGTTGAAGCTGAAGAAAAATTTAAAAGGACACAAGAGCCAAAATATTTACATTGAATATGTTGTTGTTATTGTTAGGTATCATTGAGTTGGTACTGACTAATAGTGACACTATGCACAACAGAATGAAACACTACCCAGTACTGGGCCAACATAACAATTGTTGCCATGCTTGAACCCATTGATGCTGCCACTTTGCCAGTCCATCTCGCTGGGGGTCTTCCTCTGCTTCTGACCCTCTACCTTAGCAAACATAATATGCAACTGACGACCTTTTGAAACATAAGAGACGAAAGTTGGCCATCCTGGCCTCCAAGAGGCAATCTGGCTGCACTTCTTCCAACACAGGTCTGTTGGTTCTTTTGGCAGCCCATGGCACTTTCAGTATTCTCCTCCAACACCATAACTCAAAAGCATCAAGTCTTGTATGATCTTCCTTATCCACTGTCCAGCTTTCACGTGCATACGAGGTTATGGAAAATACCATGACTGGGTCAGGCAAACCTTAGTCCTCAAGCTGACATCTTTGCTCTTCAACACTTTAAAAAGGTCTTGTGCAGCAGATTTGCCTAATGCAATATGTTTCTTGATTTCTTGACTG